>NC_089212.1:12656241-12994991 GCF_963930695.1 Labrus bergylta | reverse complement strand
TTCATCTTTGAATCTGACTTGTTTTTAGTTCATTATAATATATAACATGTGCTATTTAAAGAAAAAACACAATGTTTATGACTAGATTAAATCACAAGTAACTTTTTATACAAACATCATAGATTTAAGAGAGCGCTTTGATGCAAGAGATACAATGACTTAAAACAGGCATTTACAATATGCCATAATAACTGTGTTACTAAAGAGTGAACCGTGCAGTACTAACTGATAGTTTTTCATGCAATAGAGCTTAATAGCCAGTCTGAAAAGTAAATTTTATTATTGTTACAAGTTACAATAAACGACAAGAGTAAAGTTATAAGAGTTAAATGTTTACCAGTCTAATAGCTAAGCCGTCGTGAAGTAAAATACTAAAGAGGTCAAAAAGATGAAGCAAAAAAAAAACCCAGCCATGTCTCAATATCAATACCAATATCATTTTTTAAATTATTAGCCATTGTTAATTAATATTGTTGAATTATGCCATGGCCACTTCTTATAATGGATGTAATGGAAACTAATCTGTTCTAATGAAAAAGGCAGAATTTGAAATTTGATCCCAAATGTACTGCACAGCAGACAAGACTTATCGCTGCACTTCTCTTTTTCATGCAGTATGATGAGCTGTCTAATTCTGCAGGGGGCTTCCCCACAGGGTCCTCTTATGATTTGTTAACTCTTTGCTTCCCATGGTGGAAAGTTTAGACGACCTAAAACTCTGTCACATCCCCAGCTGACAGTAGCTATATCATTAGCTATTTGCTTCCCTCAACATCCTGAACTCAGCCCCTTATAAGAACCAGATCCGCCCAGAGCGGCCCAGACAGTTTACGTCAGACAAACAGCAGCGCCTGTATCACAAGAGGCCCTCTCTTTACTGCCAGCAGCATCTCTAGAACAGGAAGGAGCGCGAAGGCGGATCAATAGATGTGATCTGCTTCTTGGCCTGTGCTATCTTGTGGTACCGTTGGAGCATGGGGCTCATGTTGTTGTAGTGGAGTGAGCTCATGGCTTTATAAAGACTACAGTGACATCGCGGTGGAGCAGCTAAATATAATCCTCTGCTGGAGACTGAAAAACTTAATTGCCCAGGCCACAGAGCAGCAACCCCCCCACCCCCCACCCTAGTGGTAACCCTGCACGAGCCCCAAGCCTACGGACTATTGATCCAGGGCCCTCGCTCTCCATCGGTACGATAAACACATCCCTCTCATTCTCCTCTCTCTTTTTGCCTCACGTATCGCTTACTTTCTCTTCCCTTCTTTTTCTGTTTTTCTGTCTCCTCGACTTCCCCTTTTGTTTGCCTCCATAGATATGCTCATCATAAATCTCTGTCAGCTCCTCCTGAGTGTCTAGCATATCCGCTAATAAAGAGGCCCCCCCCCCTTCCTTTTAGGTCCACGCCCCTCCCTCCGCCCCCTCCCTCCATGCCAGACCCAGACTAATGAATGAGAAAGTCCCAAAATTAGGGGCCTCTCCCCTCATAGCTTAGAATGGGTCCCTATGGAGTGCTGGGCTTGCCTCCAACCAAACCACAGCCGTCAACCAACCAACCCCCTCCCCGCCATATTTCCATCTTTCATATTCTGTCTGCCATTCAAATACACACCCGCAGGCACAGACAACACGCACATACCCCCCAAAGTGTATTCCCCCAGTATTCCCCTGATGGTCTTTACCCTGCAACCAGTTAGACACAGGGCTATCCTCCACATTTCCACTATGAGTTTTTGAGCGACTAACTAAGCGTTAGACGTTGAAATATATTTTTTCCCTTCCTTTCTCCCCCAAGCCCTACCTGAGCCTCAGTCCATTCTTGTTTACATTTTCCCTCTGAGAACGCACACAGATCACCTTCAGTAGCGACACATATTCTTATGGCTGTGCGCAGAATTTCAGATGTGTGTCCGCTCTCCCCAAAATGAAGGTGGTGGTGTGTTGGAGCGGTAAGAGGTGGCAGTGGCCCCTGGAGGAGAGGTCAGCGTGGCAGCTGCCAGTGGGCTCTGGCTGTGGTGGGGAGGCTGAGCCTGGTGAAGTGGAGGTCTGTCAGGAGCTAATTGAGTTCTTCCGACCAGCATTGACTCTGGGGCCAGTGGCTTATCAGGCCACATCGCCTGGGGCCCTCCAGACAGATCTGCCCCTACTGGGGCATCTGATATCACCATCACCCTGCCTGCAGATGTCAACCCCCACCTACTCCATCCCCTCGCCTTCTCCTCCACTTACCCTGTCTGATCAGGTAGCAGGGATGTGACATTCTGGGATGAGGTTAGAAAACGCTATAAAATCTTGTTTTTGGCATGCTGTGGCCTTGAGAGGGAAAAAGGACATCAGGAATTTACTCTGAGCTGAGCTTGTAACACAGTTTTGTGCTTTGTGCTTTTGATTTACACATTGAAAAAAGTAGGGGGCTTTAGTCCCCTGCAGAACAGTGAAGGATGTATGTGTCCTCCTGAAGAGAGTAGGAGGCTCTCAGCAGGAATACCTACAAATTGGCTCAATTAGATCCTTAATGTACTGCCTCCTTGTGACAGTGTCATTCAGTGTTCAGAGTTTTTGCTTGCAGGTGAGGAAAGCGCAGAGACCTAAGAGAACAAGCCCTTCTAGGTTCTCCTCTCGGAAGTGAAGAAACAGCGAGTGCGAGACGAGCTGCCAGATCATTAGGCCAGCTAATCCTGGTCACAGCAGCACGGGTGGAATGATATTAGGGATCTGAAATGCTGTTAGGGGGGCCAGGTGGAATCAGATTAAAACCAAACTGCGCAGTGTGCGTTTGCGGGCCCATAACCCACTACTCAGCATGAATTTTGATCGGTACAAAGGGAACAAAAGGAGGAGGAACAGAGAGAGAAAAGGAGAGGGGGAGAGATACTGTATCTTAGACGAGTGCTGCTCCTTTGGGCAGCCAGGCAGCAGAATTTGAAATGCTCTTACCTTGAGGAAGGAAGTACAGGTTTTACAGCATCAAGCAGACCCTTTCCTGTCTGCTCTGTCTGAGAATCATACAAGCTAATTAGCACCTGCCCCACATGTTGAATTATTTATTACAACTATTGCTGCTGTCAGACTATTTAATGTTCATAATTCATGTTCACATACAATAGTATTTATAGATTTAAATTGGACTTGTCCCATTAGCGATTACTAATATTTATAGAAATATTTTCAACTCTTTGATTAATATGCCAGGTTCAAGTGGTTCGTATTCCCTCAGTATCATTAATCAATATATGCAGGCTTGTTAAAAACATAAGCATAGCAGGGGTATAATGTGTCATAGCAGAATGAGTTAAGGGGGATTCTAGCCAGCACATTTATTATAAATGACCACATAGAGCTGGAGGGGGAACAGTTAAGACACTTATGCAATTATGCTAAGTGTCACCCTTAAGATGGCCTTTGAACCAGGGTTAAGCTTACTCTGAATTTGTGAAATAAAAGCTAAATGGAGCCATCTTTGGCGCCTGCCATTTAATATATAGGCTTTAATAAGCCAAGTGCAGGTGCCCTATTGCACAGGTGCACATATCCATCTGAAACAGAGAACATAAAGCAGATGAACACAGAGCTGTGCATTAATTTATGGAGATGCAATCTGCATTCATTATCAAGAGCGCCATGTTCTATTTTAGAAAGGCGTGAAATTGATTCACTTTTTCAATTTCTGTCTGCAAGGACATTTAAGAGTACAAGTGGACAATTTTTAAAACAGCCATCTGAGAAAAAGCCCTTGAAGTCGTCTGGATGATAATACATTTATTGCATTGTTTTAAGCACGAGTGTATACATTCAAATCTGTAAAACATGTTATCCATAACAATAGTTGTGTATCAGTTTTTACAGTGATGGCTTTATATTGCCAGAAGAATTCGAGAAGTGCTCAGGCACAGGGCTTATTCCACAAGGTCAACGGTTTTAACAGGGGGCATTTTTTTATTATTTATTTTAGTAGTTAACCTTTTTGCGAATTTCCAGAAGTGGTAGGCACCTGGAGCTCCGATGAATATACATGACAGCACGGAGGGAAACCTGGGAATGAGATTTAATTTGACATGCTGACCCCCATCTCTACGGGCCCAGGAAGCCTGGGTGAGAAAATAAGGTTGACCCACTGACCTCTGGGCCTGAACCCATCCGTCACCCACCCTCACAATTAAATCAGCCTCAGAGAGCAAGAGGCAGTCCGGCCAACCGATAGGGGACATAGCGGAGGCCTCTCATTTCCTGTTTCCTCTGAAGCACTCTGAGACGGAGACTATCGTCCAATCAGGTAGAACCTCGCCCCGTGCTGATGGAAAACTGACATGTCAAATATGTAAATATTACCATTAGTTGGCAATATTCTAATGGAGCTAATGTGCTAAGGCACAACTTGGGCTGTCTAGCTGCCACTCAGTAGGAGTCCCTGTGTCTGAATTTGCATAAGCCATGCAAGGCTCAATTTTGTTAATGCAGGCAAGTGCAGGGGACCTTTCACCCCCTCCATGGTACCTAATGCAAAGGGGTGTGTGTATGTGTGTGTAACCTCGCCTTGGCCCTAAGAGGTCATAGAGCCACACTGCCTCCCCAACATCCATCCTCCTCCTACTAGTCCACCCTTCAGTTTACTCTATTTGCAGACAAAAAAATGGTCCAGGCTAAGTTTTGTCCCTGTTGTACTCCCAGTGCAATTTCAAGTTAAAGGTTATAGAGCCGAGACGGAAAAAGATTATTTGGGCAAGGAAAGCTTCAGAGTGCATTTAGTGGCCACAGCTCGAAGACTGCACTTTAGTCTGTACACGTTGCAGCATCATATTGCATGTACACCAAAATACAGTTATTAGGCAGACAGTGGAAAAGTCAATATCTTGCCATCGTGTTTCCTTTTGGTTGACTGCTGACTCAAGGAGACAAGCCAAGGTCCACCCTGCTCTCTAAACTATGGAGATGCTCCTGAATGGATGTGCTTTGTTTGTCTGTGTGCACTTGCCTGTTAAGTTATTTGAGTGCTCTCTCTCTCTCTCTCTTTCTCTCTCTCTCTCTCTCTCTCTCTCTCTCTCCTCCTCTCCCTCTTCATATCCTTTCTTTATTCTCTATTTTACTTTCTTTTTTTCTTTCTGCGTGTTTGTATCGTGTGGGCATGTGTGAACATACAGTGTGTGCACTGTACATTTACACTGGAGCGTATTAGTAAATGCCATAATGTGTGGCTAATGAAGTACTAAGGATCTTACCTCTGGCTAACTGGTTGTAAGCAGAGGTTAGGACACAATTGGAAGGCTTTAGGAAATGGACAGTTTGGCAATTATCTCTATAATTAAAAAAATAAATGCAGTAAGTTGCTGTTTAGGTATTTTTTTCTACTCTTCAAAGACCTCTACTGAACATTTGACTTTTCTCAACACATCTTTCACCAGTTAATGGTTAGGTTTTTGTGTATTTATAAAGTTTGTGTGTGTGTGTGTGTCTTTATCTGTGTAGGCACATGTGTGTTGTGCCTTTTATGCACATTTTGATTTTGTATTTATTCTTGCTCTGAATTTTTTAGATCTTGATTTCCTTGATCTGCACTTTTATAATAGTGATTTTGTGATTGTTTGTTCACTGAATGTGAAGCACATTGTGTTGCCTTGTGTATGAAATGTACTATATAAATAAAGTTTGACTTGATTTAACTTCTCCCTCTCTACTCCCCCCCCCCCCCCCCCCTTACGTCTCTCACCCTAGGCTGCTGAATAGAATGGCCGCTGATGATCGGCACCTACCCTCCAGTTGTGGGTCCTACATCAAGACAGAGCCGTCCAGCCCCTCTTCGGTCATCGACACAGTCAGCCACCACAGCCCCAGCGGCAACTCAGACGCCAGTGGCGGCTATGTCAGCACCATGAACAGTCACTCCAACGGTCTGGACTCTCCACCAATGTTCACCCCTAACGGGCTCGGGGCCGGCTCCTGCCGCAAGCGCTACGACGACTGCTCCAGCACCATCATGGAGGACTCTTCCATAAAGTGCGAATACATGTTGAACTCCCTCCCCAAAAGGCTGTGCCTGGTCTGTGGAGATATAGCCTCGGGGTATCACTATGGGGTGGCCTCTTGTGAGGCTTGCAAAGCCTTTTTTAAAAGGACAATACAAGGTATTTTCCCCCTCTCAATACAAGATATTTCATCCCATGTTGCCGCATCACCAGACATAAAAACAGCCTCCATACAAGGCACCTTTGACCTCACAACAACACTCAAACATACTCAGTCCAAGCGATTTACTATGTAAAAGAAATCACTGGAGTGTGGAAGATTTTTTCTCTGCCTCCTGAGACATGCAACCTCCACTAGAAAATCACTGTTTTTGATTTCATTACATTGTACAATTCCTTACAACTGTAGTGTTAAATAAGAAAACATACTCAGTGGTTTTTGAAAAAATAATGTGTTTTAAAAAAATGATTTCACACACAAAAAAACCCAGAAGAATATTTTGACACAGACTAGATCAATAGTGTAGCTATCATTAGATCATCTGTCATAGTTGGATGTGTGCGATGGCCATGACATCATCACCCAGGGGCCAGATTTGGTAGAAGGTGGGGGCTGTTTGTCCAGATGCACAGCTTCTCATTAAAGAGGCAATGAAAGGAACCCCACTGTGAACCTGTGCGCTTTGCTTTAGGATTAATCAGTTAGGCCGAGATATTGTTGTGCCTAGAAAAAAAATCTGCACAACAGGCACAGCTGCCCAGGTCTAAGCTCTGCCGGCTTAAGATTGGAATACATGCAGTGAACAAATAGAGAAAATAAGTCAACTGAGTCTGGTGAGATGAGTATAAAAACAGGAATTTAATAGTTACTCTTGATAAGTCTGACATATTTTATCCTTTTCTTTTGCTGCATTTTATTCCACAAATGATTTTTGGCATTATATGGAGAGCAGGCCGTCAGTCTGGATGATAGGTGTTGATTTTGGACCTTACAGCCCTATCAGCTTTAGACAGTCTATGTACCTTTTGCAGGCAAACAAAAGCATTAGGCCAAATCCTCCTGTTTACTCATGCTGCCATCAGCAATCCTGTCTATTGACAAAAGATGAACATTTTCTCTCAAGTAACATAACTGGGCTTTTGTCTCTTTACGAAAAGTACACTGACATCAACACAATGGAGCACAAAAGTGGCATCTGGGGAAGAAAGAGACGTCTTAAGTGGAGCAATGGCCCAAACAATTAAGAGAAAGGTACATGGAAAAAAAGAGAGCTCCTTTTTTTCCCCCTCCTCACTCTGCATTGTCGATTTGAAATCCCTCTCTTTCTCTTCTTGGAGGGCTGCCTGTAATGGAGCTAATCTGCCGTCGTTTGTCCGAGCCACAGGAGTTTTGTCAATAACAATCAGCGTTTGGAAAGTGTAATTAAGGCCGAGGCTTTTCATTAGGAAGAAGGGAGGGGGCTGTCTCCAGGGATGGGCATGCCAATTAGAAACTCAGGCACGCGTCGCCGGGTAATTTCAGGGAAAGGAGGGGAAAAAAACCCAGGACTTCTTTAGATTGGAGAGGGACCCTGCTGCTCTTTCAGAGGAGAGGAGGAGAGGCTTAATGGCATAATAATCAGACAGGGGTCCCAGGCAGAGAAGGCAGGAGGACGCAGGGAGTTTTTTGGAGGGGGTGGGGGGGGGTGAAAGCTTCCTAAATGATAAAAGAAACACATGCAGGATTGCTGGAGGAAAATGGTGGCGGTAAAAAAGCGGGATGTAGAGCCCTTGAAGAACAAGAGGGTACCGTTGATGAGAACTGATTAATTAAAGGAATAACGAGGCAGTCAAGGGTGGAGTGTGAGACGGCCCTCTCTAATGAGAGGAAAACAAAGGAGCTGTCTTTTCCAGCCCTTTATTACATTGTTCTATAGCACTCAGGGCAAACAACATGCTAAGTTAATGTTAACCACGTACATGACAGTTTCTTTATCACCTTGCGCTCACCTTGTGTAACTCTGTGTATTTTTTTGTCATACAGTCGCTGAGTCTTCAGAGGAAATTTGTAGTTGTTTGAAAAATATTAAGATATTACTCTTAATTTAGTTGAATTAAAAATATTCAGACTTCAGCTTACATTTTAGACATTTGTTCACTGAGAAGTTCACTATCTTAGTTTCACAACCCGCTGTGGCCTGTACTTCTCCAGTTGATGCCCTTTCCTTTTGAACAAAAGCAGAAGGAAAATCTATCTTCTGTCACCTATTCATCCAGTGAAAAGCCCCTTGAACTCTTACGTGGAGATAGTTACATTAGTCAAGGCCAGGCCCAAATTAATGTCAACCTGGATCTCCATCCATCCCAGAAATACCCGGGTTCTCAGTGCTCTCTAATCATCCCCCTGTTCCCGCACCTCACATGCCCCACCAATCAAAAACATAAATCTCTTATTGAACCTTGTTTTCTTCCCATTTTGAACCCACGTGTAGAATTGCTTGAAAACCAACTGAACTCAGTGGCCCTCTTTTATATGAAGTAATAGACCTTGACAGTAAGCCTGTAAAAGTCAGTTTAGATTTTGATGAGAAATACCTGCCATTTTACTGTAATTTACTTACAAGACCTGACTTTCCCCTCTGTGCCCTGGCATGGGTCCTGAAAAGCCATAAAATAGATTGAGACAGATACTTATCAAGAGAAGAAGGAGGGAAATCTTTGTCTTCTCCGTCCACTCTGTAATGTTATTGGTAACCATACCATAACCTCTCTTATAGACAGATAAACCCCAGCATGGCCCTCGGGTTAAAAGGGCCTCTGCCAGTGTGCTTAATTTCTGAAAGTGAAACTGGCCGAGCTATCAGTCTACGAGCCTTCATTCTTTAATGACAAGCTTATTTTATATGATTACAAACTCCGTTAAATCACATGCTTTTCATTATTTTGTACATCGGTCTGTTAAGTTATATTTAAATCAATATTGGTTATCTATCTTGACGGGATAATTTTGTAGGAACTGAGACACAAACTACTGATTGTGTCCAACAATATCCTTCATATACACAATGACGAGAATATAAACAGATATAAAAAATAATAAATAAAGAGTTGCAATAACTAATTTATTTAAAGTGGAAAAAGTTCAGTTCATGAAAGTAAATCTCTTAAATCAGAAAATGATAAGGAAGTATTTGAAACAATCAAACTTCACTTGTTTGATCAAAATTGAAAGTACCTGTTACCTCCATAACATCGCGAATGCAAACAGATATTTAACAGCATCATACACTTTTTACATGACTTAAATTCAATAATTGTTAAAAGTGTATTTTAAAAGAAGTGAAGTCAAATCAAATAGGAAATCCCAGCTAATTTTGTTTGCACATGGATCATGGATTGTGCCTTTGATATAACATGTCTCAGATGTCTTTCTTCTTTTGTCACTATTTCCAATTTAGCTCCGAGTTGATTCTCATTAAGAACAGCTAAGAGGTGTTAGTTATGTTTTGAAGTGGGACTTACTGTAGGTGTTCTAAAGCTGAAATACTTCTCTCCTAAATATAAACCAAACGTACGGCTGAGAAATGAGTTAATCACCCCTCTCTCTGCACTGAGCTAAGAGAAGCCCCCTCTGACAGCACATCACACACACACAGAGCTCGACAGGACAGGTGGACTGCAGTGTGAGCATGTGTTTGTGTTTGTGTTTCAGGAGTGTGTGATATCAAAGAGCTAACTCTCTCAGTTAGCCTCAAGGTGTGCTTTGTGCACGTGCGCCCCTGAGAGGGGGAAAGGGGGGGCAGAGAGTAAAATACCTCTTTAAACCACACAACCTCAGGGACACACAGGGTCAACTGTGCAGGCAAAGTTGCAACATAGCACACGGGCAATTTGGAGTTGGTGTTTGAATTTATTAAATGAAGGGAATAATATGAGGAGTAAATTGTTTTTACATTTGCAATCATACCCCGCATCCTTTTAAACGTATTTAGTATTTACGTCCCTGCAAATTGCTGATTGGTTAGTGTATAATGGGAACGCAAACAAAAAAAGACCTCCGTAAATTGGCTCCAGCGCTGGGTGGCACTGATTGCCTCCTCCCAGCGTATGGGAAATGGATAGGATTATTATGGGCTGGTTCTGCTAAGACAACAGAGAAAACAGAGAGAGGAAAGACAATCAGAGCTCATCAGCCTCTTCCCTCACACCTTTATTTACCCCAATCCCAAAGAGATAAGGAGAATTAGCATAATGATTTCTTACCCAGATATAAGGAGGAATTTCTAATTATTTATAACATCTAGGGACCCTCCACTTGATCTGTCCAATAATGTTAACATAATTGCATAAGTTGTCAAAGGATGTTGGAGGGCTAGTGGAGGAACGCCAGTGGAATATTACACAGCTTTCTGTTTCTCTGTACAGAAATGTGGAGCGAGGGTCAGGGCTGAGGAGCAGCTACAGCATGCTGGGATGCACTGCTAATGTGCTTCTGTCTGTCAGTCACCACAATGCAAGACATGCTTTATCTATTTAAGGGTTTCCTTCAGGTACGAATTCAGTCATTTCAACATAAGGAGTATTTGCTGACATGTTGTTATGAGCTTTTAAATCAGTGGATAAGGAAGAAATATAAAGGCCATTACAATGATTAAATTACATTTTTACAAACCCTTAGTCAAAAGCAAAGTTACACAATACCAATGTCAAAAGCTTTAAAGCTGAAAGTCCATTCTAATGGAGGTTAATTCAAATTCCTCGGCTGAAGGAACCATTACATTAAAACCCTTTATTGAAACCCTGATTACAGTAAAATGTAGGGAATCAGACAGAAGCGGAGGAACTGCCCCACATATCTGCCCTTTCTGTTGCTAATGCTAGAGCAGAGCACAACCAGCTCTTTTATTGTACAGCAGTGAATCTCTTTCTCATTGCTCCGTCCTGGAATCAGATGCTGCAGTTGAATAATGCATAAAGCCTCTCGCCTGTACACTATGTAAATAGTCAACAATGGCAACACTGGTAACAACAGGTTTGGGTCTGCAGGAGTATTATGTAAAGTGGTCGGGGGGCAGCTTGTCTGCCTCTCCAGCCTGCTTTTGAGGCAGTTTCAGGCCCTCTGAGTGCGAGGGGACATGGCCTGCGCCTGGAACCCGGAGGGGACATGCGCAGAATTAATGAGACCAATTTAGTGTTTTACCAGGGTGGCGTCTACTGATGGGTCCTGAAGGACTATTGTAGCTGTACCTCCACTCCCCCCACCACAACCCTTTAACTCTTACTCCAGCTTCTCCTCCTGCCGTGGCCCCTGGTGCTCTTAGGTCCTGTATCTGCCAGAGAACACCAGAGCCTCCTGCACACTACAGAAATGGATTCTATTGGAATCTGAATGATTACCAAGTGCCCTGGTGTGGTTGGCAAAGATGATTTATTATAGACCCCCTCATAGAGCACAGAGAGTACACACTGGTGGCTGCTACACCAGTACTACAGATTCACTATTAGGTTCTTTGTGCAAGCCGATAAAAACCAGTACTTGAATATTTGCACAAACAGTTTGCATTGAAATATAAATAATTGTGCCTGAATCAGTTGTGTTCTTCTTCTTCTCCTCAGGTAACATAGAGTACAGCTGTCCTGCCACAAATGAGTGTGAGATCACAAAACGGAGACGCAAATCATGTCAGGCTTGTCGCTTCATGAAATGCCTCAAAGTGGGGATGCTCAAAGAAGGTAAGAAGAGTAAGAACATTTTTATTATTCTTGCACCCACACAAACACATACTGTAATCTACACTTCCACATCCAATCATATATAGAAACAATTCATTTTAGAAAACAGCTGCCACTTTTGAATGCCAATAACACTCATTTGTTCTTCTAAGTGCTGTTTAATTGCCCAGCGGTGAGTCCCTCAGTATTTTCTCTCTCCAGCCCAGAGTAAGACATACATGCAACTGGCCAGCCTCAACACCAGTACCCAGCCTCCCTGTCCTCCCCTTACCAACACAGCAGTAAATAATGTGCAGTTGAGCTGGGGACAGAAATATGCTGAATAGGTTGATCCTGCCGTCTGAGTAATAGAAATGTAACAGTATTCCTGCTGGAAAGGCTCAGGCCGGGTCCCTGAGCACACACTCGGCACAGTCTCAGTTCTCCCCGGCATATTGATCCACTAAATGTTTTCCGAACATCTCGGCTCTCTTCCTGTGGATGGTTTTTTAAAGTCACGCCAGCAGGGAATTCAGTGACAATTAAACATGCTTCCGATGGATTTGTCTAGCTGAGTTTCTCCCCCTCCCCTCCCTGTTGCCAGGGACTGAGCCCCCCTGAGACCCAGAGGATTGGCTCTTCTTCCAGGGGAGACACCTATCTGTTCTCCCTTTCCCCCTTGCAATCTCCCATGCCTCTCTCTGTCTCTCTCTCTCACTTGTTGGTTGCTCCGGAAAGGCCAGACAAATGAATAATGAAAGATATGTGGCTTGGGGGTGAAGTGGCGGTGTAATATTTATTCAAGCCTCCTCTGGGAGTAGCTGAGGGACTCTGTAAGGAAACGTGTTTTCCTCAAGTGCTGATGAGTATGGGTCAGGTGGCACTTATGTTGTGCAAAGTATGATTGTCCCTCATGCGTATACAGTCGTATTAATGCCATCTGAAATTCTGTAATAACTTCCACGCTAAAGTTCTCTGTCAAACTCTGTGTAGTAAATATATCCCACTATTATTCCTCCCATTATTCATTGGAGAGTGGGATTTATAGATGCATATATATCCAGTCGCCACCTGAAGCCCGAGCCTGTATGGATCTCCGCTCAGTAACAGAATCCCCTGGACTTCATGCGGCCAGATAAAGCTGGAGTGCCAGAAAGACGGAGTAATCGCATTACTATCTGATGAAAAATTTATGCCAATATATCATCTTGGAGAATAAGAGACTACAAAAATATGTGGCCACGGTAATAAATGAATGACCAGTGTCAGGTCAGAGTAAAAAGAGCGTAAAACTAAAATATGCAGACTGGCTAAGTCTGAGGATCTAATGCACACTTCTATGTGTTCAGCAAATTCACAGAATAAGAATGTCCCTCCTCTTTTACTTCACATTCACACTACAGGCACCGACTGAAGTCTTGTGCAAGTGTTTCATTTCATAGATAGGCCCTTTCTGAAACAAGTTATTTCAGTCACAATCAAAATTAAAATTAATCAAAATTCTAAATCTTTTTTTTTTTTTTTTTTTACTGAGCATAGGAGTGCATTTTGTGTAAGCTCTGCCTTGAGGCCTGGGCACGTTAGAGCGTCACCAAGACAAAGTGGAAAGAGAGGCATATGGTCTCCGTGTCCACTGTAAGCTCTATGAAACCGTCAGCTCATCGCCGCGCACAAACCCACAGTAAAAGGATGGCCACCGCTCATGTGACTGAGGTTGCCTCTTACTTTCATTACTGCAGAAAGGTCACATTGTGTCTCAATGGAAAATCACCTAATTATAACTATACAGCTCTAACAAGCTGCAGTGCTGCCCCCCAATGAGACGGAAGATGAAATTCATCACTGTCTCTGAAATAATAACAATATTATTATTATCTTCTTACTATTAAATTTAAGTTACTTAAACTCTGAAAATCCATTGGATATCATATCCACTGAGCACAGAAGCTACATCTTTGGAGGTGTCAGGACAATGGTCTTCAAAGATCTGCAGTGTGATTACAGGATGCCTTCTTAAACCCTGTGTCGAGACGCTGTACTTTCCCTTGACTGTATAAAGGAGGAAGTGATCAATAGAAGAATCAAATGTCAGGGGCAACAGGTTTTTCCTCTGATCAATGGAAACGGATCAGAGCTTAGAGCAGGAGAGAAGACAAGATACTTTTCAGAGATTACATTGACATCATTCAGTGGCAGTAGCTCCCTGCACACACTTCCCCTCTCCCTCACTTATGACATACACATCCTTCAACATACACACACCAGTGCAGAAAAAAAATAATTCTGTGAAGCTATATGTGTTAGTTTTATCTACATGGCATTAACTATGAAATAAGGTGTTGTTCCATTGTCCTGACTGTGTAACATGCTGTGTGTAAAGGTAAAATATGCTCTCCTATTGTAAGAGAACAGCGAGCAACTCATGAACATTGTCAGAACAAAGGAGCAAAGTGTGTCTGTGCTGATATACAATACACCTCTCATTGTTCAGCCTACTGGCATGCAGAGAACAACCACATCCCACAATAGCCCCGTCACAGTCACATACACAACATACAGGAGGAACACACGGACATACTCGCATGCAAAGTCTCTGAAATACTAGACATGTTCATGTTCACGTGTGTTGCAGGTCTTCTATACCAGTAAGACCATTACACTCTGCTTCTTCAGTTTAATAAGGGATTGTTGTGAAGAAAGGAATCATGTGATTTTTGGCAAGGCAAACATTTCTTAGACCAGAATAAGAATGAGAATCAGGTGAAGTAGATTCACATATACGATGAAATTGTCTTTGTAAACACAAAAGTAGAATATTAGTAGAAAGCTAGTGATTAACAGTACTTCTTAAATAGAATGAGATTTAAAAAAAAAAAGTACAAATATAATACTAATAATATAATACAGAATATGTACAACAGGTGTAATGGCAGGGCTGTACATTTGTGCAGGAATATGGTGATGGCGTGTACAAAAATCCTACCACACTGACAATGTTGTTGGAATTTAAAATACTCTGACGTGTAGTTTAGGTAACGATTAGTCTTTTCAATTAGCAGAAAGAGCAGCGATGTCAGCTCACTGGAGATATCGTAGCTAACCTGTAAATGGACTATATGACGAGGGTGTCGCTATGGCAGCCCCTGGGGTCACAAGAAGGGAAGGGGGGCAATGCGTGACAATTTTTCCGCTACCCTCACTCATCACCACTCGTGATTAAAAATGCTGCAACACACTTACAAGTATGCAAAGCTGGCAACAGGGGCCCTTTGAAATAGTGCTGACGGCAGTTTAGCGGGGCGGCTTCCTTGAAAGGCAAGGTCCGCCATGCCTTGCCATGTGGCCTTCTGATTTTCCCAGCTAAAATAGGGTCCGCCTAAGCCCCCCTTGGCATTGCCAACCATCCCAGACATCCTGACACTTTCCCCAGGGAGAGACACCCAGAACAGGTGAGGGACTCAAAATAAGGGCCCCTACCACGGCCGGCCACACAAAGTGAGTGAAGACAGGCCCTTTTGTAGGAGGGTGCTTGGAAAGGGATTATTATTGTTTTTGGAGAGAAAGAGGAGCCTTAGGTCAGCTGGCCCCAGCCCCCACCCTGAGGCCCTGTGCTAATCCGTGCACAAATGCCAGCCGCCTTGGCCAAAAGCCCTCTCCCACTGCACCCTGCTTTGAAGAGATGATACCCGAGGTCACACACTGCTTCCCTTGCTGCACTGTGTAGTGGGCCATAAAACAGTGAGATGTTCAACTCACTTCGCGCATTTCTAATACTCCTACTGTATGCGTTGGAGGGACCCTTTAAAGCTAGGAGTGACACATGAACCTCACAAAGATCAGTATAAAGTCCTGGATAGAATGCCCGACAGAATGAGTGAATGAACCCATCTAGCCGCTTTAAATCACTCTCTGTGCACTTCCTCTCTGCCTGTTTCTGGCCCTGTTGGACAGTAAAATGAGACAGGTTAGTGCCAAGCTTTAATTCCTGTCAGCATCTGTTAATTATGGCCAGGACTGTTCTAATTAAAAGAGGCATCCATCTACCTTCATCGCTGGCTTTACACCACCTCACACAGCCACATGACTCAAGCGGCAGAGAGGATCACAGAAAGCAGAGGCGCAGCCACCTGGCACAGTCCGAGCAGGGCCGGAAGAAACCGTAGAATAGGATGACATCACGTTTGACAATGAGAGGAATTTTCCATCCTGACAGAAGTAGTGGCAACATCTAAGCTGAATTGGAAACTTTCTTAGCACTTACACCCGAGCCGCACATGGAGGATGATTGAAGACATTTCTCCAGATGCCTTCACAGAAAAATAGTCTTTGTGTTACACATCAAATTGAAATTGTCATAGTGTGTGTATGTATGTAAAGCAGAGGTAGTTGCCATCAGATGATTCCCCGGTGCTTTCTGGGAAGGATGAGGCTCTGTTGGGAATTGAGGGTAATTAGGTTAGTGGGTTGTCAGTGTCAGGAAATTGAAAGACAATCCTAATCAGATTTGTGTTTCTTGGGAATCAAATAATTTATATTAGTAGAATTTTTTTTTTAATGCTTTAGATACATTATAATAGTTTGATACATGCGATATGAGTGTGAGCGATAAACGGCTTAACTATGCAAGAAGTAAAAATCAGGATATTTTGCATAAATCCACTTTTGAATTCCTCTTTGTTTAATGAAGGCCACCGCTTCTATCTTACATCATCTGATTTTGCTTCCCACCACTGTTCTCTGAGCGACCTCCAATTCACAGTGCATGGGACACATCCAAACTCATCCCCTCCAAGAGCACTCACTGATGGGCAAATTGTATTAGGCTCATTTGCAGTGGCCACACAATGCCCAGGTTCGACACCGTCCTCCCTGTTATAAAGTGATGAAATCATCAAGGAAGTGCTCTGGCGGCGGGTGTTTTGTTTGTCCAGAGGACGCGGGCGACTGACAAATTAACTCCTCCTTCACCGCAAGCATTTTATTGAGCCTTTTCTCATCCAGCCTTTGGTATTAAATTTGTTGGGTGGGGGTGGGGATAGGGGGTTACATTATGCATACAAGGTAAATTGAAGGGATTCTCCCTCTTGACAGGATTAAGATATCAGGGATATTTAGGCTCGGAGGTAACAGTGGGGATGGGTGATAGAAATGTTTGCATAGAATTGCATTAAATAACTAAATACCTGCCCGGTGGTATCAAATAAATAGAAAGAGAATAGATGAAATATTTTAACTATGTTGAAAATTAATAGAAAAGAAAAGACATCCAAATGGAAACATCCTTATCAAATAATGAGATAATAAATAACTTATGTTATGATGAGGCCGGCTTGACATTTACAGTATCAGTGTGCAACCTGGCCCTCTAGCTGTGGCTGCGGGTGATAAGGCCTCAGTGCTACTCCTGTGAAAGAGGGGTGAAATAAGGGTCTTTTATGGGAAAGCAATACCGAGTTATCTATCTCCAGTGTGACAGCGGAGGGTTTGTACTGCGTGTGTGGGACTGTGTCTTTGCTTGTATGCTGGTTAAGTTTCTTTTTCTGGACAGTTACGACCACACAACTTAGCTCACACAAACACACACACACACACACACACACACACACACACACACACACACACACACACACACACACACACACACACACACACACAGGCAAAGGTATGTAGCTGGCAGCTAATTAGTATGCAGTCTGCCTCACCCCAAAAGCTAAATAATTAGAGGGCCAGTCTGTGAGATCATTGACCCTGCGTTAAATATTCATATGTTTAGACCTGCTCTGGGCTCAGCTGTGTCACACTAGACCAGCCAGGCATGGACCACATATGGGAAGGCAGCCGTGTCTCTGACACATCCGCAGACACACAGACACACAGACACACACTAATGCCGTTTTGCAGTCCTTGTACAATGCTATCACACAAAATAAAAATCAGCAAACACTACTGCTTTATAGAGACATGTTTTGTTTTAGTCATACAGAAGGAGATTTTTTTGTGTTTCATTTACTTATTAGGCCATGTTAGTTTTGTGTATTTAATATCCCTATCCACCAAAAATTGTCTAGAAAATAACCCTCTCTTCAAATGATGTCTCTCTTGTTGTTTCTAAACCCAGGGGTTCGCCTGGACCGCGTGCGAGGGGGCAGACAGAAGTACAAGCGGAGGTTGGACGCAGAAAACAACCCGTACCTGGGCTTGACGCTCCCCCCTCCCACCAAAAAACCTCGTGAGTACTGCTCCATCACTTACTTATTGACTCCCTTTGCTGCTGCTTCTCCTCTGCCAGGACAGCACGCAGGTAAAACTGAGGGAACGTTCTAGGCCAGTCTCATGTTCCCCCTCGTTTCTCTCATGTTTGGACAGTTAGGAATACATAGGTCAGAAATGTAGGCCAAGTATCGTTCTCGTCGGAGCAGAATTATGGGAAATCTATAAGCAGATGACCGATATAAAACAGCAGAGTGCTCGAGGACACTTTCACACATGCGATTTTTCCCAGTCGCTTGCATTCTGTAGGGATGAGAGCTTTCAGTGCCTTTAATTCACTCATACAAATTCAACCCCCATCCATTAGTTTGCATAACCAGAGAGAAAGATGCCGGGAAAAAGAGATCCAAATTTCACAAATAGTTATCAGTGTGTGGCATCTTTGTGCCTCACACTGGGCTTTGCAGTGATATGATCCATGACTTCTGCTTTGGTCTGACTTCCTCCCTCTGTCCTTCCTCCTCTATCCTCAGTCACAAAGATAGTGTCACACCTGTTGGTGGCAGAGCCAGAGAAGATCTACGCCATGCCTGACCCAACCATGCCGGAGAGCGACATCAAGGCTCTGACCACGCTGTGCGACCTGGCTGACCGTGAACTGGTGGTCATCATCGGCTGGGCAAAACACATCCCAGGTATCAAACAAGTTATTTTTTTCGACTATTTTTTTTTTGTAATCGCCCTCTTTTAATTATTTGGAAGCACTTCTTCACATTTTTGTTTTTCTGTGTCCTTTTTCTATTCCACACTCTGTGCGAATAAACATGCAAGCTCACACATGAAGAGATAATTAATGACAGCAGCTCATAGAGCCTGAGGGTGTGTGGAGGATGGAGTGGCGCTGCAAAATGGACAAAAATCAATAGAGAGCATCTAAAACTCCAGCATTGGGTAGAGAGATGTAGAGCGCCAATGTGTGTTGTAATCAGCAGGGAGAATAAGAACAAAGTTGAGGGCCTGCCCAATTAAACAACACATCATATCACTCACACACACACACACACACACACACACACACACACAAACACATACAGTATGCACATATGAACACATAGAAACACACACACACACACACACACACACACACACACACACACACACACACACACATACACATTGAATTATTGATGGGCATAATCATGTTTCTTCCCTGCCCCATAGGCATTCTGATAGACGAGGTGTTAGGTTATAAGAGGCTGTTGAATTAAGGATACAGCACCTCACGTCAGCAGAGATTTTGCTTCCTTCAAGAGTTTTCCTCTGATTTTGACGGAGAACACATTGTTTAGCCGTTCTTTTTTTTTGCCGGCGAGGCAGATTCTCCTTGATCTTGAGCTTGACCCCCATAACTCTATAACATTACAGAGCTGTAGGGACAGAGGGGTAACAAACTAAATGAATGTGTCCCTCAGCGGCACCTCCCTAACCCCTTCTACTCATCAGCATAACTCGGGACAGGCACACAGCTGTCAGTGTGCGACATCACTGTAGCAGAGATGCACAAACACACTGTCTTACAAACACAATTCATAAGAGTGCTTGAATTATTTGGAGTCATATAAGTTATTTCAGATGATAAATCTCGATCCCAATTCCTAGCTTAAGTAGGTTCATTTATTTTCAGAAAGTGAAATGGAGTCTCGCTGACCTCCCTCGGGCAGGTGCATTTTGTACTGAAAAGGTATTAGAGTACTTCTCAGAAGGTGGGGTATTAATCAGGTACAGATCTGATAGTAAGGAGATTAGAGATGGATATGCTCCCAGCCCCTGGCCTCGGCCCGTCCCCCTTACGCGTCAAAACAGTTTGGATCACTCCCCACGAGCCCTGCATGGTCAGCAGAGTGAGAGTTTAGCAAGGAGCTTAGTCAGGACTGAATCACAGCTGACCCGGTACAGACTCTCATCATTGCGACCCAAAAATGACACCAGCGTCACAGCCAGACGACTACATCCCTGTCCAGGCTACTGAGTGTAGACTATGCAGGCATGAAGAGACTCTCTGAAGCTCTGAAGACACACACACAAACATGCTAAGATACATTACACAACGTGTAACACATCTAAGAAAAACAAGATAATAATATAAATTATCAAAGGCCATAAACAACAGCATGTGTAGCTAATTAAGCAGCCACACGTGTGAAATTGTTGTGACTTGGATTTTGATTTCTTTTTCCATGTCACTGTCCTAAAACTCAATTTAACACACATTAAGATTTTGAGTTTTATTATCCTTTAGTGCATCATCACTCTAATATTTTTTACACATTAATTGGATTAATTGCTAATCTGATTATACTCACACCTATTGTACAGTGAATGGATCCTTAATATTAATGGGATTTGCCCCACCGATGATGATAATGATCATTTAACCCAAAACCTGAGGCGCTAAGCCTGAGTGTCTCGTACAACTGTGAGCCAGTACCTGGAACTGAGAGTGCTGCACCTGCAAGATAGTGAAGTTTAAGTAGACTAATGTGATCTGTTTAAATACACACTTTTGCATTTGTTTTATTTTCAAACTTCTATAACGTAAATAATTAATTCACACACTAAAAAGACGTTTTGACAGGGTAAAGATTTACGCTTCAGCTCACTGCTTGGTCTTTGTATCCCTTTGGTGGTGTCTGTATTAGGACAGTCGGTGTCCTCTGGCCATGAAATGGCTGCATAATTGAGTTGTACATGGCTGAACCTGATCAGAGACGGTTCACTGGTTGAGCGAGACTCCATGCTCTAACACTCCATGCAACCATGGTACCCCAGGGCAGCCTTGCATGCTCGCTTTCTACAATATTTCTCCTTCCCTCTGCTCTGGGACAAGAAATAACAGGGAGGAGAAAACTGCTGATTGCATTCTGATAGATTTTTGCAGCCCTAGGCAATGGAATTAAAAGGATTAACAGTTCATTATGAAGTAGACCACATTGATTAGGCCATTGACAGATGGGCCAATAACTAAAGTCCAAATGTAACAATTTAAATGTCACAAAAATTGGCACTTACCTTCACTCAATTGATTTTTAATTTTGCCTATTCTCAGCTAACATTTGAAAACGCGTTTCAAAAGTGGCATAATGTGGAGGAGAGTGGCCCTATTGAGTTTTAATTGGAGGGCGATTGGAGGATATCAAAGTCCTATCAGTAGAATAGATGGTATCTCTCTCTCCCTGGGTCCAATGTCAACTTTGTAATCCCAGCTCTATTAAGCAGAACATGAAAGGTTGGTTTGCATAGATGAAGTGCTTTTTAGGTTTAACAGTTTTCTTTCTACAGTTGTAGATCAAAGAAGAACACGATTGATTCATCAGTTCAGGTGCACTTAGGTTAGCGTAGTCTAATGAGTGAGGTATTGAAGGCTGTTGTCACGTATTGGGAGCCTGTCCACAGGTTCAGACTGCAGCCCTGCCCTCGTTTTCAATCTGTCTTTGATTAATTGATAATCGCTGCAGAGCTTTTGGACACTCGTGTCAGCGCTCCAAATAGCACCATGAAGCTGTGTAACACGGCTGTTGCCTGAGGGGGGTGGGGTCATTAGGAGCAGTGTTAGGGGATGCTGACAGATGGCTTGTTGCTCCTAAGGTGCTAACAACCTTTGACACACATAGGAGTCCACTGTCCACCCCTCTGGCCCCCGTCCATTCCCATAAAGCTGCATTTCACTCTGTCCAAGAGGTTCATGGAGGAACTCAGTATACTGACAGTTTCAGTCCACTAGGCCTTGTTTACCACTCTGACATTGCTGCCTTATGACGAGCGTCAGGATACCAGCATGACCCCCGTGACCTCTTGATACTCCACATCCCTTCCACCTGCAATGGGAATGCCATGTGTTCATGTGCAAAATATTGCCGTGCATGCTGCTGTTACTGGAGGTGCTTGTTGAAGGCTAAAGGGCCAAGCAAACATTGACTCTCTGCTGCTGCCGCTGCTTTGCTCCTACAAAATAAAACATATTTTTGCTTTGGAATGTCACAACTAGAATGTGAGGTAACTAATCTTTAGAACTTCTGTTTCTGCCAAGTCTTTCATTTAATTTATTATTAATTAACATAAAATAATCCTCATCTATATTTGGTTTTTGAGTAACACCAGATGATTGTAATGAAATTACCTTGTTGGTATTGTTCTTTTCAATACCAGTGTTTTGGGAATATTCATCATCTGTGCTTTATTGGATTCTAGTTCATCAGCTCTGCGGTTGACAGACATGCGCCTGGCGTGTTAGTTGTTAGCATGGAGGCAACGATGTTAAAAAGAGATCGCGCCTCTTGTATGTTGTCGTGTTTGTGTCAGCTCAACCCTCCAACATAATCACCCACCCATCAGCCCACCCTCCTCCAGCCCCCCTCTGGGCCCCTGTTTTCTCTTTGCCATTAAATTGTGAAATCTACTTACTGTGTTGCCAGCCTGATCCCACTCAAGCTGCGTAATCTCCTTGTAATAGAGTGTGAATACTGCCCGGCAATAAATCAGCACCTCATCAGTGCACTTTATTAAATATAGACACCAACAGACAGCTCTTAGTATATTCAATTTACCCTCTGACGTAGGCTTCAGCACAGGAGATAAAGATAGATTGAGCAATCAGGTGGATGCTGAAGCCTGAACCCCGGCAGGAGAGCCAGAGGAAGGTGGAAAAGCTGGGGAGAGATTGAGATGGGGGCGTTTTTTGGAGACAGACAGGCAGTCAGGAGTATGCAGGGCCAGAAAAGGGACATCTGCCAGGCAGGGTGGGGGAGGGCTTTGTTTAGTTACAGGTACATCCAGCATCGCAATTATAAGCATGCATTGTTCACATTGTCACCAAGCTGATTCCTGGTAAAATCCTGGTTCTGAATCTAAGCATTCATGTCAAAATGTTTCATACGTTAAAATAAAATGCTCAGTATGAAAATGTAAATGCCAATGCCCCTTTAAAAGATCGTCAGCAGAGCGCCATCCTTCATTAAACAGTGGTGCTTGATGGCAGCAGAGATAAATTATGTGTAATTATGGCAATCATTAAAGCCTGATTCATCCTGGTCTTTGGGGCTAAACAGAGATATGTACCGTCAGTATCGGCTAGTGGGACCCTGGGGATTGCTAAAGACTTCCCTGTCAGGTCAGGAGGTCTTAGGGTACAGATTAAAACAAGGGGATTACTGTATTTAATGTTTTTCAACCTCATAACGTTCACAGGCTACTGGTCAAATCACCCATTCCCCAGCTACTTACCACGGGATAATGGACTGACTATCATGTCGAAAGAAGGCAGATATCCGACTCGCCTGAAAGTGAGCGCTGGAGCTGAAAAGAAAAAACAAGATTAATTTTCAATCATCAACCTCTTTTTCACCGGGTCAATTCAGATGGTATTGACATAAATGTGTTCGATATAAAAACAGTGTTTGTGTCATCAAATCAGCGTCCAGGGAGAGCTCACGGCAAACGGAGCTGTTTGTGTTGTACGTGCGACTCGACTTCAGGTCATATTATTCATGCCGTGCACAGCAATTTATTACCAAGCGGCTATTGATTAGGTCCTCCTGACGCTGTCATGTAAATTTTAGAAGAATCATGGTCGATTGCTAGACACACACACAGGCACACACCGAACACACACACACACATTGACACAAACAAATCAGTGCCCACTCAAACACACACACATGCACCATAATGAAGCAGCTAACAATGCCTTTCAGTCCTATATCAGTTATTCATCTTACACAGTAGTGTGTCACTCGTCACTCTGCTCGATCAGAGGAATCTATACAAATCAGAGGTGCATACATTTTCCTCTTGTCCTCTTTTTTTTTTTTTCTCAATAAAAAGCTTTGATATAAAATAAGCTTATGGCAGAACGATCATTCAGCACAGTCTGAGGTTAAAAAAAAAAAAAAAGACATGTTGAACCCCTGGGGTCCTGTTAGGGGCAGTTTTACTCCAACTGGAGCCCGGAGAGTACTTGACTTGGCTGAGGTGAGATTGCCGCTGGGCAGAAGTCTTCAGGGCCTGCTTGTCCTTCTGATAGCCAGCCGTGATAGATCAGCCTCTGTCCAGCCAGAATTACTCTTTCCTCTTTCTATCTCCCTCTTCCTTTTCCCTTAATGTTTTGAAGCCTTTTTTTTCGGTCTCTTTCTCTCTTCCTTATCTCCCTCCTCTCTGGCCCATATCTTCTCCTCTATTTTATCCTCCATTTCTCTCCCTCGCCAGCCATTTTTTTTTGTCTCCCTCTCCCTCTGCCTCTGTCTGCTCTGTTGTCTGATTGAGGGTGAGTTACGAGGGGGCTGCAGCTGGAGGGGGCCACCGTGCCTCGTAATTACATCTCTTTTTATTACCCGCGCTAATGGCCCTCGGGGAGAGGGAAACAATAATAAATTAATAGAATATGAACTCCAGCTCAACAGAAAGCTCTAACATTTCATTTTGGACCGTCCTGAGCTCTGGCAGATGAAACGGTGCTCTGATTAATCTCTGCGAGGGGTTTGAAGCAGCCGTCTGTGGGTTTGGGCTGCCCCCTCCTGCACACAGCCGAGGGCTTTTGGGGAGATAAAGAAAGAGATGATGGTTTCGGCTTCTGTTGATGGTCTTTAGTGGTCTTCTTTTCACCCTTTGAGCCATGAATGATGATGTGCTGATGCTGTTGGTGGATACATGTACTAAACTGTTGTTGTATGTTCATTCTTGTTTCTTTGTCTCGACTGAACAGAAGCATTTACTACATGTAGTATTTTCAAAGTTGAAATTAAGGCTTGCAATCACTATATGAGCATGATGATTAAGTCAACGTGAACAAAGACAAACTCTGCATTGTTATTATCTCTGTATACAAAGACTTTCTGCCAGAAATCTACCAGAGCACTCAGCAGCGGAGTGGAAAAGGCCCTTCAAACATGTAGACAGGCCTCTCTGATTTGGTCAATATTGTGTCATGTTTGGTCAAACCCCGCCAAGGCAGTGGGCTGGAAATGAAGATGTAAATATTGATATTTCATTAGAGGAAATCACCCACTCCGACGGCACTTAACCGGGCCACCTTCAGAGTGAGGCGGCCGGAGCGCTGTGTGACCTGCGGAGTCGGGAAGTCACTTCATTACTCGATTAAATTGAGTGGAAAAAGGCGAGGCAACGACACGAGATCCCATTTGGAGCGATAATTTAGGCCCTGAAGAGAGGGGATGGAGCCGGGGAAAAACACCACCTCTCCATCTCACAACACTGGATTAAATTCAAGGACTTTTAGCGTCAAAGGTAATTGTAGGCTGCTAGGCTGCATGTGTGCATATGGTTGAGAGGTGTCTGCCGTAAGAGAACAACTCTAAAGCCTCTCCAGCAAGCCCTGAACAAGGCCTTCACACAGGCTGTCACATTGGGAGCAGCACTTTAGTTCCGCTTCAGTCCTCCTTGGCATTAAAAGGCTAGACAAAGCCTCGCCTGTGATTGTGATGCCAACCTGATGCGGCAATCAAGACTGCGTCCATGCTTGCATGACAATTTCCCTCCGGCCAGTCCACATTCTGTCCAACTTAATGGCCACGTATGCAGACAAGGAAATAGCACAACAGGAGATTTTTGCAAGCAGTCTAGATGTGTGTAATGGTACAGGCCTTCACAAAATATGGCTTATTGCCTCGCTGATAATAGCCGAGTGTTTTGAGTGCTTTCGGCAGTTTGCTTTGTTGGGTCTAATTTGGGCTCTTCAGACCTCTGACCGGTCCAGTGAGGCAGCAGCACCTTTCTGTTAGCACTCTATTCTACTGACTATTGATTCCCCTTCAAAATGTGAAGGCCCTCACATTCTGATCCCAATCTGTTAATTAATGTATCCTCCAGCTCTTCCCCTGCAGTGGTCATCACCACGATAAGGGAAATTGAACACTCAGGTGTTCCTCTCTCTGGCTCTTCTTTTCACTCTGCCTGTCTCTCTCTGTCCTGTTTCTTTTCCACTTCCTCTCACGCTCTCTCATCAATGCTCTCGTTCTTCTAAACCTGCACATTTCTTTGTTTGTGTGTGTGGACATCATGCTGGTGGGAGATCATTTATATTTAAGAGAAAATGTGCGGAAAAGATGCAATGGGCGTCCTGGTCAATACAGTGATTTGTCGCTTTTTAATCACACCACAGTTGGACAGCAAACCTGTAAACGCCATCATATTAATCAAGGGCGGAGCTGAAGAGCCTAATATGCAGTCAGAAAAGGCTGCCTGCAGGCGCTGTTCAGAAGGGGGGAGGTCAGCGATGAAGTTAAAAGAGCGAGGGGGGTTCATGCAGTTTATTGACAGCTGAAGGGTTGTACGTAAGGACAGGATAAGATCAGTATCTATCTGGTATCTTTTCCTCACTCTTTTTTCCTCGTTTTTGTTTTGTTTAAAATTCTCATAGCTCATTTTTTTGGGATATTATTCTTCAACATTCTATTCTGAGGATGTGAAGAGGTGTTGAAGGGAAATCGACAGAAGTCTGATGTGCCCAAGCTCATCCCTTCCAGCTCCTCTAGCTGCTGCTGGCCCGGCGGCCCCCGGGTTTAAGCAGGTCTTCAGGCCGGGGTTGTGCCATGTGACCCCGGTGCTCCGTGTGTGTTCTTCTATGCGGATTTATGTGCATACATAGAGGTGTCATGATCCTTCACATGTGTGTCTGTTTTTGTTTTCTTGGTAGACACACGTTTGTGCATGTTGCTATGTGTGTGTTTCTTCATCACATTCCCTTGCTACACAGTGCATGTCATGTCCTCCACCCCTCCAATGAGAATGTGTCTCGGTGCTAATCCCCCCTCACACCAATAGAAGTGTGACAGGATACAAGGGGGTAACCACATGGCTTTGTGTATCCCGGACCTTTGCACCGATTTACTGTCCTCACTTACAGTAAAGCCCACTCAAGTGCTCTGACAAGGCTTCAAAGAGGACCTTCCCCTGTGCATTTAAAATTAAACAGCACTCGTTAACATGTGCCTCAATGTGTCAAACAGGCTACCGGGGCTCGACAAGTCATGTTTTGTTTACTGATGAACCCACAGTGCTGATTTTCTTCTACTTTAAAATACTTTATTTTACTTTTGGATAAAAGAAGTCTAATTCCTGGAAGAAGCACATTAAGTTTTTTTTATGTGAGCAAAATTTCTGATACACACAGACAGACTGCGTTTTATTATTCTGCTGTCCTCACACAGTTTTCCTCTGTGTCCTTGCAGGTTTCTCCTCTCTCTCTCTGGGCGATCAGATGAGTTTGCTGCAGAGTGCATGGATGGAGATCCTCATCCTCAGCATCGTGTTCCGCTCACTGCCGTATGAGGATGAGCTGGTGTACGCCGAGGACTACATCATGGACGAGGAGCACTCGCGGCTGACTGGCCTGCTCGACCTCTACGTCTCCATCCTGCAGCTGGTCCGCAAGTGCAAGAAGCTCAAAGTGGAGAAGGAGGAGTTTGTCACCCTCAAGGCCATTGCGCTCTCCAACTCAGGTGGGTTACTCTTCAGCACATGGACAGAGCACAAAGAACACTTAAGTTGTGAGGATTTGTCATTTGTAATGCAAATTAATTTTGTGTCAATTTTAATGAAAATTCCACTATGTTTTAAATTTGCTTTAAATATTTCCCGTGATATGCTGTAAAATACTTTATTTCATGTAAACTAAGTAGTTAAAACAGCCCAGTATTTAATGATGATATTATCATTGCTTATATCAGAACAGAATATATGCTTCAGTGCTTGTGTTTAAATTCAGATAGAAGTCTTATGAATAACTTTGTATGAAGATATTTTCTTTAACAATATTCATAATCACATTTATAATTAAGTTACTTACAGATGAACAAAGCCTTAGTGTCATACTTAAACACATTTTAGTTTCACTTCACAATCTGATTTTATTTTTAAACATAGCACATTGTCCTGCTTTAGTTTTTCTAATAGTGTTTGACAAATACATTATTAAATTAAGTGACTTATAATAATAAAAACAGCAAAAAAAAATGTGATTATTTTCACAATAAATACAGACAAATAATCAGTTGAACAGTTTTTCTCTGCTAAATTATACAATCCATATATTCTCTATATGTGAGAAATACAGTCAAGTTTTCCTTTTATTCATAAGACTTGACATTGTAAAGTGAGAGGTGTTTCTCTCTCTCTCTCTAAATATTTCACTGTCTCCTGACTGTCCCTCTGAGTAAAGCACCCTGGACAGCATAACATCCAGAAACAGTGAGATAATGTCTGACACACTTTCTGAAATGACATTTTTTTAGTTTTTCAGGAGTTTTTCAGTGTAACCTTTAGTTTGGAGCGTGGGATGGAGAGATGGAGAGAAGATAAGGGCAGTGTGTGAGCGGGGAAAAGAGAGATGTAGGAGTGAGCTTTTTTAATTGAACACCTTCCACGTTGTGGTATTTCTCCTGGCCTCCCTCTCCCGCCTCTCTCTCTTTCTCTATCTCCATAACAGTAGCTGCAGGGCACAGCAGCCACGGGAGATAAATTTAGCATTTCATTAGGAGCACAGGGGCTGTCAATAAAATGTGTTAAGTCGAATGGAATGAGTATCAGGGAGTGATAGGCCTCGTTTGTTCCGATGCCGAGACGGCACGCTGCTATCGACAGGCTCCTTTTGAGGAGGCAGGACCTGTCCCGCTCTGATCAATGCACGCCCCGGTCACTGGGCCGCTTTCCCTTGTTTTGTCCCCGGCTGAAAAATGAAAATGCTGATGTAGGACCTTTGCTTTCAGACAACAGGGCTTTGGGAGGGGAGGAGGGAGAGAGGAGAGTTGGGGGTCGAGGAGGAGGAGGAGGAGGAGGAGGAGCAGGAGGAGGGTGTCCAGAATGTTAGAACAAGGTCTCAGGGAGATCGCTCTCCCGGGAGCCTCTCTGTCTGACAGCTGGGAAAATTCATAGCCATTGATTTTGTAATTAGCAGTTTATCAATCGGATCGACGTGGGCTCACTGATGGATTGCGAGGAAATTGTTTCTTCAAAGTTGTTTTTTTAGTCCCCTCCCTCCCAGGAATACAAGCTGCATGCTCACTGTCTCCTTCCGTCCTTTCCTTGCTCATCTGTTGATCTTTCTCCTTCTGCTTTTTACTTTTTATTATTTTTTTCTCCTCAATTTTAAATCGTTTAGTCCTAATTGTCTCAAATTAATTTGCGTTTGCCAGGATGGAAGTAGATCAAAATGGTTTGATTAGTTCAAATGCTGCTTGTTAGGTTGTGAATCCAGCCTCTGTGAAAAGAACAAGAGATAATTAAGTCACACTACATCCTCTTATGAGATTTTTTTTTTCTTTTTTGCCTTTTGTTCTTCCATCCTCCCCCCCTCTCACCCCCTCCCTCTCACATTCACTTTACAAAACGACCTACTTCATTTTACCACTGTGGATTTGAAAACCGTCAGGGTGAGAAATGTCTCAAGGTCTTGGGAATACAGTTGTTCCAGTCAATGAATTTGGGGCGAAGTCTGAAATCTGTTTTGCCTTTTATTGTCCCGTGTGGTAAAATATGCACCGCCAAGGTGAGACGAGTCAGGCAGCCAATGACATGCCGCCTCCGGAGTGCCAGACGACGGTTAACCAGTGAGAGAAAGTACAACCCCGGGGCTGTCCCTGAGAAAGGCTGGGAGGTAGAAACAGGAGGCAGAGGAAGGCGAGAATGAGAGAGGAGAGCTGTAACATGTTGTACAGTAGGATCAGTGAAAAACGATGGCAGTGTTGCAAAACGTTATAGGAGAAAGAACACCGGAGAGACGCCAGACTGAAACTGTAGACTGCTCCAAAAGCAGCCAGGAAGGGGGAGAGGTTTGGGCTGACTGAAGCTGAGAGAGGCTCAGTTTCTTAGTTCACAGTACAATAAAGAAAGAAAGCCCTTTTGCCATTTGTGAGGATAGAAAAACAATACAAAAGTTTTATTGGGGAATTTGACAGCTTTTAGATGCTAGATTTTGATGACTGGTTTTTATGTTGTGTTTAAGAAGCTCCAATGGTCAGAAAGCCATTTAAGGAAGAAAGACATTTAATTCAAAAGATGTGTTGTATTCCTCTCAGGCCTCTTTATAGCGTCCAATTCTCTAATGGAACCCCCCCCCCCCCCCCCCCCCCCAACCCCCCCCACCCCTTCTTTTTTTTGAAAACAATCTGTCCTTTGGAACAGTGAGGTGTTTAATGTGTGCTCACTCAGGCTAGATTGGGTGCTATTCATTCCATTGTTACTGGAGGAGAGCATTGATTTTCAGTCTTGCTGGTCAAGGGCCATATGAATATCCCGCCTGTCCCCCCCCCCCCCCCCCCCCCACTAAAATAAATATATAAATATAATAAAGCAGCTGTTGTTCTTTTCTTTTATGATCTATTCTCTATCTTGTCAGGGTGTGAGTTATACTGATAATGTTCTCCCTACCTTCCTGCTTCTGACAGAGCCATAAAGATCAGTCATGAGATTTAATTTTGCTTTAGAAAAATCCATTTCACATCGTGTTGTAAACTACAGTTATTTCAAGTTACTTCTCTTTTATTTTTATATTTGAAAATCCATCACTCTTCATGCTCCTGTCTCTGCTCTCGTCCCGTCAGACTCCATGCACATAGAGGACATGGAGGCAGTCCAGAAGCTCCAGGACGCTCTGCACGAGGCCCTGCAGGACTATGAGAGCAGTCAGCACCAGGAGGATCCAAGGCGGGCGGGCAAGCTGCTCATGACGCTGCCTCTGCTGCGGCAGACAGCCACCAAGGCCGTGCAGCACTTTTACAGCATCAAGGTGCAGGGAAAGGTGCCCATGCACAAACTCTTCCTGGAGATGCTTGAGGCCAAGGTCTGATGGGGTCACCATGACTTCAGAAAGTGACTTGAACCAAGCCAGGAGACGGAGACCCCCACCCCACCCCCCCAACTGACTGAGGCTGGACAGAGACCGACCTCTCTTCTCCTCCTGGAACCCAGGACACTGAATAAAAAAAGAAGAAATGCAAAACTTGGTTATTAATATAAATATAAAAATGATGCAGATTAATTTAAAATATATAAGAAATACTATGTACAGTAATCATTTTTTTTGTTTTTTGTTTACTGTCAGTGGTCATGCTGTATATGAAGAAGGACCCGCTGCCCCTCAGCATCTTCAGAACAAGTAGTTGCCAGATCTAGATAAAAGAAAACGTTTTTTCTTTGTAAGTTGTTCTGAAGACAGTCGAGGTGTTGACATCCATAAACAGACTCACACGTCTCAGCTGTGTTTTTGCCTGGACTTGACCAGGACATGTATATATTTATTAATGGAAGACTGAGTGTACAGTTCAAAGTCTGGTGACCTTGGTGGCCATTTTCTCTTGTTCCTCCTGTAAAAAAAAAAAAACAATTACTAAATGTGAACTCTTATCAGTTTAAATGTTCTTGGATATACCTCTCAGAGCAGTAAGCCGTGTGATCTTTATGGATCTGTCTCAGACTGGAAGATTTGCTGGTCCCATGTTTAACCAAACTAGCATAGGCAGGTACAGTTAGTCGTCTTATTCTGTAGTAACTCAGCAATAAAAGGGAGCTGTGGGGAAAACAGGCTGAACCTCCTATATGTCACATGCTGTTCAATGCTACTGTTGTTGTAAGGCCATGCCTGTGAGTCCCAGCAGTTTAACACACCACTGCACTGCTGTCACACACTCCTCCTCTCCCTGTGTTAGTGCTGTTCATGCAACCCATTGAACCCCAAATTTGGTCATTGTTTAAGCCCGTGTAAAATCGCCCCTTGGCATGCAAATAGATGACCTGATTCACGCTAGGTGAAAGATGATCAGCAGGTTTGGCGTTGGCAGTATCAAAGGATTTATGCCGTGTGGCATACGTCCAGGAGATTCCATGTTCAAACAATCAGAGGCCCATATGTCAACCGCTCTATTTTGGGCCCCTTTAAGCCCGTAGCAGAGTCATCCCACACACAGGGAGAAAGGTGCCCAGCATCTGCTCTCACCATTTTAGACAGCTCCCTTCTTTTAATAGCTATGCCCGTGTTTATAGAGCTTCAACCAAACGGAGGTAAACGGCAGGTGCAGAGCGGGAGTGGTGGCACTCCATACTGGGTTTATTTTTAACCCAGCGGGAGGTTGTTGTCTGCGAGGCCTTCCTCCCTCTAGGAGTAGAGGAGACACGTGGATCACTTCTTCTTGACCTCATGTTGACACAGCGGCCGGTGCAGAGCAGAGTAACACCCTCTCCTCCACACCGGCCAGGAGGAGGGCGGGCATCTGTGAGGAGAGCTCGGGATGCCCGAGCATGCACATGTGAATAGCTATGCAAGAAATAAAGTGTCAGCAGCAACACAACAGTGTGTCAGTACAAGGTGTGATCTCTGTTGGGAGGCACAGATCTCCTCTCTGTGTTTAGCTCCATGTCCACTGCGTTGGGTGTGAGTAATACTGTATTTTGCTCCACTCGTCTTCATGTTGGTGGGGGGGATGGGGGGGGGGGTGCCTATACTACTGAAGGATTTTATGTGATGTGATAAATTGTGGTGCTGTCACAACATTATGATACTGTGATCAAAGGAATCCCTGACATTGCAGTAGGGTTTAGTTGCCGACATGCTTGCGATATCAATGGCTAGCACTGATCCTGCAGCCTGATTGGCCACGTGACAGAGGCTGCCTAGACCCACTCCAGCACCCAATTATCCCAACTTAAACTAGCTGCTGTTCAATTTACAAGCTCAACTGTAGAGGATGAAGATATAACTAAAGTTATTTCACTGTTGTGCATTACAACAGGGACCAATTCTGACTGAAACCATGCTAAAAGCATGCTTTTACTTAGATTTGGGAGAATTTGTGGGCTATTAAATGACATATTCTAAATCCCTTTAAACCAGAAACATGTATTCTGTAAATCAGAGGGAATATATTTGATTTGCTACTCTGATAAAATAATAATTTTGTGCTTGTTTCAATTAAAGTGCAGAAATAATGAAAACTTTTGCAGAAAATCTTTACAATTAGATTTTTTTAGTGGCCCACCTTGAGCATAAGTATCATAAATAGCTGGAGTCCTCTAACCTGCCTTTTTTTCTTTTTAACTTGCAATATGGCACTTTGTTAAGTAAAAGAGGACATGTCTTACATTACAAGCTGTGTTTTGAAGTGTGTAAATATATAGGTGTCGATACAGTAGGTTGCCCAAATACCATTGAAAATTAAGTATGCAGCGCCCTGCTGACTACTACCTCATTATCATATTGTCAATATTTCTCTTACTCAACAATCTTTATCATCCTCACATGTGTATGTGACATACCTGAGCCATCCATGTTTTTATCCAACCCACTGTTCCTCCCTCAGTGCTCCTGCCAAAACATTTGTAATTGTTGTTATTGATCTGTTCCCATTCATTATTCATTGATCTGTTTGTTAAGGTAAAGCATGCCTCGTGTCGATCACATGACTTGGCCATCAGTGGGTGTGACCCCCCCTTTTTGGTTACGAAGCGGGTACGTGTTTTTATGAACATCAGTGTGTCAGAATTGGTCCCTTGATGATAAATTGCAGACAGGGGCAGGTAACTGATTTCCTGCGTCTGTGCTCTGACTATTTATGGTGTGAAATATATCATTTGGCAATGGTGTACATTGATATCTCTGATTGTTAATTCACCAATATCTGTGTAACTTTTACGTTTTGATTTTCAAAAGGTAAAGGTAAAGGATCAATGAATTAAATACTCCCTGAACTCTGTGATTCTTTTTGTTAGTCTGTTGTAAAGAAAACTTCAAACTGTTATTGAAATGGCTATGTGAGGCAAACGGTTATGTGAGGATGCCAAAGTCAGCATGCCAACGCAATGACAATGCTGAGCCTTAAACTCATCGGTTACACAGGTACAACGTTCACTATCCTTGGCAAGAGTGTCAGCATGCTAATATTTACTGAGCATAAGGATAAAGGGTGTCATATTTTGGGGCCATTTTTCTTGACTCAAGCCAACACTCGTTGAACTTTTTATTTCGCGGATATTGAGTCAAAAAGGTACAGCTTGGAAGTCACCAGAGTGTTTACACATTCATCTTAAGAAAAAGAATATTATGGAATATATTATAATATGGAAACTTTGCATCCATACAATGATTAGTTAACTCAAATGAGCAGATGAACAGTGAAACTAGACTGAGAACGTCACTATGCATTCGATTAAAATACAAAACGTTGCACTCATTTATCAAATAGTTCCAATCATACAGTATTACAGCTCTCAGAGTCATCAGACTGCTGTGATGCGCAACCATAGACACTAAGTATTAATGGACGAAGCCTGAGTGACATCGCCTATCTGTTACTGCAGGGACTTTTGGAAGTCCATCAGTGACAGTCGCCACACTGGAAATGCTGACACCCTAATTTTCAGTCAACCTAACAACAGGCTAAGAGCTGGAACTGAGGCGGGCTTTAAGCCTCTTGACAAACCGTAACATCATGCTCATCAATCAGCGCAGACACACTCCTAACTATGCATAACTCGTATCCTTCAACAAAGTCAACAAATATTCATCCTCCGTACAGTGTCCGCCCATGAAGACAATAACTTATCAGACCAAAATTGTTTTTTATACCAGGTGGTCATCATGTTCACTTCTTTCATTTCTTTTATCACTTCCGGGTCAAGCGGACACTCGAGGAACTGCATTTTTCTTTTGCACTTCCACATTGGATTCATTTTTTTGAACACTAGAGGTTTCCGCTTTACGCGCAACATACACATTTGTCCGTCTTACATCAGGGTATCTTGAATGAACATTTGGTGTATCTGACCTCTGAACAACATACAAATTACAATCGTGTGAAAAGATTCAAAACAGGACCAACGCGAAAGGAAGATAGGAGTTTCCTCCTCCAAAACGGGGCTGTCTGCCTGAAGCTAACGATTCCGAGTTGCGTTGATTTGCAAAACCTGAGGAAGTCAAAGAAACTTATAGATGAAGCTCTGCTGCAGGTATCACAACCCCTCCCCTTCACTTTCTCTCACTCTTGTAACCTTTTCCTATGATTAGCAATAGGTTGTCAATTCAGCTATTGAAATCAATTTCCATCTTCAAGATTTCATCTGGAAACAGGTCTTTATTTACAACCTGCTAGATATCTATTCTATATCTATAGCATCTGTAACACAGGCATAGACGCTTAAAACAGTCCAATAAGTTACACTTACTTTAAAGACTAAACAACGATGTAGTCACACAACCTGCTCAAGCTGGTGAAGAGAGGAGGAGTTCAGCTAAAGGACAGAACAAAGATCAAATTGGAGATCCCAGCTGACCGCAGATGCTTTTGCATTGAGCGAAGCGAGCCAGACAGAGATTCACACAGGCCACCCAGCCATCAGCCACAGCCTGTGCACGGCCAGGCGCTGTTGAAAATGGATCCGTCACAGGAAACAGGCAGACAGACACACTAACCCTGATGGAGGTTGGGGGGGAAGCGAGGGGGCTGCAGCTCCATTATTTCAGGAAGCTGATATTCCAGGGAGTTAAAGTATTCCCTTCTCTATATAATTATAAGAGCCAATTTCCCTTTTTGAAATAATGTCTTGCTAGCCAATTAATTGTAATAATCTTCTTGGTGGAAACAATGGCAACACAAGACAACTTGAGGATCAAAAGAGAAAGAAGATTTTGAGGCACAGTCGAATAAAATATAGAGCACTGCTGCTGGTTGTTGTTGTATTTTTTAAAAGCAACGTGCCGATCGTTTCGCATGCAAATCATCCGGCTGGACCGGATATTGCCATCAATAAGTTTCCCACAGATACAGTAGCGAGGCAATCATTTCCCTCCATTGACAGGTCAAAACACCTTTCATTAGAGTTACGAGGCGTCTCATCAAGATGCGGCCGCGCTCACAGCTGTACGACTGCTGTGTATTGCTTAAGTGTGTTTCATTATTCCCAAAGCAGCGTTGATGATGGCAAGGGAAAGGATTACACGTCAGGGTGAGTGATTGGGTTTGAACAGAGCTGCTGCATACACTTTGTATCAACCCAGGGCTCAAATTACACTTAGGTTGAAAACGGAGCACGCAAATGCCCAGGAGAGCTTGTGGCACAGAAATGAAGAGTGGGCCACCATCTCTCTCTCTCTCTCTCCCTCTCTCTCTCTCTCTGTTACACACACACACACACACATATTTTTCATCTCTTTCCTTTTGTCAAATTCTCTCTTGACCCCCCCTCCTCCGTGGTTTCTCCTACTTGTTTTTGAGGCTCTACCATCCTTTATAGGCATTCTTATTGTTCCTCTGATTCTGTTATGTGTATTTATTGCTCCATTTGTGAAATTGGAGGCACCGGTCGACAAGCCTATTACTATTCAATAACAGGAGCAGGGCATTTTCACAACCGTTGGCTATCAATGTCCCAGACAGAAACGTTACGTCACATCAATTCCAAACAGCAGTCGGATTGTTAGATTGTTGTTGTGGCTTATATTGGAGGAGGTATTTTAGCCATTTCTTCTGCAGCTAACAGCACATCTGATCTTCAATAAAAAAAATTTTAAAAAAAAGGACATGGAATCGGCCTAGGAGTGGATCTATTTCCTCATGGATCCTGGTTACTGCTGTCCTCTTCCTACTTGTCCCACTAGCAGTATATGAGCCATGCATCCCCACACCTCTGACCCTGCCCCAGACCCTCTTTGGCTGATCAATAGACTGTCAAAGTGCCTCGCAGGCACACGGGCCGGGCCATCTGAGATTTCGCCCTCTCATGGTCCATCTTCACTGTTTTAAGTGCATTTATCAGGTTACACAGCGGCTCTCCTTGCTCTCCTTAATGCAAGGCTGAGAGTAGCTGCCCTAAAAAAACCTGAATGGCCATGAGTGGCCCCTGTCAGATTACTCTGGTTACATCTTTTATCATGTCATCATACAGGGGAGCGGAGAAATCTACTGCAGAAATAGACATTAAATATTTATTTCCTGATTCCAATCAATTTCTTTTATTTTACTAACAAAGCACCATAAAGCAATCAGAAGTGATTACAAGCAGAAGGGAACGAGTACAACTTTCCACCAGCCCTGACCGGATGGGTAGAGTTAGTGGGATAGACTAAGAGGTGGACAAAGAGAGATGCAAAAAGACAAATAAAAAGAGAGAGAGACAGACGTACACACCACAACAAAAATAACATAATTTAATAACTATAACAAGATAATCTGATATCAATCTGCGTCTGGTACAAGACTAAAATCTGCAACACATAAAGTAACGTTCAAGTCTTAAGTCCACAAGTAGCATCAGTATTTTTTGTGGCTAAACTCTATTCCTGGTCCTTGAGAGAGAGCTACATGAACAGGCTTCACTAGTTCAGCTGATAAAACAAAATAAGGTGACCCCCACAAAATCCCCTGAGAACGAGTCTCAAAAGGAAGCAAAAAGAAGCGCACCACCCGGGCACAGCCACACAGGAAGCCTGACCCTCCCTCACTGCAGAGAAAATACAGCTTTTAACTCCAAATCACTGCACTTATGTTCTTTCATACTTCAACACTGTAGGAACACAAACGCTGTGAGAGAGCAAGCAGGTAATAAAAAGAACACACACACACACACACACACACAAACACTGTAGATAACTGCATATGAAGGGTTTGGTTCCTTCGTTTGAGATTTATTTGCCCAACTGTATCTTTATCAGTGCTGCTTACTGATATGAGGACTGTGTGTGTGTGTGTGTGTGTGTGTGTGTGTGTGTGGGGGGGGGGGGTTCAAACTATCTGCTGAATGTATCTCCTTTCAGCAGAGGAAAATACTGTGCTGGGATGTGTGTGTGTGTGTGTGTGTGTGTGTGTGTGTGTGTGTGTGTGTGTGTGTGTGGTGGGGGGTTTCTACTGTTTTATTGCCTCTGCCATGTTTTCACACGTTCTTATGGGCTTTTCCAATTTAACCACTGGTTTGGAAATAATGAAGGGGGATAAGGAAGGTAGATAAGCATGGATACGTCCATCAAATGGAGAAGAACTCACCGTGTGTGCTCACTTCACAGACGTTTAACACAATCAGAATGACATTACTGCAGGTGATGCCTGTGTTTGAGATGATATTAAGACATTTGATTCATCTGAATGTGCAGTGTGATAGTTCATAAATGGGTCTTGTTTTATTTATTTTTTTAAGGTTAAACTTGTATAAGAAGTGCCTACATTTTCATGACGCTACCTATATTTTATTTCACTAAAAATATTATACATGTAAGTTCTTAAGTATGCTGCCTTCAAAATAAGGGCGCAAGGCTTACACAAAATGTTTCCATGTGTCATTTGCAGACTTTCTGCAGTACAGCTCAGGATTTCCCAGGGTCCACAGGAGCAGGGAGGGAAATGGTCAGGCTTAACTCCGGTGGGAGGCCGTGGATGAGCCTGACCTTTTCCTCATGTCAAGCAAAGGTTAGAAATCTCCACTGGCCTTAAAGCAAATGCACTTGTTTGCCATAATGGAGGAGGCCCCTGCCTTCTTTCAGCTAGAGACCAGGTCTGGTCTCGGGGGAGTTCCCTCTGATGGAATTCTCTCTGCACACACACACACACACACACACACACACACACACACACACACACACACACACACACACACACACACACACAGTATATATTGAGTACTGTCTCCATTGCTGCCTGCTTTGCTGTATAATAAAGTTTAAGGAAATGTCAAGCTCTCTTCTATCAAACAGACAAAACTATTTTAAACATGTTTTGCATGTTGTATTTTCTGGTGATAAAACGACCACGTCACATTTTTATTATTATAATAATCCCTTGTCTTTTACATTCTGAGTTTGGAGTCAAACAGTCAACAGCATGATGAGACCGCACACAATGTGAGAAACTTAACTACGAGGAACTCAGCCGTCTCTTATCCCCTTCTACCAGATACACTGTAGAAATCTCATAAATATCCTTGAGACCCTCCTTCTGCTGCCTATAGACGTCCTGTACATCATATAACACATATGACCGCTTGTAATTCCCACATTTATATTCACAAACCTGATTTTGTATTTAAAATATGACTCATAAAGCGTGATATATGGAAATTGACGGATCATATGTGATTCCTGAATTAAATATCATATAGATCACATGTTTTATGTCCCTGTCTCTCCCCTCACCTTGCCGAAAAAAGGAGCCTTGACCACGCAGGCAATTTACAGTGTTATTGGATGAGTGCAAAACATGCTGTAAATAAATAAGAGTCGACCCATTTCATTTGCGTTACCCCCCCCCCCCCCCCCCCCGTGTTCCCCACCTCGCTGCCCCTCTGAAGCAGTGATGTCCCATCACTGGGTGAATCTGTATATCACCCTGAGAAGAGGGGGCGGCAAATGGGGCAGCAAGCGACACTATGCAGTCCATTTGCTAATTTCAATATGGTGTCCGTCTGTGTTGGTATGGCCTTGGGCACTGTAGCAACCCACCCCTCCCTCTTGGTTCCCCTCCGTCTCTCCCTTGTGTCCCTTTGACCTTGCACTCAATCACAAACAACCCACACATACATATATTGACTCCAGAAACGACACTCACCACATCTGTTTTCCAGCTTCTGTTTTTATAGAACTCGCACGGTGACTCTGAGATAAATTCTGTGATACTAATTTATCCATTTCAGCATCCGGGTTTTTCTCTTTTCAACTGTCAGTCGTGCAAAATGCTGCCACTCAAAGTGCCTCTGCCATAGTCAATGCAAAGGTTGCCTCTGTCAATGCCTGACACGCATCGATACCTGCAGCTGCAAGACTCTTCTTGTTGTCTTTGTGTAGTAAAAGCTCACATATTGGCAGGTATTTTAGGGCCCTTTTCAGTGGAATTAACACTGTCAATGAGAGCAGACAGGGGATAGATTATTGTAGAAATGTGTGTCCGTGGTTGTGTTTCTTTTTGTGTGTTCCTAGGCCTCAGCAGCATTGAAAAACACTGCATAGTTCTATTTGATTTGCTGTGATTTTTCCAGTAAGTCTCTACACTGATGTCCATTCCCCAGCTAAACAGTGTGATATCAAATGAGTACATTTTTTTCTAATATTTTCTCCCCACATTTAGCCTTCTCTCTCACACGTCAAATGTTCAAGCAAATTCTGATTTATTTGCAAAAAAGGGAAAAAGTAACTTTGAGATCATACATCAGTCTTTGTTGTATCCTTTGTGCAATTAAAACTTCTCCAGTTTCTTTCCTTCTGTTGTTGCAGTTTGTGCCTATCAGTGTGCGTATGTCTCCCCTCATCCTCCCAGTCATCTCACCGTGTGTGTGTGTGTGTGTGTGCGTGTGTGTTGGTGTCTGTGTGAGGAATAGGTGTTGGAGCACAAGCAGAGGGAATATTACACAATCCTCTGTGCATTCTTGTAATTAGATTTCCCAGGATAGCTCAATTAAGTCATACTGCTCAAGGGAGCCACTGGTTTGTGGTTTGACTCTCACTCACAAGGGGTCCGGTGTGGTAAGTAAGGTAGAGAAAGCCAACTGTTAGAACAGTCACTTTGTCCTTAAAGACATATAGCTCCACATTTCTGCTTCCATATGCATGCGTGTTTGTTTTCCTGCTGCCTCTTTTTTTTTTTTTTCCTGCTTGCAGAGGGCAGGTGGAGGTAGAGCGCACACTGCAGCTCAGCTCTGCTGCAGCTGAAGAATGAAGGACACACAGCGCACAGTAACCCAAGGACAGCCTTATAATGTAATGTAATGTATATTCTAATGAGAAGAGCTCCATCTATGGACCACCTGTTGAACTGCATTCATGATTAAAGAAATCCAGCTGAGAAGAAGCTCAGGAAAAAGCTCATGACGGTAAATGATATTAAAGATGTGTTTTAAGCAGCTGCAGGATAAATGTGATGGACACTTGAGTGTTACTGTAGAGGTCAGCTTTAAAGGCTTCCCTGTGATTATTTATTTGTATGAATAACAACAAAATTGGGAATATGTTTGGAGGAATTGAATGTCATGTGTGGTGACAAAGGGAGATTCAGCACTTTTGATGATATGTGGTTACATTACTGCTCTCAAGGCTGGCACGGAGTTTAAATGCTCCAGTAACATTTCCTTTTATTTATATCTGCAGACCTTGGCTGAAATAAATGAGTTGAGACAAGTGTGAGGGGGGCCCGTTGTTACGAACAATTTCTTCCTGACATCGGGGGAAAACGAGTATGCGCAAGACATTCAACTCTTTCACTGCCAGTGGCTGACAGGCTCGTCCCGGCTCGGCAGCGGGAGGCCCCTTAAAAAGATTCAATGTCGGCATCAACGTGAAAGTCGTTGTGTCATTATCTTAAATCTTAACTATCCAGCAGGATTAAAGTGAGAGAGACAACCATATCTGTCAGGGGCCGGCAGGAGATGTTTTATTCTCTGTGTACAGTCTCACACACACGCTGAGATTCAGAGTCCCGACCGAAAGGAAGTCACTCCACAAGGGTCATTCTGCAGCCTGCCTTCAATTTACTGCCACTTTTAATATTCTGTCACAGTTAACATTTTTATTGCCCTCTTTTATGACCATATCCTTATGTCCCGTGCTTATGAACTTTTCTATGCAAATCACTCACTTGGATCAAAAATGGTGTCTGGTGCTCTTTGTTTTCAGGAAGCTGAGGCATCAAAAAAAAAAAATTCTGCCTTTGTTGTCATCTAACACTCTTTTTCCTCTTCGCTTCTCAGTGTGTGTGTGTGTGTGTGTGTGTGTTTGTGTGTGGTCTGGTGGAGCGAGCCATGCAGCTGTCCAGATAAAACAACTGAAGAAACAGCCGAAGATATCTGGAATCCAAGAAATGACATCAGCTTACCCACCAAATATCAAGAACAGAGGAAGTTTCTCCGTGTATGTGGGAAAGTCGACTGTGAGAACAAACAGCAAATCCTCAGCTGAGCCTAATGACTCTCGGTTGGGTTTTTTTTTTTTTCCTCCTGTGGAAGTGCACACAGTCTCACAGGGGACTCGTTTTTTTTTTCAAGCTCAACATTTGTACTTGCTTCACCTCGCCATATTTCCACATGCTCGTGTTTGCTCTTTCTTGGAGGCTTGACAGGCCAGGGAGAGAGGAGGAAAAGAAGACGAAAGAAAATGACGACGTAACAGAAGCAGAAGAGGAACAAAAGAAGAAGAAGAGAAGAAGAAGAAAGGCATGCGTGAGAGATTTACAACTGAATGTATCTGATGTTTATGAATATAGGGTTTGTCCTCTGATGCTTTAGGTTACACAGCTCTGTGCAATGACACAGTGACACATGGCAGCCACCCGAGTTGGGGGGGAGGTTGGGTTGGGGACAGAGAGGGATGCTGGGACACTGACCAGTGGCCGGCAGGACTGGACTATTGTCATGGTGCCATGGAGACTGGGACCAATCAATATTACATTAGTATGGATGCACTATGGATACAAATATCCTGGTGACTCTTGCTTTCTGTCTGTCTGTCTTTTCTACACACTTTCCCATGCACACACACACACACACACACACACACACACATATGGGCTTTTAATGATAGTTATCTGATTGGGAAAAAGGTGCGCGGAGGAGAGGGCTGGCCTGACCAGGGTGATGTGTGGATGTGCACGGGGCCTCTAAGTGCTCATGAATGGTCCTAATGAGGGTAGAAAATGGAGACATAAAGAGGGAATGGGTACACTTTTCACTTTAGTCTGACATACCGTTGCTGCCCCCAAAAGCCCTTGAGGGGGCATTTGGAGAGGGGTGCGACCATGCTTCAAATCCTCCTCCTCCTCTCCGGACTAATTGTTGAGGAGATTGACCTTGGGAAGGAAAAGAGAGCGAGGGGAGGAGGGAGGGAGAGGGGAGTTTGGGTGAAGGGTTGAGGTGGCTCACAGTTCAGGCCGCTTTGTGACCTACAGAGAATGTATTCCCTCTTCAAAGCGGCCCACACACACACTGTTTACAGCTTATAGCTCTATGTGGCCGTTTTGGAAGGAAGAGGGATCGAAAGAAGAGTGGTGCAAAAAAAGGCGTCAATGAACGCAGCATCATAACTGCTGGAATCAATCAGTCCAATTTCAGGCCTCATTTTCAACCCATGTCATTGATTTGGAGCACACACAGCACTATTGGATCCATGCTGGAGAATGCATGGGGTCTCACACACAAACACACAAACATCGTCCGTGCCCTGTCCCTCGCCCTGACCCTGATCCGTGTTAGACAAGTTCACCATCCTGTTCTTCCTCAAGTCCCAGTCAATGGGTGTCAATACGCTGGATTGGCCGGGCGACAGGGGCCAGAAGGGGAGTCGATGAGAGGCTGATAAGCAGCGAGAGGCTGCTTTGTTTTAGTAATGACGGCTTAAAACGGACGCTCACCGGCTCCTCTGTTAACCCACAGCGTCACCTCAAACAACAAGTTTCATCAATACAGGGACGGACACAAAGTGGACCCCCGACAAGGAGTATTCTGTCTTCTTTTGTGACATTTATTTTAGGCACTTAAAGGATATATTGTGTTGTACTGCTTCAGAGAGACACGAGAGAAACATGCAGTCTGCTAACATTGTTCAAAGGTATATGATAATATAAAATGTGATGGATAATCAAAAATGAAATTGTGCTTACTAGGTACCACCCAGTTTTTGCTGTTCTCCATGGTTTACACATTGCTTGTTTGCAACATGACTCATTCCAAAAAGCTTTTTTTCTCACCACATAATTAGCACCAATCAATCTGATGCTAGCTGATGCTAGCTGAAGCTTCATGTGTCTGCATCCAAATTGTGTTATGAGCATGATCATTATAGTCAGACCTTCATCTAATAGGACAAATATGCTGAGTGAGAAAGCATTGCTCGTTCAATCAAATATTTTTTAATTGCGATTAATTTCAGACTTCTATGTTTTTATTGTGAATCCCTTATATCCCAACAGTGAAGTTGCGGTGAGTTGTGCAGCATGAGCCTTAGTGCATTGCAGGAGAGTGCTCCTGTTTTGCCAGTTTTGCCACTGCTCAGTATTGTGCAGAAATGATGAAATCTAAAAGTTTGGCAGCAGTTAAAAACTTCCTTTTCTTATTTGTCATGCTGATTAACGACCATCTTAATGTCATTTTATAACGTTACATTAATACTTTAACGATTTAATACTCTTAGTTCTGCAAAGCAATATCCAAAGTTCATTAGAAGTAAATCTTGTGTAATTACTGAGGGCTCTGTAATTATTGAAATAATAACTCTGATTTATATCTCAATAAGATATGTGGTACAGTTACAAAATCAGGGATCTACTAAATATTTGATCTGAGGTGAATATCCATGAGTATGAACATATGCATCCTCACTGCTCTGCATGCGTTTCTTTTTTTGTTTTGTACCAGTAGTTGACATTGCTGCTCAGATAAACACATAGTTTAGTCAGAAACACATTTCTTAAATCAACTTGATGCACTGCGGTATTTTCCAGAACTTTGAATTGGAGGAGTTATAGGCAGAACTATGTCTGAATACAAGATCTGCTTTGTCATTTTACACCTTTAATTGACTCATATGCTCCTGTCCACAGTGTTAATTTAACAATATGTAGACATGGTTTACAGTGGTAAAAAAAACACTATAATGAAGTAAATCACAACGGTATAAAAGAGGATTACTCTGACGTATTTATGGCATTAATGTGGGAGGTGTAAGAAAATAAAAGAGTCATGTTTTCAATGGATCATTGCCCCTGTTAACATTTAGCATAAAGGCTGTTCCGCCATTGCTTTGACCACTTGCTGTATGGTATGACTGCAAACAATAGCCCTTTATTAGAACACCCTCCTCCTCCTCTATGACAGGCTTTTATGGCATGACAGTTGCACTATACCTCCGCAATTACTTTTCAATTAGTGCGATGAACATTTCCAACACTGCGCCGCAATTATTTTATAGCCCAGTGTCTTAGCCCATTAATGGTGCTACCAACAGCACAGGAAGTGATAAACCATCTGGCCGGGCTCCCAAAGAGATAGAGCACACTTAATGGAGTGAAAAAGTAAAAGCAATTAATGTCACATTAATATAATGATAATAATGCCTTCCCGCACAGCTCTGGCAGGCAGAGCAGGGGACTGGGACAGGACAGGGCTTTCATGGGCGCCGCTTAGCGAGGAGAGGAACTCTGCTGGGACTCTAGAACGCAACCTGCAGGACGGGTGAAAACGATGTCACTACGGCTTCTGCAGCTGAAATGTGCACAATGTAAACAGTACTCCAGCCGAGGAGGAAAAGTCTGAATGGAGGAGAAATCAGACATGTGAGCAAGTAGTCGACGATGTCGGATAATTAGCATGTCTTCATCTGGATTATGGAAATGGATTGTTGGTTGACACCAAAAGAAAGTATAGGCTATTACTTCTAAGTATGACAGCTATCAATATATCCTGTCACATAGGTAACTTTTTTTTTGTCTATGCATGCATTTATACAATTTCAATTGTGTATTGACTGGGTTTAATCAAGAAATGAAGTGCATATGAGTCTGCATGGTCATATGCTCAAAAACAGTTTTTCATTTAATTTGAGCCTCCCTTTCACTGTCTCTCTCTCTTTCTGTGTGTGTGTGTGTGTGTGTGTGTGTGTGTGTGTGTGTGTGTGTGTGTGTGTGTGTGTGTGTGTGTGTGTGTGTGTGTTGCAGTGCCTGTCTCAGGAGTAGCTCCCCCTGTCCTATCTCCTGACCCCTCTGTGTTCCCGACGCCCTGCTCTGTTTGTGTTAATTCCTCTACATCTCCAGGGTGGCTTACATTAGAATATCTTAACCACTGGGCTGCATTAGCATAGCGTGATGGATGCCGCTGAATCTCCATGCCAGATAATGTCCACATTTTGCATTTTAAACTAAGCTTCGCTATGGACGTGCTATCCATTTTCTCGGGGGGAAATTAGGTCCTGGTGGGAGAGCGCCTGGCACTCTGTCATCCCCAGCGAAGCTCTCTGCCCAGGTTTTATGACACCTCTGGGGCACCATACAGAGACAGGTTGAGGGTCATTGTCTAGCACTGGTCAGCTGTGATGTCACATAAACACTTGGTAAACTTGGGTGTCAGTTAACTCCACTTGTTTTTTTTAAAAGCTGGCCAAAGTTGGGGATGGAGTGCTGAAATATTCATGTGTTACCGCGTGTCCACCTGTCCAACACTCTTTCCGCAACACCCCCTTGTATTTCTTCTCATGGAGTTACTTTCAAGTGAAGCGTGATAAATCATGCATAATTTCCATTTTAATCCGTATAGTCCCGCAGACGACTTGTGTGCATATGTCTCGGTGCAGCCAGACTGCCGTGGCTGCAAGGGGAGTGTTGATTTCCGTTACAAGGCTGTCGCGGCCCCCGGCAGCTGATCAATAGGAATAAATCAGAGGGCTCCTTTATGTGACATGAGATGGTTGTACATTTATAAGCCTCTTTATGAGATAAGATCTCAACACTTGAGCTTACGTCATACACATTGACACTTGATTACAAGCCGAGCCGGAGCCTGGATGCTTACTAGAGCACACAAAAGCAGCGCTGTCTGTAAAGTCGTCCTAAGGGGGGGAATTCCTCGATAGATATACACAAACTACTTGTGTTGTCTTATATGGAGATAATGTAATATGTTGCACAAATGAGTAAAAAGATCAACAAAGCATCAACAAAGAGTCATCCACAGATCCACACAAGCGTGTACACACATCCACACATGTGTGAGGAAGATTTTCAAATGCGCACACATATCAGCAAGAAGTAAAAGATGTGTGAAAGCATACATTGCAAATATGTACACATGAGTGGATCAGTATCAAACGCATTAATAGATCCACAAATGCATGCCAGGTAATGTTAGAAGGTGAGAGTAGGGGATGACATGCAGCAAAGGACCGAGGTCGGATTCAAACCCATGGCCGTGGCAACAAGGACTATAGCTTCTGTACATGGGGCGCGTGCTAGGCTCTCAGCGCTCCTTGTCTGTTTGTTTGAATCCTCTCTGTCTCAGCAGATGAGTCTGGTTTTGCACGAGATCTCTGCCTGCAAAAGGAACTCTTCCCTTGCCAGTTTTGCCAAAAGCTTGCTCCTGAGTGGATTAATGTTGGGTAGTTTACCTAAAGTGTCATAAAATACAATTCTTTATGATTTGAAAAAACCGATTGGCTGAAGACAGACAGCTTAATACTCACTGACAGTGATAAAATAACTCAGATGAAGATAGTTAAGTACCACCTAAGACATAATTCTCTTTTGAAGAAAACATCTGAAAATGTATCTTGTTTTGTGTACGTGTGTTTCAGAGGTTGGTTTGCGATGTATTAAAACTGTCCTTATCCCTGGAATTATAGTCCCATTGATTAGTCGTCTCCTTGGTTTCCCTTCACACAAGCATGAAAGGCATTGCCGTGCAGCCGAGTAATTCTGTAATGTTCTGCTAATTACGTTTGACTAATTATGATTCTTTTATGTGGCAATATAAGCTGGGAGTTTCCCCCCTTATTACGATATAGGTCCTGGCTCTGCTTCATTGATCATGATTTGATACCGAGGCTTCCGTTTTCTGTTTATTTTCTAATTAAATATTAGCTTTAACCACTTTAGTGGAAGATAATTAAACTGTTATAACCCCCCCCCCCCCCACACACATTGACCGCTTCAGAATGTGATCAAGTGAGACTCAAGCTTTAATTAGATGCTTGGACATTAGCAGGAGTATTTTTTTTTTTTCAGGTTAGGAAAACTGGGCAGGATGCTTTCAACACCAAGCACATTGACTGAGCTCAAATTACATCCGCCTTTAAGTAACAGATTGATTGGGAAAGGAGAGGCTGTCTTTACGAGCTAAGTGTTTCTGAATAGAGCGATGGCGAATACCTCCTCCTCTGTCCTTTCACATGGCCCATAAAGAAGAGGGCTCCCCTGGAATGGAGTGTAGAGTATGTGAAAAACAGGAGGGATAATTTAACAACACACGTGTAGATGAAAAGGGGGTGGGGGGCGAGGGGGTTGGTGTGGCAAAGACGGGATGTCTCAACAGAGAGAAAGAGTGTGCAGGGAAAGGTGTGTGTGCAGAGGGGTTGAGGGGGAGGTGGAAGGCAAAGTGCCACTGCGCTCTCTTTCTATTCCTCCGCAGATGATGGATAGCAACAGTGGGGAGAACAAAACCAAGCATTCCTCATGCTGTCACCACAATGAAACAGGGACATAACAGGATTTGGTCACAATGCGAGCGGAGCACTTCAGAGAGATGCCAGGCCATCATGCCACTTCTACTGGAAGTCAAAGACTCCATCCATCACGCATAACGTCCCCTTAGCATTTGATTCGGGCCGGGGCTGCTGTCTTCCCAGGGACTTCCCGGTCTAACTCACGAGTCGGCGTGATGAATTTATTGCGCGAGCTATTGTTTGGCTGTTGCTGTTATTCCATTTGAGGAGGAGGATGTCAGTGGGAGTGTGGAGCATTTAAAATAATCTATGTATACGCAGAAAGAAACCAGATTTGGTTATTTCCTTAAGTGGTTCAAAGACAGATTTCAGAAAACCAGGAAAAGAAGCGTATTGCTTTCTGGCTGAGAGTTAGGTGAGAAGATCAATACTCCTCTCATGACCGTGATAAAATATGTAGATGCAGCCAAGAGCTGAGGCTTACAATACAAACTTGAAATAGTCGGAAACTGTGGGCTTGACTTTGTCCAAAGGTGAATAAATCTAACTACCATTTCCTCTAAAGCTTAAGTAAGCATGCTGGATTTTACTTGTAATATAAAATCTCAAGGTGGCTGCTAAACAACGATGTATCGCCAGAACACGTCAAAGTCTTTGGGATGTTTTCATGTGTGTCGATGAATTTGTCATTTGTAACTGCAATCACAGCATTATGCCAATATGGTGGCAGTGGCGTATCCTAATTAGTCCAATCTGAGGAAGAAAAGCAAAAGTAAAAATAGCCGTAAACATTTTCAGCAGGAAGCTGAAGAGTATTTTCGCTACAGCCAAGGGTGTAGAACTGAGTAGAACATTTTATTTAGGGGTGTCCCTACCAATATCATGCTACATAAAGGTTTTTCGAATATTGAATGACATGTGGTTCTCTGAATGTATGTTCAACCAGCAGAGGAATTGTTCAGATGAGACAGCTTCCACCGAGACTCCAGAGTGCAATGTGATGTTCCCTTCACGCCGCTGATAGACCTGAGACTTATACAGAGCAACAACACACTTCACAATCAAATGAGCCATATTTGTTTTGCACCCACACTTGTGTTCATATGTGCAAATCTCTATCTCACCCCTTCGCTGGGACTGTAGGATATTATAGTAGTATAGTATAGTATATTACCTTTAATAATTATATATTTAATATCAACTGGCCTCGTGCCTCGGTTACAACATGTTAGCATGTCCTTTCTTTACCTATACAGTTGTTAGAATTCCTAACAGATGTTGCTCGTAAGTGTTTGGTTAAGCCAAAGCACACAGTAAGAAGGGTTCCACCTCCATCCCATTTTCAAAAATCCTGATGAAAACATGATTGGCAGAGCTAAGCTCGCTGTTTTCCCTTGTTTTGAGCCTCATGTTAAGCTAAGCTAACAGAAGAAAAAAAAAAAGAGTCAAAATTAAAAGTCTGTTAAATAATCTCATATCAATCTGTTTCACCATTTTACTTTAGCAGATTTCAGACATCAAAAAAGTGAACCTAACAAACTGGATTCTATGAAATACTTTTATTGAATTAAATTGAATTAGTCCATAATTTGATTGTGTGAACTGTAGACTGATTAGTCGTATCAGTCTATTGATATGTGTCCTCTTCTTCAGAGAGGAGTGTGATAGCAGGTTTCCACTGAACCACAGCTAAATGACCAGGTTTATCTACAGTGGTGGGCTGTGCTCCAGTCTGTAACGTGAAGCCCCCCATTCACACTACACAAAAAAAAGAGAACTGAGGGGGAGGACAGCATTTACAATCATGCTGAATAGCTGGCACCGGCTGATAAACATGATTGTGTAATGCTCCTGTATGTGATGATGTGAATATTGTGCCGTGAGGAGCGGCTGGGGGGTGGGGGGGGTCGGTGAGACTAGAAAATGAGGAAATGGAGGAGGGGAGCACTGAAGGGGGAGTTGCATTCTTAAAATTAAAAGTTGTAGCCTATTAGTCTGTGTTTGGTAACTGAGCACGCGCCCATGCCTAACACAGCTGCTAATAGGAAAAGATGTGTGGAAGTGTATGATTTATGGGTGCACGCAGGCAGGGGTGGAATAATTTGGTGCAGAACGGGTACTTACTGAACGGCAACAACTCGGCTACTTATCCGTACTTTCTCGTGATAAATTAGCTCTTGTTTAAAGTAGCAGGAGACCCATTTTTCATTTTGATTACTACACTTGATATCTCTTTCTTTCTTACTCTCTCTTTGTCAGCAGAGATTCTTAGCATTTTTTATGTACGGTTCTGAGTAAGGTATGTGTGTTTGTGTGTATTCAGCCCAGCTGCTGGTTCCTTAACCCCTCAGTGACTGAAACCTGCAGCAACTTTCATGTTAAATCAAGAAAACGTTGTAATTGCGACCAGACCAAATATGGCCTGAGTGACACAGCTTTTCTCACTGAACATGCGCTGTCCTGCTGCCAGCTGGATGCAGGGCTCCTGTCAATCAGTAGCCGACCCCTGCTAGGACCTTCCCCTGTTCAGACAAGGTTCCCATTGATCCCTCTGTCGGCCCTCTGACAGGAAGCAGCCTCAGTGGGGGAAATAAGCAGGTGAAATATTAAGTTATAAGTCAGCTTCCAATCAATAAACAGAGCCAGGAGCAAGGAGGGGCATGGCCAAGTCCCCAAAGCGGGAGCCCTCACTAGCCGGGGGGTAATGCAATTGAGGTCTGTGGATCACCCCGAAGACCTGCAGGCAAACCCTCCCTGACTGAGCCCATCACAGACTCCACTGCCAAGTCCTGCAGCTCGGGCTGGCATCGGCTCTTATTGTCCTCTGTTTGGCACTGCCAGCTGTGCCATTGCCCGGGCAGAGCTGGACACTCTACAGACAGCATAAATAAAACATATGAGAGCTGTAATGAGGAAAGAGCTGCAGGGCCAACAGAGCCAGAGAGCGTTGTTCATTGATACACACAGATAGACAGCTCCAGGAGAGTCCAGTACAGTTGTAGACAGACAGCTGTAGAGCCAACAGCTCCACCTTTAGTTCTGACCGAGCGCTGCAGCGTGACATTGATCACATGTCTGCATGCGTCTCCACTCCATTGTCCTGAGTAGTTTGTTTGAGTCGCTGGCCCTGAGGTTGGATAGCTTGGCAGGTGTCAGCGGTTATCTTGGCTTGTCTTCTATGGACAGGACAACTGAGGAAGGGGGGGGGGTGGGGTGGGGGGGTGCTGAGCCCCTGTCAGCCCCCCTCACTGTTAGGCCTGGAGGGGGCAGGGACAGAGGGACAGCAGGGCAACCTGGAGAAGGCCCTTTTTTCCTGCAAGGGCAGCATCTCCGGGGTCTGCTCCTCCAGCCTCCCCCCTCTCCGTGTTGGTGCTGCTGACTGACAGCTATCTTCCAGCTGCGGGACATGCACCCCAGCAACCCGCCGCTGATAAAATGTTAATGTAATTAACAGATAATGGCTGTTGTTTTTAGCTGTCAATACTCGGACTGGGAAGGGATAAAGGATTGGAGCTGCACAAAGTCACATTCAGATATCTGCCAGCCATTGTAGAATTCAATTATTTCGGCAACACTACCCCCACCTGTCTTCGGCTACTAACCTCCACACCACCATCACCAGCCCCCTCTCCACCTGCCGTCATGGTGTAGAAGAACATCTGATCGTCTTCATGTGATACGGAAAGTTTCCTCTGGCGTGCTTGTTTGAACCAGCTGGAGGGGTAGACAGGCTCGCTCTCTCAACTTTTTCATACTCAGCCATGTCTTCCTGCTTTCTGCTCTGAGATCATAAATCATGTGACTGAGGCAGGCAGCCACAGGGCTCCTCTCACCTCGGACAGCGCGTCGGACACAGGCGCACCTAGCCCGCCACAAGACAAATGTATTTATATTTGTAACAAAAAAACAAAAAAAAAAACAAGACGCCTATCAGGATGTGGCCGGCGTTGCTTTGGACACTGGCCGCCTGACTATTCTGGTATTTTAATAAGTATCAAACCCAAACAAGATTAGGCGCTTCCAGTTTACGAAATGTCAGTGAAGGCAGCGCTATCACTCATAATAAATGGGCTTATGCAAACAGCGGGGTTTTTGCCATGCATAAGAGCTTGTTTGGTGTGCACCACGGTGATGCTGTATGCTGATATGCAATTATTCTAAAGAGTATCAAAGTTCAGGTGTGAGTCTACCATCTTGCTGGAGCAGAGGGGGATGCTGTGAGCAGCTACAGATTACTGCAGGAATATTCCATGAATAAAGAGGAAAAACTTGCGACGATAAGGGGGAGCCTGAGAGTATGATAAAATGTATTCCATAATGGATGGTGCTGTGTGTATTCATATTTTGTTTTCGGTCCAGCTGCTGATACGAGTGATAATTCTGTAGCTTCACCATCAGCTGGATCCAGTCTTAACCATGTCATACTTTGATCAGTCCATCTCCACTGTTTGTGCTCGTGCGCCCTAATTGAACCCAGTTTGTATGTGCTAATGACACCTAATTATCATTTGTGTAACAAGATTGCTCTTGTTGCCATAATGAGAAAAACTCCTTCAAATGTTGCTCCTCTTACAAGCGCCTTTCTGCTGTTATTAGCCGAGTGTTTATGCAATCACATCTAATTGAAGTGTTAATTAAATCAGGAATGCCATTTTGCCAAACAAAGACGCTAAGTAGTGCAAGTTGGGCTAAAAGCTAACACGCCCCCTCTGCACCAGCCATCACTGTAGATACCCTTCAGACCACAACTCCCCCCCCAAACCCCCACCCTGCACACCAGCACCCTCCGACACCCAGCGGCATCCACACCAGAGGAGGAAGAAGAAGAAGAAGAGCCAATCAGAGTTGATTGGCACTTTGACTGGCGGGTGAAAAGGGCCCCTCCCTCCCACTGCTTCAGTGTTAATTGCTATGCACAGGAAGGTGGGAGGGCCACTGGCTCCTGACCTTGTCCACTCGTCAATATCCACGCAGCGCTGGACGAGGGCGATCTCAGGTGACCAGACACACACAGGACAAAGAGAATTTTCAGCAGTCAGCAGACCGAGAGTGAACACACACTACAGGACACGCAGTGGGTGTGTTGCAATCAACGCTGTTACTTTTGAAAATATTCTCAGATATAATGATTACAGTGTTTCTTTGTATTGATAATAGATGACGTGACTAAGGTTCTCTGTGTGATAACTTAAAAGCAAATGAAGATGAATATATTTGGGATTTTAAGACGCGAAAAAGAGAAGTCTGACTGAGCTAAAATGAAACTCTAAGACAATAACCAGTTTTAACACAACTGTGACTGAATGCTTTGTAAGAAAGAAAGCCAAACTAAACACTGTTGTCAGCAGATGTTCCGCAACTTGGCAGTAAAACTAACAAAAGTTACCTGTGTCGATATATTTAACAAACAAGCACATTTAAAGGTTATGAGCATAGTCTAGCAGACTATACTTCAAGACCTTCTGTAATACATAATATTCACTTGTTCAAAATGATAGTGTTGTGCTCAGCAGGAAGATATGGAAATACTCTAACCCTAACCCTTAGCAAAGAGACACTGGCATGTGAAGAAGAGCAAACATCAGACTCTGAGACACTAAAAAGAAGAGCTGCTGTCCATAGCCTACAGCAACATACCTTGATGAGTGTAATATCGTCAATTCAATGCCAACACTTATATATAAGGTGCACGATTTTTCACTCTGAGATGAGCCATCTCCACCTCCTCAGTATTGCTTGTATCGTGTAGTTTTTCTTTTTTGTCTCTTCACATTAAGATATATTCAAAAGATAAAGTATGTGTTCCCAACTTAGGTACGTTTATTACAACTGAAATGTTGAGAATTGACAAAATTAAATGAAAACATTCAAATAAAGCTAAAAAAAATAAATAAAAAAAATGCTTGTTTTAAATGTCTCCTAAGGAATTGTTTTGAGATTATTTTTTACATTCCACATTGAATTAAAGAATATTCACATTTTAATCAAAGAACTACATTTTTCAACATCAGATGTTCACTCTTTTTATTTAACAAATGGAGATAAAACATTTCTTCATTTTCGTTGCTAAAAGAAAAAAACATCTCACATGAATATGCTAATTGTTCCTTCTATCACTCTGTGTGTCAAAACAATATTTCAAAACAGAGCCAACAGAGTAATTCAGTAAGTGTTGGAGCGATATATCTTTCCGCTGGGTTTGCATACTGATCCCTCGCCCAGGATGATCCATTTCTCTTCTCTGTCTTTACCTCCTCCTCTCAATCTCATTTCATACCCCGGTCATTACGTCTCTCCCCCTTCTCCCATCCTGCTCCTGAACGGGACCCATTGGCCTTGATTAATCTGCTGCATTTGACTTAATGAGAGGTCATTCACATATCTGATCACAATGGCTACAGGAATCAATGATAGATGGCCACTTGGCAGAAATACTAAGGCACTGAAAGAGAACTTATTAGATATTCCCCCTCTGCTCTGTGTACAGGAGTGTGTTGTATTATTGTGTTAGAATATCTCTTTCCAGCCTTTAAACGCCTCTCAGGCTGCTGCTTCTTTTCCTACCTGTAAGTCAACTGTGCAAACTCTCAGTCAGCACTATGAAGTCGGATAAGGTGAGTGTTGTGACTGAAATGTGTGTTTGTGTGTGTAAAGACTAGATAAACAACAGGTCGTTCAATAATACAGCATCGTGATACACACATCTAAGCAGAGGGAGATGTAGCAAGTATCGGCAAATGTGCACACACGCACACAGAAAAACCTTCAGTTAGGAGATTATGAATTGATTTCTCCCGTCCTGCACAGCCAGTGTCTTCCTCACTGAATGCCATAATGTGTCCACTTGACCTTTCATGGTGGGCTCCTTTCGGGTGAATTGACTCCTAAGTGTTCGGCCCTGGCCTTTTCAGCACCATCAGTGTCCTCCGTCTGCAGTGTGGCCCGGGCTGGCAGACATCTGCAGCCTGTCAGCACATCACACTCTGCACAAACGCAAAACACACTGTTCTCTCGCTCTTAACAAAACTGCGGAAATATGACAGAGAGGGCCTCAACGCAGAGTGTGTGTCATTCTCAGGCTATATCGATGGATACAGTGTGGGGGATTTCTTTCAAGCTTGCATTGCTGGCAGCAGAGGTGGCAGAAATACACATTTTTACACATTTTTGACTAGAAGAGACAGTAAGAAAGAAACTCTAAATAATAAATTGGAAAATTAGTCTTGATATTTGAAATGCACTGAAGCCCGAGTTACAATGAAAAACGTGAAAATGCAACGAGTAGGAAGTGCAGTTAAGGACAGATATCTGTAAACTTCACTATAAAGTATTTTATACATTCCACCTCTGGTTGGCAGATGGAAAAACAAGCTGTTCAACGAGAGCAGCACATGACACTTTACTTTGATGACCTACAGCATGTATGTTGTCTATTACACTGCGTCGTAGATATAGTTCTACACAGCAGCCTGTCAGTGATCCATTCCACTACATTATGCAGAGTGAGACACGTGTATGGAGTATTAGCTGCCAGTGAATTTTCTGGTCTTTGTCCAAGTGCCATCTCAGGTCCGTGGAGTGTGGTGGCAGTGAGGCTGGTCAGTGACAAGAGGTCCAGGGCATCTGAACCAGCATCTGTTGCGGACGGGAGCAGCACAGCGGCCGCCCTGTCCTCGCTGTTGGCCCGACACCATCCTGCACTACCCACTGTCTGTCACACCCGGCGCCCTGCAAAGTTAATTGTGAACTGGAGTGGCGCACTGGGGCCCTCTTCGCTAAGCAGCCCCTAATGACAGGCAGAGAGACAGCTACACATGTTCTCCGACTCTCCCTCTGGAGGAGGCTACAGATAGCGCTCCGGCACAGACACTGACCTGTCACAGAGCTGTCAGCAGCCAGCCTGTCAGCCATGCAAGCCCAGCACGCGGCCCGACTATCCCAGGTGCTCGGCTGACAATCTCCACACCCCGTTCTGTCGTCTGCTCTGCCAAGCCTGCTGCTGCTAACATTCATTAAGGCTTTATTTAAAGCGGACTCGGCCACTTCATTATGAGCCCACTTAAGAGTGTGCAGGACATGAATTAACAACACTTTTCCTGCTTTGAATGGCTGTCCAGAGTCTTCCAGAGTCCATGTTCAGGCATCTTGTACTCTTCTGTTAAATTTCCAGAAAATGTTCTCCACCTTGTTCCACACCTTGATCTCCAGTGTTAAGAAGACTCCTGAGGTAGGCGTCTTTTGTTTATGAAGGAGTCTCCTGTTGGTGTAATGGAGCTCAGCACAGACGTATGGAACACATGTGCTAATATCTCCTCATAGGAGCCCAAATGAGCCATTACAGGAGCTAATCTGACAGGCATACTGCGTTCAGTTCCCCATCTGCCAGAGCTACGGTGTGTTCCTCCTGAGTGCAGAGCAGGGATGGATGGGCCAGATGGAAAAAAAAAAAAAAAAACTACTTTAGGAGCAAGCCACTGACCATGGACGCAGAAGCAAGGAGGATATGAGTATTGAATCACCTGGTTAGAGCAGGAAGTTTGGGAGAATCAAAATCCCCCACTAGAAAGCTATTGTACTGTGTCTACATGTCCAGTTTGGCTCTCCACCTCTCCTCCTTCCATGCAGTTTTTTCTTACTTTAACCCATGGAGAGCAAGGGTAGAAAGGGTGAAGGGAACAAAGGGGCAATCTAGGCTGCCTTCTACCTCTTGGGAAGAAGACATATAACATTAATGGTATCCGTTAACATCTCCTTAACCCCAATCCCCCCTTGCTTGCCGAGCACCTTCCATCCCCTTCCCCCCCCCCCCCCAACCGCCCTGCAGCCAACCGCAACCGGCTCACAACCCCACTGGCTCCCCATCTACTTCCACCCCCCTCAGGCTCTGCTCCCTCGGGGCCTGTTTGTTTCCCTGCCAGGGGCACAGGCGGCGGAACACTGATGAGGTGCTCAGACCACCGTGAAATGCGCCATAACCTGCCAGCGCAGGGGCCTGGTGAGATTGCCGTATTTACTTTTTAATCTGGCCGCCTTAATACATGCGATAAAAACTTTGTCACATTAGATGGTGACAGATGGGCCCGGAGATGTTATTACTGGTCGGGTGGGGAGAGAGGGTGGCTTGGGAGGAGAGGGCGAGGCTGAGGGGGAGGGGGCACGAGAGGGAGAGAGGTAATGCCCCCAATCACGATAATTTTTCATCACCCCAATTACATTGTTGAGTGCGTCTCGGCAGTGGCATGTGCACACCCAGCGCCGCTGCTGGGTAAAGAGCGAGGCAGAGAGACATAAATAAAGATAAAATGAGGTGCCCTAGGTCCTCTATCCCGCACACTACTCCTCTGCCATCTCTCCAAACTGATGGAGGCCCTGTTTAAATGAAGGCTAAATCTTATTTAGATAAGAGAACCGAACTGCAGCCCAGGATGAGAGCATCATTGTTTCTAACTGCTGGCTGGAGAGCGGGAGGGAGGAGGAGAGGGGGGGGGGGGGGGGGGGGGTCTGGTCTTTGCATGTTGTTATGCTGTAAGAGAGATTGAATGTTGTTTGTGTGTATGCAGGCATTCAGACCACTTGCAGGGGTAGATCTGTCACTATACAGATAGACAGGTATGGGTTCTGTTTTCTAAGTGTGCATTTGTGAACTGAGTCCCCTGGTAATAAAATTTCATCGTAGTAGCTCCATCCTAATGTCGTTTCCTATCTCGGAGCTCTTCGATGTGTGTTGCATGGAATACAATATCAAAAATATAGCTGTCTTTTATAACTTCTCTTTATAGATGGACATCAAAATGTGCGTTGGTGAATGTTTATTTGTTGAACAAACATTTTGTCTGAGCTATTGAGCACACAGCATCCAGCTGCCTCAAGCAGCACAAGTTTAGCAACTGTTTTCCCTTTTTTAATTGTTGTGGAAATTAAATAAGAGTGTTTGTGACAAGGCTCTTGTAGGTAATGAGAGCCTGAGCGCAGCTGGGAGCTGTGGGCCCTGCGTGCGCATCATTAGGAGCTCAGAGGCTCCCAGGCTCCACGCTAGCGTAAGCCGCTAATGAAAAGAATGTAGTCACAGATCTCATTTTTCAGGCAATTCTTGTGTAAACTGGAGATTTTCCAGTGTATGCACAGTGGAACAGGGGCCCCACATAAATCACACAGGCTGGCTGCCTCCAGTGAAGGAAAGAGGGGGTCTGGAGCACATGCTAACCACGCAGACATATGCTGCAGGAAACTGGGAATCTGCAGCGGCACAGCCAGAAAGAGAGAGAGAGAGAGAGAGACACTCGCAGCACCTACACCTGTCCCCGCTTCCCTCCTTTTACCCCCCACTCTTCTAGCTCTCTATCCATCTCCACTGTGCTGTCCAACAGCCCAGCCCCCATCCTCCCCCCGCTCGCACATCCCCTCCTACCCGCAGGCAAACCAACCAGCAACGCCTGCATGCAAGCCATTGAAATGGGTCATTTTTTAATTAAATACAATATTAATTACTGCGAGCATCATTACCGATATGTGAGATTTGACTAATTAGTGTAATAGTTTTGGAGTCACGCTCATTAAATATGAAAATTACAGCAGTAGAAAAGATTGGTTCCGTGATCAATCTTGTATGGACAGAGAGGAAATGATTTAGAGAATAGCTTTTATTGTACAATTAACTCCATTACAACCTGCCAGACAAGAATAAAGAGAGCAGGGAATTTGGTCGCCGTGAAGAGTTTCACACAAGTGCTGCCTTCGGGTGCTGCCTCTCTCCCTCACTTTCAAATGCAATCTTTTGCCTGTAACTAGATGAGACACTTGCCAAAGCACACAATACCCTCCAGAGAAGCCGTAGCTTCATCACCCACTCAATTAGGACAGCTGCTAAATGGACGACTTGTTGATCTCTTCTATTTGACACCCTCAGAGTTCATTGTACTTTAGTTTGGCAGCTTTGCACTTAAATAGAATAGTAGGCCATTGTCACTTGACAGGGCAGTCTTCTGGTGAGATGTGATTCATTTTTTAAATCAATACGAGCTCAGAAGCTGCCGCTGCCAATGGCATTTTGACTGTGATGTTTTACCATGTTCCAATACTACATCTTCTTCCTGATACTGTCACTGAAACTAAGCTAATACTGAGAATCCCTCTGATCCCTGCTGGATTCAAAAGCACATACTATTGGTGGAAAAACCATAGACTGTATGGATGTAACCTCAGTGATGTCACCCAAGCTTACTTTTGAAGCACATCGATGGTGGTCGCCATATTGGAAATGCTGTCATCGGGTCAAGCTAACATTACATTCCCCACCAACACCACACTGTTGTATTTGGTTGACATCGTAATTTACTTGAAACCATTTGATTTTCAGGGGAGCCTAAAAATGATGGATTTGTGAACGAACTGCAGAACTTTTCAATGCCAGATTTAGGGCTCTATCTTTTACCAAATCAAACACTGTAGTAGAAACTTACAGGATGTGGTTATCTAACTGAGTTTGGAAAGGACAAAATAATGATTTTTAAAAGTATTAAAACAAGCATTAATGGGGAATATTATTCCCTCATTTACCTCAACTCTATTAGCCTCACAGAGTTAAGGTAAACAATATTATGCCTGACATCCTTATTTTAAAAACTAAGGCTGAATACTATCAACAATTTAGTTCTCAGTATACAAATGAAATGTTGTGTAATACATGAAATCCACACTACTACGAAAGGCAGTCCATTGTGCCTAAGTGGGATATTTTTAAAGGACCTCAGTCATCCATTAATTCACCACTTTTAGCTTTTGCCTTCAGGACAAAGGTACAGTGTCCCCTTTGCAGAAAAAAAAATATTTGTCCCAGTTACCATAAAACATCTTAATCAGTAAGGGCACTCTAAAGTCAGCTTGCTCCCTCATACTGCACACAGCACTTTATAATATTATCGAACACCACTTCAAAATTCACCATTAACAACGTGCTGCCCTCCTTTAATGTATGTCTATTGGGTCTGTTTTTATTACGTGTATTTTGTGCTTTTTTAACCATGTCAAATGATTGTTTTTAATGTGCCACCCTATGTTAATGTGTTATCCAAATTACATATATTTTCAATTGCAAGTCAGAATCAGAATAAGCTTTATTGGCCAGGTATGCTTACACACACAAGTACATTTACTTCGGTGAACAGTGCTCTCTATGAACAAAACATTTAATATCAACAATAAACTCAAAATAAGCAAAGACTAATATGTACAAGACAAGTCAAAGCCAAGTTCCTGCCTTTTGCATGCAAAAAGTAGACCATCAACATTGAGCTCCATGAGGAGCTCTATATTGGCCCTATATCAGAACAGGTCTATGTTTCACCAAATCAAACCAGGAAGAAAGCTCTCACAGAGAAAACACATTTAGTTATGTCAATGAGTTGGTGAAAGGCAAAAAAAATGACTTTGCGATGCAATTAAAGTATTAATCAGGCATTATTGTATAAACTTACCATAGAGCTCTATATCGGAACGAGTGTTACTTGTATCAGTTTGAGCACTACAATAAAGTACACAAGAAGACATAATTGCACAAAATGAACAGTCCTCATGCTAAAAATCGAGGATGGATGGTCTCCAAGATTTCAAGTGAGCACTGAACTCCTCTGTTGTTTGTGTGTATCAGGGTCTCTCTCCACTGCGTGGGTAAACAAATTGCATAGGACCACAGCCAGTGCATAAGAGCTGAACAGAGCTCCTCTATGTCCTCACCATGTGTATGACTAAACACTGAGCGACAGAAATTGGCCCCTTTGCTGGAGTGGCTTTTGTGTGTTTAGCATATCAAAGCTGTGAAAATAACCGTGTTTGCGTTGCCTCGTCTCTTTCCAGGTGGTCTATCATATCTGGGCCCTCAGAGCGGATGGCACGCGCTGTGTGTGTTGATCACAATGGCATCTGGACGGAGGGGAACACCCCTGGCTGGCACCGCAAGTGTGTTAGTTTCAATACAAGTGATGGCAGCCATGACAGAGCAAACAAGACACAAACCTCATTCAAATTAGGGGTCTTTTGACATGAGTGTGAAAATGCTGATAGACAAATGCCATCAAGTTCAGTGCTGAGCATGCCCTTGTAATAACAAATCCATTAATTACTTTTACACGTATCCACCAGATTTATAAGTATTTATATGACTATTACTTTAAACTGAGTTAAATGAATTATTCCTCATTGACCTTCAAAAAGCACCTGGACTTAATTGATCGCTAGAAGTCATTACATTGATTAAGATATTCTTCTTCAAAAGACGTCAAACATTTGTCGTATTTTTTCTTATTGTTTACATCTCTTGAAATCCCTCCTGCAGTGAAACTCTCCACTTCTTATGACCTTGTACCATGAATGTCTTTGTGAGCCTCTGCTGCTATACGTATGTACCATAAACATTCCCCCTCTTTGAATATATGCAATAATCCTATCTGCAGCCACATGAATACTGGCCCTCCATATTATTGTAATGCTAACCTCCAGACTGCATGCCTGATAGCCAATACTTTATCACAGCTTTGCCTTTTTTATGGGTCTGGTGTCTCCTTAAAATGATTGCCCCTGTTTTGATCTGATTAATTTTGTGTGAGCACAAACAATTACTTTTCATCTTTATCTGCTCGGGGAATCACCCCTTTTTATGGGTATCATTTATTACAGGTGGACAGCTACTTGTTTATTAGAATTTCAAGCAGCCTATCGCGGCCGAGATCTCCCGCGGTTTATATTTACATTTCAACTTCAGCTAAACAGGCATGACAAACACACATAGCACAGGGCCAGCCGAGGCCACACTTCATTTTCATATTGCCTCCTCACAGGGCCAGACGGACTGGACTTAATGCAAAAGTTCCTGACACGGTGGCAGAAGGTGCTGAGCAGCAGGGAGAGGAGAAGGAAGGTAGACGGAGAGAAAACTGAACGAGCGTGGGAGCCGGAGAGAGAGGAGGGGAATGTGGAGGGATGGTGAGAGCAGGTTGACTGAGTATGTGTTTGAGCTTCCAGGTGAGTGTCCATCATTCAGGGAAAGAGGATGGGTTCATGGCCTTTGAAATCCTTCCATGGCAAGGGGGTCTTCACAGTGAATATAAATATGTGTGTGTGCCACGGCCAGGGCCACTCTTGACAAGCCAACAGCTGTTAATTATGAATTGGCCTGCAGAGAGGGAGACAGGCTGGTGAATATGCAGAGCTGAAGGAACGCGCAGAGCCCGTGCAACACAAGTGTCAGACCCCCACTGCAACCGGAGTGGCAGGGGTTGACCTGGGTGTCAATCACAAGCTCCGGCCAGGCAACAGGACAGGGATTGCTTGGAAATGACCCAAAAAACTGTAGTTTGACTCGTATGGAAATTAACTTTTTCATTTCAAAGAAAGTTAAGTTTCATCTCACTTCTCAACAGGACAGATATTGTGACACTGAAAAATAAAGGCTCAAGGTTGTGTTAAGTCAAAGGGGGAACAACTAGGCAGTCTCCAATGTCCCAAATATTATATTTAAATGCATATAGAGTGTTTTATGTCTCATTTCTCATAGGTGGTTGAAGTCATAACTTGCCACTCAAAGTTTCTGCCGTGCTGCAGAAAGGTTAATCAGGAAATGAGTGCCTAAACCCACTTAGGACAACTTTAGTATTTTAGTACACATCATGGGTCAATGCAATTTAGAAATAAAGAGCATTTCTGGAGTTGATGTCACAAACTGCACCAAAATATCAGACAAAAATAATCTATATAAAATACATACATGACTTAAGAGTAAAATTTAGAGCAACAAAAATACAGCTATGCTTGCATAACATACATCTTAAATTACAACACACTGCTGTTTCGCAACTGTAGTGTTTACCATGTTCACTGTCTACATTTCCCCCGGGGGGGGGGGGGGGGGGGGGGTCACAAGACACCAATTTCTGCTTTAGAAATTGGCTTTTTGAATGGGGTGTGTATGTGCTTCTGCAGCCAGCCTCAAGTGGATGCTTTAAGAACTGCAGGATTTTGCACTTCATCATCTGCTTCATTTTTCAACACCAGAGGTTGCCGCTTGGTTAATGCATGCAGCTTAAAACATGCTAATTCAAACATAAAGGCCTACAGGGTCCACAGATCACAAGGCTAATAGAGACAAGTAGCCTACCCATAGCAAAGCAAGCACAATGTATACCTTGGATTACTATTAAACAAAACAACTGCTTGAAATGATGTCACAACCACAACCAACCATGACGATCCAATTCAAAATCAACACAAACATCACCTTTACTAAAAACCTTCAGCTGTAACTGTGAGCAAATACGACTGTAGCAAACCTATCAAAGCTGTAACTTTAATATTTTATGTAACACAGATACATCTTACATTTCTATGAATGAAACAGCGATACACACAACTCATGTTAGCATGCAGCTGCCTGCCTGCTTTAGCCTATGATAAACAGCACCCATGACATGAGCACCTAAGTAGCTAACTATAGGCCCGACTTCACTCACAGTTTTGATGCAGGTCGTTCATACCATCCTCTGTTGTTGTCATCTTTTCCATGTATGTTGCCACATTCCTCCATTTGTGTCATTGATGTCATCAAGCACGTTACCAATTAGCATGCCCCTCAAACACCTTCTGTTTTTCACCTTTCTTATTGATAACAAAAGTGACTTCCACAGTGGGCTGCCTAGCAACGTATTAATCATCAAATAAAATAATCTGTTGAAGTTGATCCAACACTAACTGTTATCATGAGGTAGGCTACATTTTGCTGTAGATTTCTGAAATTAAAAGCCCAGCAGATGAATTACAAAAGTGACATTATTTACAGAAGAATGACATTGTGGATAGCTATAAAGAAATTTGTTGATAGGAAAGAAGTCATTGTGGGTATTTGAAAATGTTCGTTTCGACTAGGAAGAATAACAAGACAGGATGAACATTATTGATCTCCCTTCCGGGGAAATGTGGTTGTTAGAGCAGCTCCAAAAAAAAGCTATAGCTATAAAATATTAGATCTGTTTGCCAAATGAACTCGCGATTTAAATCCTACAACAAGCAGCAAAGGTCAACAATTGCGTCACTGAAACATCAATATGTAAACGAAAAATATGATCATAGTTATTTTTTATATCTAAACCAAAGCAAAGTTGACTGTCTCTATAAATGACTTTTTCTAAAAGAATTATACATCCAGTTGCATACCTATTCAGAGCAAGATGATTCCAATAATGTTACTCTAAATTCATTCCAAGAGTAAATAAAATTGGGAAAAGAAAAAAAAAATGTGTTAAAGAGCTACAGCGCTGATCCCTTATTGACCTAAGTTAAGGGACAGATCCTTCACTGTCATCTCTAAATACTTAATACTTCTCCTTAAGCCATAGTGGGGAGCCCCCATGTGAACACACCAGCCGTTCGGACCAGGGTTAACAGAGCCTGTGCCTTTAATGACAGGAATATCTCCAGGAATTTTAATGAATTTTCCACTCTTAGCAGCTGAATCTGCGTTAATTTCCCCCTCAAGGACTTTTACAAATTTCATCATTAATAAAATCAGACATTCAATTAGTCCCAAAATCCAGATTGCCAACTGTTTCATAACAGTCCTGGTCTGATTTTCCCTTTTTTATTAGGTTGGCTGAAAAAAAGTAAAAACTAATTTCATTAATCTAATTGTCATAACTTGGAACCATCTCTTAATTAGTTCAAATTAATATGATTAATCACAATAATGACAAAAACTCATTCAATTACAGGTTTTCAATGGCAAGTGGATGTGTTCGGGGTGATAGGGGCATAAAGGATGAGGGCGGGAAGCAGAGCTGGCTGTGAGAGACAGGATTGGCCGTGATTATTCCAATGACTGACAGGTTATCAATCATGCTGCACTTTTAATAAAGGCTGCTGGAACTTCAGTAAGAGGCCTGGCTCAGTTGTCTTCTTTCTTGTTTTATTTCTTCAAAACCCTTTGGAACTCTCCTTATTCCTCCATGAAATATGATCCTTCCTTGGATGACTCGAGCTGCACATTTTAATGAAGAGAGCGTAGTGCATAAAAACAAAAATTGACTCATCCATATGTAAATAAAATGACTGGAATGCATGTGCTCGTCTCCACCATCCCATTATTGCAGAAAATTGCATGCATTTATGTGCTGGAATGACATCACTTTATTATCATTTATCTGAGTGTTTTGCTAAAGCTGCAGATGAGTCTGCCGCCTCTCTGCAGACATATGGATCTGAGGGATGCTGCCTGCTGCGCTGCTTTCAATCAGGGCCACTGATCTTACAAAGCAGGGGAGCAGAAGCATGTCACCATTTGTCACATGCCACTGGGGCACAAGCTGAGCAGCAGACGCACCCTCGGGTGCTGTAAGGCCAGGAGGGATAGCTACAGCTGCCAGTCTCAGGCAGGTTCCCTCTTGTCCCTTGCTGTCGCCCTGGGACCAGCCACCCAAAATCGTCCCCAGCCAGTTGTCTGGGACCATTTGACCTGTGATCCACCCATCTGGATGGAGGACTGCACCTGGAGGACTGCGAAGCTTCCATCACCCTGAGGAAGGAGTCTGATGATCTGGAGTCCCATCTGCGGATTGAGATCCCTCTGGAGAATCTGAACCTTGGAATCCTAAAGATGCAGCTTTTTCTTTCCACTTTAGTTTCCTGCCTTCATTTCTTCTGCACATTGATCCTCTCACTCCCAAGCTATCAACCTGAGCAAGGGAATTCACCTGCCAGCCACCTCAGGTAAAGTCAACCAAAGCCTACTCAAGCGTTAAGCAAAGCAACGCATAGATACATATGTTATGTCTCTGTGACAGTGCTTATCATGCAGCTCAAGGGCTCCCATCCTTTACCCAATGGTTATATCTCACACAGCATTGGATCCATGTCTGATGCATATCTTTACTGACAGCATAGTTGAAAGCCTGTAAGCATGACAGACATGTAAAAGTGTACATTGTGCACCCCAAGTGTGCTGTGGGCTTTTAAGTTGCTGTACTCTGCAGCAGCATGTGTTTACTGCTGGCTTTGTTTGTGCAGCCCAGCGATTAGAGGCTATTGGAAGCGATGCAGAACCAGACAGTGAGCAGTGCCATACTTACAGGATGCTGTGACCACATGGGGCAGCATATGGAGCTATTTCCTCTCCTCTCTCCAGGACTTTTTAGACATGTCAGTTGGGCCTTAATCAAGCATTTTTCTGCATGAGGGGACAACTGGAGTATCTGTGCCGAGCTGGCTTCTGTGCCCTGTGGGTCTGCACCAACACAGTCAATCAATAGTACCCATGCACCGCTGTGTACACAACGCAAACGCATAATCACATGCACAAAGAGTTTACCTCTTCCACATTTAGGAGCTTATTCTGCCCTTTTATCCAGCCAACATGCTTTAGACTATCTCCTTATTGCCATCATGTTTTTAATTAGAGAAGAGTGGAAACTGCTTGATGGGAGGACTATACCTCCATAGTTCAGCCTTCCAGAGACTCAGGGACAAAAGGGGCATTTTTCAAGGTCTAAACCCACCCTCCCCTCATGTGCACAGCCATCTCTGAGTCCCCAGCCACCCTTGAGAGGGTAGCACAGCCTTCCATGTGCATAAAGTTGAAATAAACTGCAGTCTGTATTTTCATTGGGGAAAGTGAACCCAATTTACACGCTGCTCCATTGGAGATGAGCACTCTAGCGTACCCTAGCTGGTAATCTCGCCCAGATTCCCCCCTTTGTGTCCCGCATTATTGTTGAAATAAATAACCTTTCACTGCAATCAGTGTGGGGATCTTCACTTAAATTATCGCCCCGCAGATAGCTCACTCATGATCTGCTTCTATATCCATTAACTATCCGGGAAAGTGATTTATTGGTGAAGGGTAAGAAAAAAGGAACGAGGAGGAAGGTAGAGGAGTTAGTTTGGTTAGACAATAGTGCCCTCTACTGTAGAAAAGTGGACTGTTTTCACTGAGAGGGAACGGAGATTGGCACTGACAACATCTTCAAGCCAATGTGATGATGAAGTTTCAGTGAGTGCTTTGTGTCTTCCAACCTCAAACCAGTTCATTTGACCACTATTAATGACCAATAAGGGACCAAATTAAGCAATAAAAACAAATGTAAGCCCAAAGAATGAGAAAAACCACAATATAACCAGTTCTTGACTGCAAAAAAAACCCAGAGCTCAGCTCCCTTTCATACCTGCAAGTATGGGCATCCACATCATGCCCTCTCTCAGTGGCATGCCAAGCCAGGGCTTTGGCACCAAACCCCCCCTCCATCCCTCAATCCCTCCTCCGCAGTCCCTCCTTCTCCACACTCCTGTGATGTGTCGTTACACGCTCGGCTGGCTCCTCTTCCATGACAGACTGTTACTTCCTGGAGCGGAAACGCATTTGATTGTTAACATCTGGGCCATTACAATTGCAAACTAGGGCTCTGTACATCAATCAGGAAGTGATTTCAAAACAAAGAGACCGTCCTCCAATCAATCTATCGGGAAGCGGGGGCATTACATGCTCCTGTAATCCCGGCTAATTAGCGGGATAATGGGAATGAGATTTATGAATGTGCTGAGGAGGTGTGGAGGTGCGAGGGCACACTCAAATTAGCAGGGATGCACAACAGCCAGGGCTGCAATAAGGAGGATGTGCTGTTGGTTTTTATCAACTTCTTGCCGCCTGGACACCTTTGGCTCGGCCTCACTGTGAAAGGAGCATCACAGGCTAATGTACAGGCACTGTGTGAAGCACTGTTACACTACATCAAATCTCTGTTTAAAAAGGCAGATGAACTTCGTGTTAACATCCCCCAGAGGAGCATTTTCAGTTCCTTATAGCTTCTGTTAGACATCTGGTATTTCACAATAAAGGAAGAAACTGCATCATCACAAAGTAGAATTAGACAAAAGGAATGGCAAAGGACACATTCGATGTATTTTTTATCCATGGATTTAGACTCTTTGGAAAAGTGGTTTACAATCTTTTTCAAACCAGAAATCCCTTTCAAATGTGATTTATTCAATGGCCCTTACAATTTTCCACCCAACCAAAAAGACTAGAGATGTACCAATACAAAAAAAAATTCTAATCAGCGACTAAAGCGACTGAATTAATGGCCAATATCAGGTTCCTTTTTATACCAGCGCTTTAGAAAATCATAATTTCACTATAAGGAAAGAGCTGATGTTGACTTTTTGTCAGCTCTGATAATCTCCATTAGCACCTCCAACTGTTATTGTCATACAATGTGTGAATTGACCTGAAAACAGTTGATTGTTGGGGGTCTAGTAAATTATGGTATAGGATTGGTGCATCGACTGATTTTGTTACCAATACCCGATGTACTAAAGGCTGATACCAGAACATTAACAATGATGTGCACAAAAACCATCAACACCTGAAATCTGAATCTGGGTTTATGGCCTAGGAAGTTTATACAAACAAAGAAATGGTCATGGTGTGTTTTTTTCCTGCATCAGAGGAAACAAAAATAGAAATTAAAAAATTGAACACAGCTGTTCAATTAGATTTTTTTTATTATTATATTTTTGTTTCCTCTAATTCCTAGAATAAAATAAATAAAGATGTACAAAATGTTTTTGTGGTGTTTCACAAGAGAAGAAACAATGATATAACACATGTTAGTGATAAGGGATTATATTTGATATTAATGAAGAAGCTCTGATTATTTGAAATGTATGCAAAATTTTGGAAGATTGATTCCCTGTAGTCAACTCATCTGCACCTGTTTCCCTGAACTTCACCATCATTCACACAAGGCAAAAAGGTAACAAAGGACAGGTGCAGGATGAAGTTCCAACCTTACTCATTTGCTTTAACCATGACATTTCTGTTCTATTTTCTACAATCAACTTGAAACTGAGTCACATAAAGAGTGGTAAACAAAAGCATTTGTTAAGGATGAAAACATCCCCTTTAATCCCTTTCCAGGATCATTTGAAGCCTTAGTGAACGTGGCAGAGTGCATGTACAGCACTGTGCAGCAGTGTGTGTGAGGCGATGCATCCCTGGAGGTGGCTGCCTTGGTGCCACCCTGAAGCCTCTTCCTCCCCGGCGGCCCCGCGGCCTGACCTTGCCCGCTGGCGGGGGACATCTCCCATTAAAGAAGCGCATTGTGATAAGGCCATTTCTTTTCCTTCAGCATCCCTTTAATGTCATCCCTGAAATATGAAGTCATTAAGCGATATTAAAACAGTGCTGACAAACTAATTAACAGAAGACATTATACGGGATGGGCTCGATTAATCCGCTTTAATTGCTCTTTTAAATGGGGGCTCCAATTAAAATTAATAAAGATTTACTGGTGATCACACCAAACTACACCAAGAAGTGGTTGTCTGAAGGGCAGCTTAAAGTCAGCGGCCTTACGTTCTCAAGTTACACTCCCTTTTGCTCCCTGCACCCTCCCAGTGTGAGAATGCTAAAACTGCTGTATCTGAGCAGGAGATTAAACCGGGGGTCTGTCCCAGTGCCCCCCAGTCCCCCAGCTCCTTTTGTCTCCAGCTCAGAGGTTTGATCCTGGTTTTGTCTTTCCAGGACCCTGCTAAGGAGACACTCAGCTCATTTTCCGATTAATATTTCACCACACACATACACACCGACTGTGCACAATCAGACATGCTTTTCGAACAATATGTAGGAAATAAGAAGTTGACAATTAAAAAAGATTTCACGGTGTCCATTTCCCTGAAGTCCTTAGACTGTGAGAAAAAGAAAGTCAAACAGTGGTTGATATATTCACTGGAACAAGTGCTCCCCTTTGTGGAGACTTTAGTACACAACAGGCTCTGATGCTGCATATTTAACATCTAAAACACAGATTTAAAGGGCAGTTTATTTCGAAAAGCCTGTTTTTAATTATTGCTTAAAATGTTGAATTCCCAATTTATTTACAACAAAACAATAAAGTGAAATAACTCCCTCATCTTGGTCTAAGCTGCAGAGTCACCTAGTACTAGATGGTTTTTAGTAGTGATTAAAACAGGACTAAGGATCATTTGAAAAATGATGTGCATGTTTCATAGCTGAATTCTGCTTATTAATTGTTGTTGTTGTTGTTGTTGTTGTTGTTGTTGTTGTAGTTGTTTATTTTAGTTCATTAAATGAAAATCTCTTTTCTGCTGCTGTCGGCATGGACTCCTTTGACAAGAGATTTTGTTTCTCAAAGGAAATATTCATGATAAGTAGACAGGTTAAATAAAGTAAACATATATATATATATATATATATACGTATATATGTATATATATAAATTTGTATTGTCAGATATGAATGACTTTGAGGCCAGAGGAGATGTGTGTATTATAGTAAAGATTCACTAGATGATGCTGTTACTCTTTTCTGTTCATCCACCTCCAAGAAGCAAAGAATCGGCCCTGATATTCAACAAATTCATTATAAAATAAAATAAAGTACAGCTTCATCAAAAGCAGATTTTTTTTAAATAAATCTGAGGTTAAATGCATTACACAAAGACAGTGTTTTTTTATTAAATGTTATCACGTCCTGCTGCCTTTTTCCTTTCCATTTCATCTTCATTACAAAGCCTGCTGTTTTATCGGAGACTGTCTATTACCGAACATAATTTCATATCTGTCTGTTTAAGTTGAAGGTCTGTCAGCCAGAGGCGCTTCAGCCACTGGAGGTATATTCTGTTATTTTCTTTCATTATATCAGAGGTCACCAAGTCTTGTTCAGAAATTGTTACACAACAAATTAATTTCGAGCGCCTCTCTTTGCTTCATCCAGAGGCATTTTAATTGAGTTGAGAATGTAAATCAATTTACAGAAGAAGACTGATCTAATTGAAAAGAAATGTCTATTAAAAGATTAGTGAGCATCATTGTCTCCAGTCTGTGTCATCAACCAATCCAACTAATGTTTTAATTTCCTTAATGTTATCATTTCTGATGTAATTGGTGCTTGGGTGCCTAACAGGTTTTTCAATTAAATGTTTGGTTTTTGGGCGCTGATGACTTATTATCACTCGGGGAAAAGAAACAGAATACTTTTATAGAAGTGGTCAATTCTGTTTTGAAAGAAAATTTATTTTTCTTTCATTTTGAAGGCACCTTGTTGTTGATGTTCAAAAGCATAAAAATACAAAAAATACAATACATATATGAAATATATGATTTAATTCACTGTTTTATTTTGCTGTTCATGTTCAACTTCAGGCTTAAAGAAAAGCTTTTTGTGACATCACCAAACGTATGTGTATGTGTGTGTGTGTGTGTGTGTGTTTGCGATCAGCGCGCTTTGAGTCTGTGCCTGGAAGAAAGAGTCAACAGGCTGCTGGAATTTTGCTTTGGTTGCACAACTGTGATATGAGGTCACCTCGGCATTAGTCATTAGGAGGGAATGCATTGTGGCTTTTTTTTTTTAAGACATGGCAGTTGTCTGCATCCGCACGGGCCACACAATGAATGCAGGCCTTAGAAAGTTGACTTGAACTGAGCTACGGTGAACAATGTGAACAGCATAGTTTGGGGGACATTTAACAGCTGGCTGCTGGACACGGATTAGAGGCACCTTCGGGGGCTCGGCGGTGACACACAGTGTTTTCATAGGGAGAATTCAACATTACCGGTCAAGAAAAAAAAAAAAAATACCTGCTGTGTCTTATTTCTTTAGATGTGAAAATGTGTTAAATATGCAATTAAAGGGAAAACAAACACAAGCTCCACATTATAATTTAGTGCATCTTTAATTTCAATAATCATCCAGTACAGTGTTGCTGACTGAAATGTGAAAATGATTGTACTTTACATGACCTTTATACATGATATTAAAACCTTTGCAGTGTTTTCACATGCACATTCTGCCAAACATAATTATAACACATAACTGCAACATGAACATTTACACAACACACACACACACACACACACACACACACACACACACACACACACACACGCACACACACACACACACAGCTAGGAAATCAAGTAGTATTAAAGCAAAGTAATACTGACAGTCATTTGCCAAAAAAAAAAGTCTTCGAGTTCAACTAAATCAGTACAAACTAAACTACACTCGAGTTTAATAATACTGAAGAGAAAGAGAACACTTGTAAACATTTGTACACACCTACAAACTCTCTAAATGTGATGAGGCAGAGTATAAGAGAACACTAAACAATAGAATAAACCACAAGAGCATCAAGAATCATTAGCTTGTTGGTAAAAGTAGAACATTCAGTATTTAAGACTAGTTTCTTCCTTTATTTTTTAAATGTGTTTGTGTTTGTGTGCTTTTACAGATCTACAAAATGATTCATTATCCAACACCTACATTTCACCTCACTAAAATGCACTACAAGAAAGGATGATATAATACTGTTACTATTCTCCGCTTTGGCCTATAAATAGGAGGATGTCTTGAACTCGTCAGGCACGTCGCTGTCCAGCTTACAGATCACTTTGTAAATGGCCTTCTTCCAAGAGGGGTCTGAATCTTTGGCTGCGGAAATGGCGTTGTAGAATTCATGCAGGGTGATTTCAGCCACCTCCAGGAACCTGTCTGGAACCTGCAAAAAAGAGGAGAGAAAAAGAGGCAAAGTTGAGACGAACCACAGCGAAGAAGCTCTTTGGTTAAAGCTGTTTTACAATCAGTCTTCCGTTTCCTCAAAGTCAGATACATATGATATGCAGACCTGTAGCGCAGTTCTTCAAACACTCAAGCGGATGAAAGGGAGCTCACCTCTTTGTTCTCTGCACACAAATGTGGTGCTGCGATCATTAACGTTCATTTGGGGGCCTCTTTGATTAACCAGTGTTGTTTTCTTGAATCTAAAACTCACTACTGGTGAATTTTCTCCCCGGGGGACTCTATCTAGCTCTGTCGAGATCAGTCGACAAAGTATGATTATGAATCCAACCAGGAATATGGCCGGAATCAGAAGATTTGAATGATTTGGTTAAAGGGCCTGAGATGGTCAAACAGCAAAAACCCAAATCGCTTAGCACGTGTATTTCTAGTAAAATTGATCTCATTACACTTATTATAAGCCACATTCACCAGACAAGTCCAGACAAAAATGTTATTTCAAGACATAAAAAGCAACTAAGAAAAATATATCAGCCAATACTGCAGGTGAGATGTCTCTATCTATATGAGTTAGTACATCTAATTTCAAGACACTTAATGAATATAATTTGCTTGCTGCATTGGCAGATATTTTCTACCTATAATGTGCAATTCTGGCCTTATTCTTTGCTTTTATATCTTCAAATAAAAAAAGTTTCTCTGGACTTGTCAAGTGAATGTTGCTAATAATAAGTGAAATAAAGTGGAATACACATGCTTAGATTTGTGATTTGCAGTTCAGGTTTAAATTCAAAGTAAGGTTTAGGTGTGGTTTAAGTTGGGATAAGATTCTGAGCGTGATCAACAACTACAGGAAGATCCACAACATTATCAACACATCAAGTCTAGATGCAAAGGATGCTGGGAGAAAACCCGCCCTGCAGCCCTTGTTTCCCACCCACTGAACAGTTAGCAGAAGAGTTGTTGGCACAAGTTATTTTCTTTCCCCTCATCTCCTGACACAAAGGCATCCCTGGGAAGGGAATGTCTTGGTCCCAAGGTAAAGAAAACGGTCTCATCCCTTTCCCACCAAACAGCCTTCTCCCTCGGCATCCACAGCGTCTTTCTCAGCATTCCGCATCAGTAGCAATCTGAGTCTCGCTCAGGCGTACTGGTCCTCTAATCCTGAGTTGTTTTAGTGGGATTTTGCGGCTTCCTCTTCCCACAGTTTGATAAAGCATCACTCTGGAGTTTAGATAATGGCTGTAAAGGCTGGCCAGCCACAGGTGCAGTGTGACAAACAGGTCAGCACTCGGACATATGTGACCGCAGCAGCTACATGCTGACACAAAGACATACTTCAGCAGGTTAGTGCTGTTAGTAAGTGCTGTGCTTCCTGCCACAACTCGACTTCTCAAAATAATTACTTTGACATTTAGGAAAATTACCCTGACTGCTTTCTGATAGGCTGTTAGATGTAAAGATGAATACCTTTCTCTTAATTGATATGAAGCAACAGCCAGCTGCTGGTTAGCTTAGCTTAGGGGGGGTGGGGGGGGGGGGGGATCCACATACCAGCATCTCTACAGAATCTCTATTCAGCAAGTTCTTTCTCATTTAATAAATTACGTAAGAACGTACAAACCAACAAATCATGTTTATCCAGACGGCTGCTTGCAAATAAAAAACATATAATGTGTAAACTTGTGTGGTGGTATAGGTGGATTTTGTTACCTCTTGAACAATTCAAGCTAGTTGGTTCCTCCTCTTTTACAGTCTTTGTTCTAAGCAAGGCTACATTGTAGCTTAATAATGACCTGGCAAAAATTAACCAATCTTATTTAAAGCTGTCTGCTAAAAACAAAATGTAGGCTATACTTCCCTTAATTTCAAACATGCTTATTGAACAAAGGGAGGCCCATAAGGTGTTGTTGTTTTTAAGAAAACAAATCCTGTTGTGAATGAAAAACTATAGTGCAAGTCATGGTTACAAGACCTGGACAAAACCTGTAGAAGGGGCATAAGGGTGGTGAAAAACGATGTCAGAACAAGTCATGTGACCTCTAGAGGTGCTGATATGCTACTTTTGATAAGGTATGAGGGGGCATTTCCAGTCATTGTGCTAAAATAAGCTAAGCTAACTGATGGATGGAAGTAGCTTGTTAATAAGCTGACAAAAAGAAATGGGAGTTGTATCAATTTTCACACTCGAATTAAACTATGTCCTTGAAAAGAAAATAATGATATAATTAATTGTCTAATATTTGCTTTAAAATAATAATTGCATGACTCATTTATTTTTTTAAGTAGATTTTTTTTTTTTTAATCCAGCAAAGTCAGCGAGATCTATCGTAAAACACTAACAATACAAACTGTAATATAAAAGGATGAATGACTAATCAGGGATACTTACGTGGAAGTCATTGGCTTTATTGTAGTGCATGTTGAGTGCCCGGAACAGCTCTGAGTCTCTGCTGACTGTCATGTCTTTGACATCACTGATGCCGTCCACGATGGCCTGACGGGCAAACTTCTCCATCTGGATGTAGTAGAACTCCCTGAAGTTACTGAACCACTTGATGAGCTGAGAGGTGATGCAGCGGTTGAACTGCAAATTGAGAGGAAAAATTAAGTATTTTTATGCCATATATAGTTAAAGCAAAAGATTAAAGAGAAGAAGAATTGACAATAATCTTTTGAATGAATATCTCGGTACAGAAGGAACTCTGATCCAACTGTAAAGAGGGCAAAAGAAAGCATCCTTATTGGGATATATGGAAATATGTTATTACAGAATTTAATTTTAAAATACACTAACTCCAAGTAGAAATGTAAAAACATTTATCGCCATTGTTTTCAATTATAAAATCAACTGTGTCGCTCTATAATTGCCTGAAAAGCAGCATTTGGTACCTGTAGGGCAAAATGCCACCAAATGGTCTGTCACTCTACGCAAAATTAATTGCTCTGATCCTTTCCCACCAATATCCTGCATGAAAAAACATCTGTCAGGCCTCTGTGTTTCTAAACTCAGTCTTGACATTAGTCTTGTTATTCTATCTCCTCATCCAGAAAGACAGAAAAAAAATGCCTAAGGGCTGGGCAGGCATCAAAGACGCTTCTTCCCTCTGGTGTGGTTGGTGAGAAAGCGGCAGCGTAAGGACAGAAGGAAGCTTCCCTCTCATTGACTCGGGCTGATAGGATGGAATCAGACACTGGGATTAGGTGCTCTTTTGTTCAGTGCCACTTCCCACCACAGGATTGTAAGCAAGGAGGAGACGTTTGCAGGGACTGCAGCAACAGCATCCTCCCCCCTGACCCCGGGGGTCAGAGCAGGGGCCCGCACTGGCTCAGAAATGGGGGGGATGAAGAAGAAGAGAGAGCAGAGAAACTCGACAGGTGTTTGCGTGTAACTGGAAGGGAGGCAAGAGAGGTGTATAAAGGATATAGTGTTCCTATTCGAAAAGACAAAAAAGAAAGAGGCAGAAAGAAATAGATAAAGAGGAGTACAGGGACACAGATAAGGAGACAAGAGAAAAGTGGACACAGAAGAGAAGGCCTGACACGAGACCAAGGCCAAAATAGACAGGATGTTGTGTTTAGGGCCAGCTCATCGCCGCCTGGTTGCAGCCGCACAAGTCTCTAATACCAACTCTGTGTTGACACTCAATAGCAATGCCTTTCCTACAGAGTCCTTTGTCACTCCATTTGCTGACTGGAGTGGCCTTTTTAAAGAGAGAATGCCCCTGTATCTCCCTCTGCCCCCAGGACATACTAGCAGCTCAGCGCCTTTGTTGTATAAACCCTCTGCCTTTTTGTTTCCCTCCTCCGACACACTGCTGATTTTTCTGTCCCAAACACAGCCTGACAAGTAGACACCGGAGAGTTCAGCGCAGGAAAAACAAATCCATGGGTTGTTTAAATAAAATGAGATTTTTTTTTTTTTTTTTTTTTTCTTACCTTAACATCAGGGAAGAAGGTTTTCAGCACGTTGGAGCTGGGGTAGCGGGTGTAGAAGAACATGAGCTTTGCCTTTTTCAGGTGGCTTGGGGTGAGACCCTCCTGGATGTTCAAATTAGCGTCAAGGCAAAAAAGCTGATAATTAAATATATAAAACACACACAGCACACAGTCCCGTGCAAAGTGATAGCAGAGCAGCGGATTGTGTTGCCTCAATCTTCGGCTAAATTGGATTTCCCTAAAGAACAGCTCGACATTAGCCACAGAGTCAATAATGACCTGAACATGTGCTAATTGGCAAAACAGAATTACGAATTCGATTTGGGATTTTTAATTAGAGAGTGGAGCACTTCATGGCTGGCAGTTAAGACGGCTTGTTTGGAAATGTTTTGAAAAAGGAGCTGACTGTCTGACATAATTAAGTTGGTTTAAAGACAACATATGTTGCTGTATCCTTTTTTCAGAAACACACATTGAACAAATACTCCAAAAACATATATAATTATTTCATAGATTTATGTGCTTTACTTTAAATAATTAAAATGTATTATATATATATATATATATATATATATATATATATATATATATACATATATAAATAAGAGAACATATGTCTTTTATTGCAAAAAGGAATACATTCTATACCTTCTCAAGTTTTTCCCCTATGGCAAAGAAGACGCTCAGGAGCGTTTCCTCTGTAGTCCAGCACCACGCCTTAGGTCATAATATTTCCTTATCAGGTCACAGCAGCGTACATTTTATTAGGGATCCCTACCTTTGAAATAAGGAAGTTGGAATGAAAGATTGATGTGGTATTGTTCAAAGAGAAGCAGAGCTCTTTTGCACTGTAAAGAGAGAGTGAATCCTGAAAGGCATCACAGAACAATAACTCTCTAATGCCTTGCAAAAATAAAATCAAGCCAAATAACATTTTTATGACTTCTTAAGGACCTTTAGGAGGAAATCATTTACCTTATAATCAGTGACACTGAAAAATAACGTATGTATTTAAATTTATGAGTGATTACATTTATTTGTTATTATCTTTTTTGTGATCATTTCTGCATGGCGTGACCAAATAGTGTAAAAAAGGTTATTTTAGTTATGTTACATAACTATATTTTAGAATACTTAAATATTTTCGATTGGATGCAGTTCGTGGGAATTTCTTCCTTTAGGAAATAAATACTGTTATCTTGCTCTCTTTCCGTTGTGTACATCCTCCTGACAAATGTATCCAACAACAAATGCTCAAGACAAGAGCTCAAGTGTTGTGGTTGGCAGGCACTTTTGATTTCCACCAGCACTCAGATGTGACCTTTTAGATGCACCCCTATCACTCTGATGATGGAGAAATAGATCCTGCACCTTTTCAAGTCTGAAAAAACGACGCTTCCTGAAACAGAAACCGATGCTTTCTCTGCCTTTGAAAATTGGCTTTTGTTCCCGGCAATTCTTATCAAAGCCTTGTATTCCTTTTTATTTGTCTTTTTCTAAACTTAAAGTCATTACTCGGCTTGGATTAAAGAAGACGCTGTAATTTTCTATGGGGTTAGCGAGATCAAAGAAAAAATTCTCCTTGAAGTTTGTTACTGGAACTGCCCATGCTGCAGCGCGCTTCAACCAGCCATTGTTCAGATGGAAGAGCTGAAATAGAGGGAATTTGTTTGAAATAAAAAACAGTATATATTTGGAATTATCAAACATACCCTGCTGTAATTTGCAATAGCACAGAAAAACAGGATTTTAAATCACGGTTGTCACTGCACATTCTGTCAATTTGACAAGTTGACATTTTAAGTCTTGAGTAAATGTAGTTACAATCAAAAGAATGCATTCTAAAAGATTGTTATAGTTTTATAACTGTACTATTTTCTTTTTTATGTTGCTTTTACTTTTAACAATATGTCAGGAAACATGGTGTTATATGTCTATGTTTTTTTTTATAGAAGTTGTTAAATAAAATCTTAATTCTGCATCAAAAAAATGGCAAAAAAAAAAAAGAAAAAAGAAAACATGCAAGAGAGCAAACTATTATTTTCAAATTGAAAGGATATATTGAGTGACATGTAGGGGTTTCTTTCAGCCATGCTCTGCAGCTCCCCACACTCCATCTTCACATGAGGGAGACACAGATTGTCGACTGCCACTGCCCCGAGGGCGGAGGGACGAGGGTGGTGTCCCAGGTGGCTAGACGTCACCTTGGCCCTCATGGAGATGGCTTCCCAGGGCAGATCTACTGAGTCCGGGGAGGTCCTGTCCATGGATGGAGGCATGCAGGGGAGTCCCCCGAAGCTGGAATGTGGCCCGTACTTCAGGAGATGCTCCAGGATTTGACTGTCATGCAGAGGAGTTGGGTAATTGAACTGAAACGGCGTCTGGTGCACAGGATAGGGCCTTTTCACTGTTTGGTTGACCGAGCTTAGAGGGGTTATAGCTGGCTTGCGCACCACCAGGGACAGTGCCTCGGTCTGGTCCTGTGGGCTTTGGGCCTCAGAGCTTTCATAGTACTCCAGAGAGTGGGGTTTCCCTGCAGCCTCCTCTGCCAGGGGCTGCTCCTGGGTGGATCCCACCTGCTGGCTCTTCCTGTCAGCACCCATGTTGATCTGCAGGTCCGGAGAGGAGCACATGCGCTGCTGGGGGGACAGATCCAACCCTGAGGATGAGACTTTCTTGAAGACTCTGTCCACACAGTCATTCACAGCCTGAGAAAGCTCCTGCTTCAGCGTCTCCTGCAGGTTCTGACTTTCTCTTTGGTGCACCAGATAACCTACTTTCATTCTGTCCTTAGTCTTCCTTTCAAAATCCTCTTCAGTGTGTGTGTAGCTTTCTCCCATGCTGTCATGCTCAGCAGCCAATTCTGGCTCCTGCGTGTCATTGTGTTCAGGGTCCTCCTGATTGTAAACTTGAAGGAACTTTTCCTGCAGCTGACGCAGGAGCCTTTGCATGCTGTGGAGCTGCTCCTTCAGCTTGTGACACTCCTCATCCTTAGTATTGTCACTGTTAGTGCTTCCAGGACGTCTGTTTGCTGGTCCTCCAATGCTGTGCTCCTGATGCTGAGGCAGCCTCTGTTTGCGTTTGTTCTCCCTGTATGTTTCCCTGGTCTCTCTTGTGTCTCGGGCATCAGTGTCCAACCTCTCACTGTCTCCGTGTTGCCTGCTGTTTGGAGAGCCAGCCATCACCCTGATAATGTTCTCCACCCTGGCCCTCTTGGCCTGCAGGTGGTCACTGATGGGATGCTCTCCCTCTGGGCTGCCACCTGTAGAGACATGAGCACCGGGAGAGGCAACTTCCATAGTGCTGTCCTTAGACGAGACGCTGCTCTGGTCCTCCTGGCCGGAGTCAGGAGCAGCAGAAGAGGGAAGAAAGAAATGACTTTCATCTAGTGCCCTCTTGTTGTGGATTGTCTTGCGAAGGAGTTGGGAGATGATGGATCCGTTGGAGTACGAGGCCAGAGGCTCGTCGTACATGTTTCTGCGGAAGCATGGCAACATGATGTCAGGTTTGTCGTCTTCCAGGCAGCCTTCAGAGGAGCTGTGCATGTTCTGGTCGGGGAGACTTAGGTTCATGTTTCATACACGACGCACAATCAGAGTTATGTGAAATGAAAGAATCTGAAAACAGAAGAAAATTATAAGAACAAATGTTGGAAGCACTTAAGATAAGATGTGAAAAAAAATGAATAAACAGCTTTTTTTATTAGATTTCATTTAACTTCTTCTCTTTCACACTGCAGTTTCTTTTACAGAAATAAAGTAATAAAGATATATTTAATATGTTTGTGTCAGCATGTAGTTGTTCGTGGCATTTAAATAAACAGTAATGACGATAGCATGTGATATTTCTATATTGCTTGGATGTACAGTAAGCAATTCAAGCAATTCACAATTGTTTTCTTTAAAAACTTAAATGACTCTTCTAAATTTGACAAAGAAAATATTAACAAACACGTGTATAGTTACTCCTACGTATCATAGAAATCTATGTATCGGAAAAAAGAGCTCTGCATTATTATCCAAACTCTCAGGTCTACAATAAAAATAAATCCTCCATCCTTACACGGTGAGGGAGTGCATTTGTTTCTATTTCATATTGGGTTTGTAACAATAGCTTACATAAAGGGTAACAGAACATGTGTAAAACAACCTTGAAAATAAATGTCTGCTTATTAAAGCCAAAGAACGGCATGAACAGCTCAGTGTATACATTATTTAAATGATGAATATCACACGGCTCTTTCTTTTTCATGGATTTTTTCTTAAGAATGAATCAAGAATGAATTCAAGGTCTGAAAAAAATTAAAAAAGGTAGAGATGTGGAATTCAGGGTCATTGCATTCATTTCCTTTAAGCCATATTTTAAAATATTTCCTGTGCTGTAACAGAAACTTACTCACACAAAAGGCTACTGTGTTAATTACATAAAACACGCTACTGCATACACAAATGAAATGGACCGACTGAAAAATAATAAATGTAACCAGTCATGTTCTGCATAAGACAATGGATTATCAGCAATTTACACTTTTGTTTCTTGCCCTTAAAAAAAAACATTTTTAAATATTCAAAATTACAACAGGAAAACGTAAATGAGAGTATATACAAAGGAGAGTCACATATGCCACAAAGCAAAGTTTGACACATGTAATCATTCCATCATTTTTGGCAGAGAGAATGGTTTTAATGTTTTCTTTGCTCTTAACAGTTTTTAAATGATGACAGTCTGTCAGGCTACCACATCCTGAAGTGGTTTGTCAAATGTTTAACTCATGTAAAAATGTAAAATGTAAAGGTATCCATACAGGACACTAAATCAGGTGAAGTTGCAGCTATAGCTTCACTAACAATGTTACCCTTAGAATAAAGGAGATACATGATCGAATAATCAAACCAATCTGTTTAGTCAACTCACCCAAGAAATTCACTCAACAACCATTAAACCCGTATTACTTCAAATTCAAACTCACCTAAACTATATACTGCTGTCAAAGAGCAAACAAACCTATTTTTTTTTAAACAACTAAACAAAACAAAACGGATGTGGTGGGTTTTAATAAGCCGCAGCCATGCACTTTGTCACAGTCTAATGCTGTTGTAAGTGAGCGGCAGTGATGGGACCTTACCTGTTGCTGGGACGAGCTGTCGAGCTGCTGGCCTGCGCACACTGTCAGATACACAGAAGCAGCAGCACGAGGGAGAGGCGATGCATCAAACTGAGCTGGGCGTGGCCATTAAAGAGAAAACGAAGTGGTCGAGCATCAGCCACTAAATGTCAAGAAGCGGAAAGTTTCTGTTGAGAGGTGTTGTCGTTAAAGTCTAGTCACATAGTGGCTGAATTGTGGTTTTTTTTAATGACTGATACACAATCGCCAACGTGATGCATACATCTAAATAAACAATTCTATTTTGCAGCCAGCAGTAAAATAAATATTTTCATCAATTTAATAACTCTTTCCACAAGTGGAAGTGTACATACTTTGTATTATTCTGCTATTGTATTTTTTCTCCCTTTATTTAATATGTTTGATTTTTAACTTCTTGTTGTTTTTGATAATTATATTCCTGTTTGCTGTTTGCTGTTGTGACAAAAAAAATGTCCTCCATGGGGGATCAATAATGTTTATCTTTATCTTAGAAAAGAAGAAACTATTTAAGACCAATCTATAAGTTAAACTTAACTAAACTGTACTCAAGTTAAATTATGAATTAAAAATATATATCAGAACAATTAAAAACAAAAATGAAAGTCACAATCTACTCAATCATTTTTTTGCTATTCTATTTTATTTCATGTGGTTTATGGTTTTGTATGTTTTACTTGGAATGTCATCGCTTTTCTATTGTTTTCTACTTTCTGCTCAAATGTTAAAAATGTATTTGGAGTTGAGATCATATCTTATCTTGTCTATTTTATCTTATCCGTATTTGCATTTTTGTATTTTATATAATTAGCACAATGTTGGTAGGCTATCACCGTTAAATTATCTAATCTTATTTCTATTTATTTTTTCTCTGTGTGTACGTTGTTACCTGTTGTTATTTTTACAGTCTATGGTTGTTACCTGTTGTTACTTTTACAGTCTATGGTTGTTACCTGTTGTTACTTTTACAGTCTGTGGTTGTTACCTGTTGTTATTTTTACAGTCTATGGTTGTTACCTGTTGTTATTTTTTTTACAGTCTATGGTTGTTACCTGTTGTTATTTTTACAGTCTATGGTTGTTACCTGTTGTTACTTTTACAGTCTATGGTTGTTACCTGTTGTTACTTTTACAGTCTATGGTTGTTACCTGTTGTTATTTTTACAGTCTATGGTTGTTACCTGTTGTTACTTTTACAGTCTATGGTTGTTACCTGTTGTTATTTTTACAGTCTATGGTTGTTACCTGTTGTTATTTTTACAGTCTATGGTTGTTACCTGTGTGCTCTCAATGTGGTTGCTGGTGTATCATATTTGCACCAGAGCTCTGATTTGCACTACATTTGTAGATCACTTTTGAATTGCCAGTTGTTTCAAAGACCAGGGTGAAAGGTGAAACACAATGTGGACCCCCTCTTCCCCCCCCCCCCCCCCCCCCCTTGGACAACTTGGTTCATCCCACACTACTTCCTCGTTTCTTGCGCGTGCTGTGACCAGAGATTCCCTTCCGCTGACAGGCTGCTGTCACACAGCCACCATGCTATCCCATTCCCGGTGTCTCACCCGGAATTTTGGCCGTTCCCTCTCTGCCATCCGCCAGGTAGGCAACAAGCTAAACAAATGCTGCTTTTCTCCCGCTCTCGACAGTCTCCTCGCTTGTCTCCCAGAGCCTCAGAGACTCTTTAAAGCGCTAGCGTTAGCTTTACCCTGCTAGCTGCTGCAGGCCACGGAGAGGCCGTAACATTGTAAGCCAAGGACAGTCTGACACTTTCCTCCAGGAGTCTTTGCTGCAGCCTTTTGAAGTTACAATCAGTGCCAAACTTTTTCCAGCGAGTCTGTCATTTTGACATGCATGTAAAAAAAAAAAAAAAAAAAAAGTATCCAGTCCATGTCACGTAACGTAAACTTATTCAGTAATGTCTTTTAAGTTAGCATAAGCATGTTAGCCACACTGTATTAAACAGACGGTGAGGTTAGCTTTGTGCGTGTAGCTGTCATGCTGAGGTCATATTATGGTGTTTCATGGAAAGGACGTCCAATGGAGGAAATCCTGTTACGTTGATTTTAGTTTTTATTCAGGGTGTTACTTTCTGTTGCTGAATTAGAAGCTAAGCTAGGTTAGCAACTTAATATATTAGTGAAGTCTTTTTGTCTTAATTGATTTCTTTCATTAAGATCAGATAAGATAATGAAGCTTTTGTGTCACATTCCTAATAAAAAGTGACTGCATTGCATTTGTTTGTCATGTTCCTGTGTCTCTCTGTCAACCTGTTTGTCAGATTATTTGATCGATTATTTCAAAGGTCATTGTCTACATTGTGACTTCTGACAGACAGCAGCTTTCTGTACTGTAAAGTATTATACAGCTCAGTCTGATGTTTTATATTAATGTTACACATTGTTAACTTATGATGGTTTGGTTTGTATTATAGAAATTGTATTTGTCATGCATTTGGTTGTGCATTACAATTAAGAGTTTTTATTTTGAATTATTATTATAACATTTTTTGGAGTAACAGAAGTTTTGTTTTGCTCATTTTCTCTTTTTTTAGGGGAACAATGTCTTAGCTCGTGGAGCCACTGCAGGTATGTGTGTTTGCTGTTCAAGCCCGAAGTCCTGCATTTCAACTTGGTTTTGATTGCCCAACTGAAGGAACGTATATATGACATGTTGCTCTATTTTATTTTCCTACAGCTCTGTCAGTAAGCCATTCTGTCACTCTCAACAACCATGTGTAAGTAAACAAACACTTAATGTATCTTCACTGTCAGAAATGAAGTACACTTATGACACTGTGTTTTTTATTTCTGATATTGATAGTCTTGTCATTGGTTCTAAAAGCATCATAGCTATGCAAACTGTTAAATGTAATGAATATATTTTTAATCACTCTGTCTTTATTGAGTCAATATAGCTTTTGTCTTTCCAAATGCAAAATCTAAATCTGAATTTCCATTTTTATTAGCACTTTCGGATGATCACATATGTATATTTTTTGGGGGGGATTTTATAATTAATTATGAATTTCATTTTTCTCCAGAAAAACAGATCCCCGGTCCAGTGTCTTCCAAATTCAGTACTTCAGGACATCTGTAGCCTGCAGTATGTTTGAGCCTGTTTTTCTCCATTTCTACAGTTTTTGAAATTACCAGCCACTGGTGAATAAATTGAAATAAATTGCATTTCCTTGAACTTGTCTTTGTTCTCCAGGAAATGAAGTTGTCACAGTTAAGACCCCTGCATTTGCAGAATCTGTCTCAGAGGGGGACGTAAGGTGGGAAAAAGGTAAATTTGTATTATTGAGCATTTTATAATTAATTCTGTTTAAGATATCACCCAAACAAGAAAAAAAGAGTCCACTTGTTCTCAGATGCTAAAATCATTCTCCTGTTACAGCGGTTGGAGACAGCGTCTCTGAGGATGAGGTGGTGTGCGAGATTGAGACTGATAAGGTAAAACAAAGTTATTGTCATTACGCCGTTCTGTTAATTGTCTGATTTTGCTTAAAGGCAGGGCTGGTAATTTTCTCCAGAAACACTTTTTAAGATTTTGGTTGAAATTGTCTTTAGGTCCTGCCAGAAATTAATAACTCATGTGCTCTGAAAAAGGAAAAAAAGACAATTGGTCATCTGTTGCTGTTGTACTGTAAGCATGTAAAAAGTTCGACCGATGTCTGCCACGAGGTACCAATTTTAAGTTAGTTTTAGAAAATTACCAACCTTTCCTTTAAGGAAGTGAAATCCATCAAGTTTTCAGGGTAAAACTAATGAAATAATTTGGGCATGACTGTTTCCAGTTTCCACTTTATCCATAAAAAGTCAGTTTGCTGATGCTGAGTGATGTGAGAGATAGTAAAAGGACAAAACTTTACTTTTGTTCCCTTTTCAAACATGCTTTAATATTAAATTGAAACAATGCTTCCAAAACATTGGACATTTGATTTTGAATTACATTTACACTAAAATAAATGTCTACCTTTTATTAGTTTGACTCAAGCGGCAACATTCAGTCTTGAAAAATGAAGCCAATGAGGAAGTGCAGAATCCTGCAGTTCCTTGAGTGTCCGATTGAGGCTGGAACACCAGAAGTCACAAACACATTACAGGCAAAGAAGCTGTTTTTAACAGCGTAAATAAACATGTTTACAGCCTGGTACAAAAAAACAAATAGGTCTGATTAGTTATTGTGATCACTGGCACACACTGTATGGGGGGTGATTATTATTATTTTTTAAACGGCTCTGTTTTGATTTTGAAACGATACATTTTATTCATAGTTAGGCACGTAGCTGACATGACTGACAGGTGGGCGCGATGTAACGGTTATTCAAGAGGCTTAAACCCTGCCTCAGCTTTGGTTCTAAGCCCCTCGTTAGGTTGACTAAAAGTTAGGCTGAGACAGCATTTCCAGCATGGCGGCGGCTGACCATGAATGTCCGGAGCCCCCTGCCTTAACAGATGGCTGACATCACTCAGGCTTCATCCATTAATATTTACAGTGTGTGGTTTGACTCCAGAAAACAACAACATACATCCTGTCAAGAAGATCTTTTTAGAATTGTCTTTCGCCACTAAACTTTTGATTAATTTGACATGTATATTCTTGTCCCTACCTTTAGACATCAGTGCAGGTTCCTTCTCCTGCTGCTGGAGTGATCGAGGAACTTTTGGTCCCTGATGGAGGGAAGGTGGAGGGAGGAACACCGCTCTTTAAGCTTCGAAAAGGAGGTCTGCAGTACTGTATTATTCCTGCATAAAAAGACTGGATAGTAACATCATGAAGATGATTCTTCAAAATCAGTTTTATAACAGTTTTTCTCTGTGCATTTAGCTGTTGCTGCAGCCACTAAAGCAGCTCCAAAAGCTGAGGCCCCTGCTGCTGCAGCCCCTCCACCACCTTCTGCTGCTGCTCCTCCACCTCCCCCTCCTCCACCCTCAGCTGTGGGCCCCATTCCCACCACTATGCCCCCTGTGCCACCTGTGCCAGCACATGCTATGGACACCAAACCAGGTTAGTCGAATGGGACAGCAGGCCTGTGTCATGTGAGAAGTGTTTTGCTTGACATCTGTGCTCTTGACCTCTAGCTTACAGGATTAATCATTGTTAACGCTCTGCAGGCAGTGACTGTGACTAACAAAGTGTCGTCCATAGACACTGACTTCCTCTTTATGTCTGTCTCTTAGTTTCAGCCATCAAGCCCACTGCTGCTCCCGCTGCTGCAACAGTTCAAGCAGAGACAGGGGCTAAAGGAGCCAGGACAGAGAGTAGGGTAAAGTGCAAAACTCAAAATGTCACCAAAATATTTTGGCTAGAGTCATTTCATTTTTATTAAATGGTCTGTAAGAGTTGGGCTAGATTTAAGATCTTTCATGTTTAATGACTGATACTTCTTTTGTTTTTTTTCTTCTTCTCTTTCTTTCTTTCTCGAGTTTAGGTTAAGATGAACCGCATGAGACTGAGAATTGCTCAAAGACTGAAGGAAGCCCAAAACACCTGTGCTATGTTGACTACGTTTAATGAGGTCGACATGAGGTAGGAAATACTAAATTAGATGATCTACTTTATTAAGCCCTCATTGCTATTTTACTTGATAGATGTTTTTAGTGACGGCAATATACACAAATAGAATAAACTGAGGGAAAGAGACAGGCTTTATTAGAGCAAAGAAATCAAAGTGGTTAAAATATTTTTGTCTTTTTTTTCCTCTGCAGTACTAAACAGGATGCACACTGAATGTACAGCTGTGTTAAAAGCCAAAACAACACTTGGTTATAGATTGGATCAGCCAAATAGGAAAAGCTTTCTGAAACCCAATATCCTCTTAAACACTGGAATGTAAATATTTGGTGGTAATGCCATCTAAAACGAAGATAAGAATTGGTAAAACGGGTTTTATTAATTTACAAGGAAATGTTATTGTCTCCACTCGCCCCCTGTGCTGAAGAGGACACTTTGAGGATTTCTTTTTCCCCGCAAATCTGTGGTGTCAGCTTTCAGCTATTCAGGGTTTTCTATGTATCCTAATTAGATTGACATTGACGGTCTGGAGGAAGACTTCCCAGGCTAGGGCTCATCTGGAGCCGAAGGAGCGAGTCAGAGCAGGAGGCTGGAGCATCTGCAGGGGCCCACAGAGACCTGCGCACTGAGTGGAAGAGCAGCCTCAACCGATATGGGCTTTTATGACAGCCCAATAAGATTTACAGGCTCTAGAAAGTGAAGATTTTTATCGCTTCTTCTCTCCTTTCTCGGAGAGTCTGTGTCTTGGGAGGGGCTAATTTTGTTAGCGGAGAAACCCAAGAGCTTCAACAGGGTTAGAGACAGGAAAACAAACAATTAAAAAGAGAGATACAAGAGAAAAATGAGCAATGATGAAACGATTACCAGGAAAATTTCAATAGCTTACATTCCCCCCAATATGTAACAGCAATGTTTCATTGCCATAAAAAAATGACATTTTTGGTTCTTTGAAATTATTTAATATTTGTGTCTATTATTTATTTTTACATGATTAGAATATTTGTTAAACTTATTTAAGAGTTTTCTGTATCTTTATTTCTGTTTATAATCTGTTTGATTATACAAGAGAATACATTTTTAATTAACATAATTTTTACATTTCTGCTCTGTTTCCTGAACTAACAGCATCAAAAATTTAAACCTAAAAACAGTATTGAATGTGTGTAAAAAAAGGTTCAGATTCATTGATACAGACTCCTAAAAAATAAATAGATAAAGTTCATGTTTTATTATTTATTTTTCAAGAAGTGTTATTTGTAAAAGCCTTCAGTGTCTAACGATTTTCTTACTGCCATCAAATCACATTTTAGATTGTCTTAAACCCTGTGTGTTGCTCTTTTTAGACAATTGAAGCTCATTTATCTTATTTTGTTCTCTTTCCCTGCAGCAACATCACAGAGATGAGGAAGACGTACAAAGACGCCTTCCTGAAGAAGCACAACATCAAATTGGGCTTCATGTCCGCGTTTGTGAAGGCTGCTGCCTACGCTCTGGCTGACCAACCTGCAGTCAATGCCGGTATAAGTTCAACCTTGAAAGATCAAGAAATCTGTCTTTGTGGTTTCTGTTTTGACTCTGTCTTTGCACGTTTGGTTTTGTCAAGCCTCTGCAGACTTGTGTGTGTGTGTTTGTGTGGTTAAAGAAAATGATCTCAGGCCTTACTATTCCATTCCAAAACCTCGAAACCAACACTAACTTATTTACTGCCTTTCAGAACACCCGACCTATTTAGACAGACCACAGTTAATGGGGGTAGGGGGGCTCTGTTTGCTGGCAAAGAAATTGAAATTTTCTGTGGGTTTCACCCTCCATGGCTTTTCACTTGCACGTTATAAGAAATGTCACGTGAACAGGAAATGTAGAATGCAAATGTAGTGGTGGTTCACAGGTTAATCTGTATTTTAACTTTATCTGCCATTTTTTTGTTTTTGTTTGACTTAATCTGTTTACACATTTTTTTTTTTTTTTTTATTGTTTTCAGTTATTGATGACACCAGCAAAGAGATTGTGTACAGGGACTATGTGGACATAAGTGTAGCTGTGGCCACGCCAAAGGTAAGACAAGTGCATCACATCCTAACGTTAAGTTAAGTGCTTGAGGCTCCACTTGTCTCTTAATGTAAAGGGCAGAAAATTGAGTAACATATTTTTTCTCTCAGGGTCTGGTGGTTCCTGTAATCCGAAGCGTAGAGGGAATGAATTTTACTGACATCGAGAAGGCCATCAACTTGTTGGGAGAAAAGGTAATATTTGATTGAAGTTAGAAGATGTGTGTTTGTTGTAGTTGTGTTTGATTCTCGTGCTCTTAAGACCTCCACATTATGAGATCGGCTGTAATTCTGAATGTATTGTATGCAGGCTCGTAAGAATGAGCTGGCCGTGGAGGACATGGATGGAGGAACCTTTACAATCAGTAACGGCGGCGTGTTCGGGTCCATGTTTGGCACACCGATTATCAATCCACCACAGTCTGCTATCTTAGGCATGCATGGCATCTTTGACCGGCCGGTTGCAATTGGTGGCAAGGTAGGTTTCCTCGGTGTTACACAGGAAACATTTAATAAAGTATTTAGAAAGCTTTGTGTATGTACAGAGAATGGAGGTTAAATGAATAAGTGATTTCTAGGGCAGGTAAAAGAGTGAATTTAAGTTTTTTTTTTTTTTTAACCAGTGAAAAATCCCAAACGTACATTTTTCAATCATCAGTTGTAATCTACAACCAATGAGAGCCAGCAGTCAAATTCAAATGTTGAATGCTAGTTCTTTACTTCGTCAAAATTCAGTAGTTTCTTGTGTTTTTTTTAAAGGACATTTCTCAATATTTCTGAATATATGTGTGTGTGTGTATATATATATATGTATACTTCTGAATAAACTATAATAATAAAGTAGCCTAGGTCTTATGCTTGGCCTAAAATTCCCATTCTGACCAGTGTGAAGCTGTCTTTTTAAATGTTTACACTCTTACAAATATTGAATGATAATCTGTGATACAGAGATTTGAAGAATAGATGAATATCATCTCAACCTTTGGTATTGTTGTTTTTTGAAAACATGTTTTTCTTTAGCTAGAACAAGTATTTATTTTTTCAAAGCATTAGAAGTTTTTTCTCATTATTTTTTTTGTGCTCAGGTGGAGATCCGTCCCATGATGTATGTTGCCCTGACATACGACCATCGTCTCATTGATGGTAGAGAGGCCGTCACTTTCCTGCGCAAGATCAAGTCAGTAGTGGAGGACCCACGGGTGCTGCTTCTTGACATGTGAGCCGCTGTGAGCTCCAGGCCCACCCAGACAAACGACCCCTACACAAACAGTTGCCGTTTCCACCCGATGAACATTACCCGTCACTGCAGTTGATGTATTGTTGTTTTGGTTAAGTAGAAGAAACATTTGGGGACATTTGTAAGGCTGGTGGTGCTGAAAGGTTTAGTTCTGATGTGGGGAGATGTTTGGGGTCAGGGGTTTCTGTGGTGCTGGTCTCTAGATCAAAAAGAAGATATTCTTTAACTCATGCACCATGTGTCATTTTCTACATATGAATGAAAAATATTGTATAAAATGGAAGACAAACAGATGGACTGCATAAGTATCATTTGATTATTTTGGTTGAAAGAAGAACAATGAGCACATATGCAGCCATAAACCAAGACCCACTATGTTCTCAAATGTCCAAAGTCAAGAAACCCTCTATGAATTAATGTCACCTGTTTTTCAAAAGTGAGGATAATTCTCTATATGCTGTGTAAGAAAGACTATTTAAGAAAAAAAAAAGAGAGTTTTAAACAATAAAAGCTGCATTACATGACTGTCAGTTTATGTTTTGTTGTGTGCTCTCATATTAACACTGGACAGTTTTCATTCACCTGTGATGCAGATTTATGGCATAAAGAATCAGTTTAAAACATATTAAATAGTACTAGGGTGATATTAAATGGATTTAATGAAGTACGTCTGAATTGAATCAGCTGTTTCTCCCCTTAAATATTTAGGTTTTTACTGATCTTGTGTGTGTACAATGTGGAATATTAGTGGTTAAGGTGTTTATAAGCTCTTATAAAAGCACTAACAGTGTTAGGATGTCATGAAACTTTCTCTGAAGAGCAGATACCAATGTAGGATGGATGAAGAGGAACAGTCATGTCAGTGAGCTGGAGTTTGGATCTCTGACAACTGATGAAAACACATCAAGACGCTAGAAAGCATATCTACATTAAAACTGAAGTCACCTCTTCTGAAGGGTACTTTGTAAGTTATGCTGATGTGCTGATGCTGCTTGCTCAAAAACTCCAGATCAGATCAAACATGGAGACAAAGTACTACTGGAATACCGGGTGTAGAGAAGAGGTTATCATTTATTGCCTCATTTCTGTGTTTATGGACGACATTTGGAGTCAGTCCAAATATTTGTAAATATCAGAATCAACTTTGAGTTGGTTTCAGTTTTCATGCTGGGGAATAAAGGAGGTGATATTCATGGATACAACAAAAGTGAGAATTTTTTTGTTCTTCATAATATTCGGAAGTTAAACATGGTTGGTCCGATTAGTTCTAGTTTTTTTTTTCTTCTTGTGTAAGCACAAAAGTCAAAGGAGAACAGGGGTCTGGCTCTGCCCCCATTCGGCCTCATTATGATTTGATTCCATTTAACCCCAATCGTCAAGCAGGACGAGGGGATCAGAAGAGCTGCAGCTGCTCCTGCTAGCAGCTCAGAGCTTTCCAGGAGACAGCGCTGAAGAAGGGATGACACTTGATGTCACTGACGCCTCCACCTCCAGAACCCAAACGATAGCCAGCATCGAACTGAAGCAACTGTGGAGCAGAGTAATCGAGGGTGGAGAGATAATGTTAGATCAATTCAGAGTATTAAAAGTGAATGTTGCTGAGTGCTTTATATAGAAGAGAACAGAATCCTTGAGGGTGTTTCAAGCCTAAAATCTGACCTCAGTGAGCAGAGACGCAGCTGCAGTGCTCAGGTGGTCTGGGATGAGCAGTTGGGTGTGGGAGTGGATTCCTGCTGGGTGGAGCTGCCAGAGTGGCTGGAGACACAGTGAGCAGAGACAACATTGACCTAGTAATGTAGTTTTGCATGAATGATGTGCAATGAGAACGCTGCAGACTTAATTATTCAGCACTGAACATGCTTATAAAGACTTTGCTCACCATTCCTGTTAGAAGTTCAAACAACAAAGCCCCCAGACTCCACCAATCACAGGCTTCTGTTACCCTGGATACACCACCAATCTCTGTCAACAATTAATGATCCCGGTTTAGTTGCATTCATGAAAAACAATATCTGAAAAAATAACCCTCATACAAAGTGCTGTACTGCCTAGTTTGCGTAGCCTAAGTGTACCATCTAAATCTTTCCACTAGGTGGCGCATTACACCAATGACCCATTGCTTTCAGTCTGCAGCAATGAATGTTTCTTACCTGGAGCACAGTACATCTGGTCCATGGCTTTGGAGCAAATCTCTGACTGAACTTCACTCCACTGGCCGAAAAAAGTCAAACACACCTTTCCTGCAGAACACATTATGTTTGATCAAAGTCTAACATCTTCAGATGGGGACATGCAGTCCTACATTTATTTACACCATTTTCCTGAGATGACGAGTTTTCTCCAGATCTTGACTCATCTCTCGTTATCTGCTGGTTTCCCCTGATACCTAGTTCATTTCAGCTGGTTTCTTGAGATTGTTTTTCTTGTTATTCCTGAGAAAATAAAGGTGTTTTTCCCCATATAGCGGATTCATTTATCTCATTATCTCATAATCTTTCTGGCAATCTGGAAAGCGAAACAGTAGGCCGGTCACCGTGACAAAACCACAGAGCCGAACCCCATCACACCATGCTGACATTTCCCATAAACAAGCAAGTTAAGCCTATTTTTTTTTAATTGCTTTTGCAACTCTTGCAGTACAAGATAATTAAGTTACGGTCTCAAGCACAACCAGAAATGACACAGGTTACAGTTATCACAGGAGAACAGAATAAATATGAAGTGCATACATTTCCACTTGAGGCATCGGCAGACCGCTGTATCACACATGAAGTTTTAAGAGGACATTTGATGAACTCACCATTGCTGGTAAGCAGAACATTCCTTGGGTTGAGATCCCGACATAGGATGCCTTGCTGATGCAGACTCTCCAGGGCCAGTAGGATCTGAGCGCCCCAGACACGCACCTCTGCCTCGGGAAGCCCCCAGCAGGTCGGCACAGCTTTATCTGCAGACCTTGAGGGCATGACGGGGAATCGCGGCAGGTGGCACCATCCATCCACCTCGATGATCTGGTCTTCCCCCTGACACTCTGATCCCTCCGATTTAACGAGAACATCCGTATCCACTGACTTGTTACTGGGCGGGGCTTCAAGAGTGCCGGAGGAGAACCAGCTCATAAACGATCTCTCCTTTGCAGGCGCTACCTTTTCTTTTGGACTCAATTCACAGGCTTCTTCTACGCCATCTCTTAAACATGTTTCCTCTTTGTACTTGTCCCCTGTGAGGGCAAGTTGGACCCCTGCAAATGTCTCCTGTTTTGTTGCAAAGCTGTGACAGAGCGAGGCAGAGGGAGTCCAGGAACTCTCTACAGAGATACATGAGTCTGTATGTTCAGAAAACACAGCTCTGTCCGTGCTCCTAATGACTACCATTCCATTTCTCTCCTCGTTTGTCGGGCTGCTGTCCTGCTTTGACTCTGAAACTGTATCTGTGGAGTTACCAGTCAACACAGACCCTTGGAGAGAGGCATTGTTTTCCCATGATGCCCTTCCCCGGATCTGAGTTTGGCAATGGAGAGGAAGATGCAAAATGGCAGGGGAGGAACTCAAACCATTATATTCACTGTTCGGAGATCCTGCTTTTACAAATGAGGTCTGACTGGTACGAGGTGAAGTTGGTCCTTGTGTGCTGTGTGAATGACTGTCGGTCACTGCATAGGGGTTGTTTTTCTCACAGTTTTGTGCTGCATCTGCAGTTTTCCAAGCCACTTCAAACTCAGAGCTGCACTCCGTCAGCCCCATCCCAGCGTTCTTTGCGTGCAGTCCTGACATCACATCGAGGGCCTGGCTGACACGAGCACAAGACAGTGGGAGAGCGGGCTGTTCCTGAGTTTCACTGGAGTGCAAACACAAACTGGGAGCTGGTGGATGGATGCGGGTGTTGACCCGTGTTTTCGTGGGGCCAGAATGCAATGTCAGCCGTTCGAGCTTGGTATAAAATGAAGCTGCGGAGCGTTTGTTCTGCAAACAGCCCGTCTCCTCGATGTAGGAGTGAGTCCCGCAGCTCTCCAGACGCTGCTGAGTCTCGTCCCATGAAGTGGGGAAGTCCGCATCCCCACTCTCATCCCTCGGTTTTCCTTCCGTGCTCCCGCTTGTGTTGTGCTGGTAGTCTGCGCTGATCGTTGGCGAGGTGTAACTGGTCTTCATCTTGATGCTAGGCTGCCCGGAAGTGAAACATTCAGGATGCTCCTTGGCTCTCTCGTTCCTTAGTTTGTGCAGCTTGGAGAAAAGCCTCCCGCCTAGGATGATAAGGTAAGAAGCACTGGATCATGACATTGGCGCAATGATGCTTTTAATTGTTTCTGATGCTAAAGGCAAAACTTGGCTCACAGCTTATAATAAACTGTATTTACTGTATTTAGAGGTGTCTTAAAGCCTCACCACTGTCCCAGCAGAACTAACAGAGCTGATATTCAAAACTCACCTTTGATATGCTCCAGATGCAGGTACACAGCATCCTCGCTGACATAATATCTCAGCAACTTCACCATGTAGGGCACCCCCTGAGGAATGATGGTTGGCTGGTCCCTGCTCTCCCAGCTCGACTTTACCAGACTCTGAAACAACAAATACACATTGATGACTGATCTTTCTTTAAAAGAGGGAATATGCATGAATGCAAAAGGAAAACAGTGTCACTCATGCTTTAAAAGCAGAAAAAAACATATAGGCCTATTATTTCATGTACTGTCTCTTTAAAGATCCTGGCCTATCTGTTATGGTCTCTGGTCAGTGAAATTTGAGTCGACTTGCACTGGCTAAAAGTGTGAGAGCTGTCAGGCAGATCAATGCTGGGTGATACTCAGGGAGACAGGATACAGAGAGCTCCCATGGACCAGTCTGCCACACAATACAAGGACAGGCTCACTGCCAGAAGGCAACCGTAAAAAACGTATCAGATTTCAGTAGTTAGATTTTGAGCATGAACCTGTCTTTAAAACAGGCGGTTTAAAGCGTCTGGGATGAGATTTAAGCAGGTACTTAAATTATTGTTGGTGCCAACATAAGCAAACAAGATCATCAGGAATAATTAAGTCATTTTCTATACAGTGATTTTAATGCCTTACAACCTGCTGCTGCGGGGTAGGTGTCAGATAAATTGATAAACAGCACGCTGCAGAAACAGTCATTTTCCATTTTTACAACAAAGAGTCTCAGTGAGTGACAACTCTTAAAATAAGCACGATGAGATTTTTTGTTAAAAGAAAAAGAAGCTTTATACACATTTAGACGAAAATTAAAGAGGTAGCGCTGAGTCAACATGGGGCCGCAAGAATGAACACAAGCTGAGAGTTACTCACAAGAGCTTCCATTTATCACAGCGCAATGCCAAACCGTTATTCGCTGGATCTTCCTACTGATTTTTCTGTATCCTTGGAAGAAAAGTGAATACTGACCTTTACAACAAATGTCTCCTTATTGACCATACTTTGGACGATCAGGACCTTTGGAAAGAAGAATAACACCCTCAGACAACCATCGGGATACAACTAGGAAGTTCGGACAAAAAGCCAGAACAGATTCCTAAATGCAGTGTTAGGAGTTCTTAAACATTCATTCTTACCTTATCAGTCACTCCAACCACCTTACACATCTCTAGGTCCTCCACAGGCGAACTCAAGTGTCTGATTGGACGGAACCTCAGACTGCTGTAACCCTGGAGATGACAGGCACAGACGATATCAGTGACATACAATGACGCAAGCAAGAAATGCTACTTTTCCACATTTTCCACATTTTCCCAAGGGTTTAGCTTGAGATAAACAGCCGCTTAATACTTCATTTATTCATTAATTAATCTCACTTATCCAATATCAGACATGTAAACTCCAAAAATGCGTCAAAATGCCCTAATTTTATAACCATTAATAACAACTCAGAGGTATTTCTAGGCAACAATCAAGATCTACTTTTGTGTTAGTAATTGAAAAGGATGATTGTCTTACTCCTAAATAAGAGCTTCCCTTGCCGAGGTTGTCCTGCAGATGTGTGATGAAGATTTCTTCGGCTCTTTTCAGATACTGGGTTGTTTTCCTCTTCACTGCCTCTCGACGTTCCTTGTTTGGGTCCACTGAAAAAACATTCAACTCTATCAGACAGCAATAAAAAGAAATTAAAAAAAACACAGTAGGTGCGTGATAATGTAACAGACAATACACTATTTAAACACCAGCTAACAAATGACTAAAGTGAGTGTTATGGGACTTCCTGTTTTTATTCTCGTTCATATGTTTCCCATCACATGTCTTGTGCAAACACGCCTCTTCAGATCACCCCATTTACAGAATCACAAGCTTTAAAAGACATGCGTATTGTCCACTTACACTGAACCCCATTCAGCAGCAGGTCCACCCCATTCTTATAGTAACTGAAAGCCGCCTCATAGTCCTCGTTGACCTCGCTGTCCAGGGCCATGCGGATCTGCTTGGCCGCCTCCACCAGGTAATCCCTCTTTGCCATTGCTGCCTTGTTTCGGACCCTTCAGGGACCGGATGGGCCTGAGCACAGCAGGAAAGAAAACAAGACACTGTTGATTCAGCAGGACTAAATTCAGACACAGCAAGAGATGAGAAACAGAAACTAAATCTTAAGCTGCAGTAAGTGAATCATACGGCTTCTGTCTGACTCATGAAGAGTATTTTAAGACCATAGCAGTCTCGCTCGTGCCTTACCTTTGCACTTTGGTCTTCTCATCAAAAGGACACATCTCTGTATGTTGTCCCTGGGCTCTGTAAGTGTCCACCTGCAGCAACTCCAAGGCTCAGGTCTGTGCAGCCTAGCATGATCATCTGAGCAAAGCAGTGGAAACAAAGAGTTAACCTCCAGACCAGCACAGGAAGTGAGTACAAGCTTGAGCCCACTATTTCTAATGAATGGAAAGAAGCACAAAATGCAAACGTACAAAAATGACAGGGCGGTGACTCAGAGCACTGAGGAACATTGCCGTGTGTCTCTGGTACATCTGGTTAACATTTTTAATGTGACACTACAGAATATGTGAGCCTCCAAACCGTGCTTCACATTCCTAGTTCCATATGCTACAAGCACATGTTTTTTTTTTAATCTTACAAAGTGGCTGCATAAAAATCGACCCACATAAGCCAAAAATCACATGAAATGGATTATTTTCCAAATGCTAAATACATTCTTTGCTGTCATGTATATTTAACATCACTAGAATTATGAATTAATATTTGTCAGATTTAACAAATATATCACCAGTAGGGCAAATGAGGCTAATGCTAACAAGCAAATACAATACAATAAACAGATGTCAAATATAATGCAGATTTTTTTTTTGTTTTTTTTTTCCCTGAATGTGGCTGTAAAACAAACATCACACACATACACACCCTCATCCTGGTTACAGTCATGGAGGCTACATCCTCCAAGGGGGTGTTATGAAACACACAAAGCCATCTTCAGTCTCCTCCAGCACCATCCATCACCTTCCAAACATGCATTCCCATAACGACTGACATAGCATGACACAGTGTTAAATAAAGGAATGCAAATCACACTGTACCTGATTTGGTGCGATCATGCCCCTCCACACCTCGCAGCTATAACAGCTACACCAGCATCATCTTCATCATCAGCAGCAGCAGTACCCGTGTCTTCAGCAGGACTCAACACACTCCTCTCAGGAGCAGAGGAGGGGGAAAGAGCTCAGGCAAGGCTGCTGATTGGCTGAGCGTGATGTCACTTCAGGGTACCATTTCACACAAGGCGCGCACTCTCCCCCCCCCCCCCTCCCTCTCATTCTGACAGATGCTGACCGATTTAAAGAGACAGTACTGTTTTTGTGCGTACTGACTCAAGACCACTTTTAACCCTGAGTTTGACTCCCTAAATGGATTACAATCTATTTAGTGCTGGTGTTTAGTGTTCGTGATTAGTGTTTACTACAACCAAATCCCATAGGAAAATGATTACATTTATAAATTACAGTCTGCAGTTTAGGCTTGATGTCTCCGTTCTTTTATGAATAGAGAGAAACCCTGCTCAGGATTTATAATCTGCTGGTTCTTGGTGCTCAGTACCAGATGGAGCCAGGCTCCAACCACAGCACAAAGGAGAGTCGCTCCCTCCCAAGGGAGGGCCGGCTTACAGAGGAGGGAGGCAGGATGGAAGGAGAGGAAGAGGGGGAGGGACTGAGATGTATCAGCTGCTGAAACCTTATCCAAAAAGCAGGAAGGGAGGGGTACAATTCATTTTTACATGACATTCTGACATTTTAATTGAAACCAGTGGACACTAATTTGAATGCCCAATATTAATTGCATAATACAGCAGATTGAAGAACACAGGCCATCACTCTTGATGGCCTGTGTTCTAAACCTCACATTATGGGACACATAATAACTATGGCTGTACTCCTCACCTGTCTTGGTGTCATAGCAGTAACAGATCTCCTCAGTCTTCAAATCTCCAGGCCTGGTGGAAAACATTACCACACAAACAGTAAAGGCTTTCCCAGCTTGTAAGTACTGGTGCTCTATTCATCCATGAATGATTTCTGATCGATTTTAGAACAAAGATTTTACCCTTGGCGTCTGTTGTGGCATACATTACCCACAATCCTTTTTCATCTGCTGAAAAATCATCAATCATATCATTTTTTTATGTTCTTTTGTGACTTCCATGTAACTAAAAACAGATGAGGTCAAATTTAATTTGGACATTCTGGAAGGATCAGCAGCCTGGTAAATAAATACTGTTACCTTGAATCATTAAGTTATTCCCTGTGCCTAAGTAGCCTTGTGGTGAAGTGTGGTATGTAAAGGTGGATCTCTGAAGGAGTTTGTCACAATAAGAGTATAAGTAAAATTCAGAACAGTTCATAACAAGGACATTTATCTTCTGGACTTACGAGCCAGGCCAGTGCAGGGCTCAGAATGGCAAAGAAAGATGCAGCAGTTTATGTGCATTGTGTCTCTGCTGAGGATGTCTGTTGACTCTCTGATGAGATTGCTCCTATGGTTTGTGGGTTTCAACACTCTTACTTGCAAAAATTAAACATGTGACACCATTCAACAGTCGTACAGTAACTATTTACGTGCTTGAGACCAGTGCAGACATGTCACCGCAGCAGGGTTATGAAGTTCTGGTTATTTCTTTATTAACCAAACTTCAGCATGTAAATAATCAATGCTATCTGCAAAATTCTGACTAAATTATTGGGACAAATCATTTGAAAAAAACATGAACATTTTGTTTCCATATGATTTGGTTAGACCATTTTTTGGGGTTTTTTTTGTGCCTTTATTCGAGAGACAGGACAGTGGATAGAGTCGGAAAGAGAGAGAGTAGGGAATGACATGCGGGAAAGGAACCTGGGCTGCCCGCTTGGAGAACTACAGCCTCAATACATGGGGCGCGCGCACTAACCACTGCACCACTGCACCACCAACACCCCTCCATAGTTACCATTCTGATTAGTAAGAGATCAACACAGTGAATATTTACAGAAACAATGTTTTGGGTAAAAAACCCAACTTAGGCACATGTACCTCAGTGTTTCTGTGTGAAGTGTACTTTAATTCCTGAATTCTATACACTCTTTATGATTATACCGTTACTTTGTCTCATGTTACAGACTTCACCTCCTATGTGATACTTGATTAGCATGATTTAACCAACTTTTACTATGCTGATGTCCAACATGTGGCCTGGAGTGAACTCAAAGACTCACTGAGAGATTTCATGAGCACATCTTGAGCATTCTGGGTTTCCTGGAATAAACAATTTGACTAAGGGGCAAAAAAATAAGGGGCATTTAATTTTATGAAGCATGATATTTGATTGTAGGTTCTTCTTTACACTGCTTTTAATTTTCATTTGCTATGGCTATTAGTTGGATTATGATAATCATCTTTTATTTCACCATCTGGGAATAAAAACTTCAATCACTTCACACATTTTGAATGCTTCAGTTTGATTTTATTCAAGAAAAGATTTTGGTAGATATATAGATCTCCCGGGGCAGCGTGATTCAAAACAGATCAATCGTGTTAATCACAAAACGATGGATCACAAAGACAAAAGGACTTAATCTTTATTGAACCTCACATTGTAGGACACATAGTAGCCGTTGTTGTACATGTAGAGCTTCTGATCAGTGGGATTGTAGTCCAGGTTGAAGTATTTCTCCTGGAACTTGGGGAAGCGAATGCTCAGGTTTTTCTCCTCCCTGGTCTTACTGTCAAAGGCGTAGAAGATCTCTTCTGTGGTCACATCCACTGGCCTGGTGACATACATGACTCCACAGGCCATGAAAGCATTACCAGCCCTTTGCTTGTACACACCAGTGCTTATCACATCCTCGATGCCAAACGATTTCTCATCAATTTTAGCTAGGACTATTTTACCTTTGCTCTCCTCAGAGGCATACATTACCCACAATCCTGTTTCATCAGCTGCAAAATCCAGGTTCTGATTGTCTGAGTAACTGTACGAGAACCTTTGACTTGCCGATGGAATCACGCGGTAGTCTTTTGCAGAACTGGTCAGATTTAGTTTGCCCATGCTGAAAGGATTGTTGATTTGATAATACATGGTGTTACCACGAACTATGTAATTGTTACCAAAACCTGACCATGCTAAGTCATGGTATTTGGAATTAGACCTGAGAAGCAGCTTTTCATAGTCAGCATACTGATAGAAGTCGTGCACATAGGGGCCGCTATAAGCACCGTACCAGTACATTGACTCAGTGCCTCTAACTGGTTTGGAGTCTTTTCCCCAGCCACCATATTGGTATCCCGGGCTCAAATGAGCATTCAGTTGGACCACCAATGGCTTGCTGATGCTCAGGATTCCTGTATGATTGCAGTTGCCTGGGGAAAAAAGGAAAATATTAATATCAGCAGGAAAAGTTACCTTTTTTAAAACCATTTATCCCCTTCTTTCTTGTTGTCTTACCAATATCCGGCTCGATGTACTCCTGCTCCTTCTGGCACTCCTCTAGCTTCTTCTGCAGTTTAGCAAACTCAATGCGGATCACCTGCAGGTTGCTCTTGTCGTATGTCTCCAGTTGGTTCACAATAAGGGTCATGTTGCGGATCTGGGATCAAACACATACATTAGATTAAAAAACTATTATGTTATTATTATAATATCCATATAATATATCATTATCACCTCAGTGTACAGGCTGTCGAACATGGGCGAGGAGGAGTTTAGGGACTCTTTGAGTTGAGACACCAGAGCCTCGAACTCTCTGAGCTCGATCCTGAGCATCTCAAAGTCCAGTTTGATGTAATTGTCAGCACTGCTCTCCAACATGGCCACTCGTAAGCTCAGGGCCGCCAGTTCCTTTAGATAGACCTCCAGCTTACCCTGGTAGCCCTCAATCTGAATGAAAAAAAAACATGACTCAGCCGGAAAAAAAATTATTAAATGGGTGCTTTAATGCATAAATACTGGCAAACACTCATCCCAATAGGCCCGACTGCACCTTGTTCAGTTGAATGTCCACTTCCAGGATCAGATCCTTGCTGACTTGTTGCATATGCTGAACCCGGTCTACAGGGAAGATGGTCTCAGGCAAATACACATGACAAAGGCACTGACCAGACTCACCCACTGATGTTGTCACATTGCCAGACTCCCAGTCCTCCACAGGCTGAAATAACAGAAACAACAACACTGATAACATAATAAATGACAGATAGCAGCATATTCAGGAGAAATAAGTGGTCACTTGCAATCCAGGCTGAAGCTGGAGTGAGGGCTGAAAGAAGCAGCAGCAGAAGAAATGGCAGCATCTTGTAACACTTTTCCTACCAAGTGTCTCCTTGTGGGCCAGCATGGAGGGCTTTTAAAGACCGATGTTATCATATAAGAACACCTTCTATCTCCTCATGTTTATCTAACATTATCAGTTTATGATTACACCTTCGTTTACTGAAGGTAATTCTGATCTGCTTATGGAAGGTGGATGAGAACAATGTCAGATGTGATGAATTCTGGCTGCTCCTTGTTTTGTTTTATGGTCTGCTAGCTGAGTGTTGCATGTGTTAGTATTGTATCAGTCATCAGTCATCAGATTTAAAATCAGATACAGTTTTAGATACGGGTATGGAAATGAATCCCAATCTAAACCAGTGAGATGTAACATATCATCTGCCTTATTATTTTCATCAGTAAAGAAAAATGTTTTTCACTTATATGAATGAAAGAGTCAAACTATCTCACTGTAGTGTTTTCTCATCCACTATTGTGTTATCTTTTGCATGTGACACCATGACTGTTATCATATTATCACAAACACCGTCTATCTTCCCATGGTTGGTTTGTTCATATTATTAGATTATGAGCATATCCTTGTTTGCTAAGAGTAACTTTGCTGAGTGCACCAGCTCAGGTGTGATCTTTACATAAAGAGTGGATGAGAAGCGTGCCAGATGTAGTGAATTCTGTCTGCTCCTTGTTATGTTTATGGTCTGTTGGCAGACAGATGACGGATCACATGTGTTTGTATTGTCATCAACAGAGAGCTCTTCCTCATCTAATATTGTGAAATCTTTTGCACGTGACTTTTCTGTTGTTTCTAACAGAGAAGTAAGCACTGTGCCTCAAGTGAAGTTTTAGGTGAAATGTTGAATCAAACCCCAGTAAATTACTTAGTAGGAACACTCAAAAGCAGGTTTAAAAGGAAACATCAGTGCAGGCGTGACATCTATCCTACCTTTATGTACACCATATATTCAGTTTGGGTTGTGGGGGGCTGGAGCCCATCCCAGCTGTCACTGGGCAAGAGGCAGGTACTCCCTTGAAAGGTTGCCAGTCAATCACATGTAGACACACAACTATTCACACTCACACCTGTGGGCAGAATTAGAGTCAGCGAACAACCTAACTATATTTTTACCTGGAGGGAACCAATGCAAATTCCGCACACTTGAAATCAAGAATCTTCTTGCTGTGAGGTGACAATGCTAACCACTGCACCAGTGTGTAGCACAATGTCATTTGTAAATGTGTAGGAATTTAATGTTATGTTTTGGTTTACTAGAACTCAACAAGCCCTTTCATATCAAACAATTTGACATATAATTTCTAAAAAAAAACTGCTGGTGTTGCCGATTTATTTATTACGAGTACTTCACATTTAGATTTACTTTAACCTGGTGTTCTGCATGTTGGCTCATACGAATAGCATACAGGGACACTTTCATATAACCCGGCCTATATTCATGTTAATCCATTTTTTTACAATCATTTCCATCATCCCCATCAAAACAATACAGTACAGCATGTAAAGCACGGTGCTGCAGCCCTGTTGTTTGTGTTGTATAGTGTTGCAGGTTGTATAGGCTTCATTACTATTTCAGAAATAATTGTAGAACAGAAAATGAGAAATAAAACTTAGGTAAATCAAAGCATAAAACCACACATAAATTAAAAGCATCAACATAACAAGGTACCTAAAATTGAATTTTTAATATGATAGTTTGTCTTGCCATGGTAGCAAGAACATTGGGTTTGTTATAAAGACTTTTTGCATCCTTTGTCAAGACATATATTTGTCAACATATTCTCTCTCCAGCTTTTTCTGAAAGCGTGCACTTCCAATCTGAGTGTGTCATGATAGTGTGACAGTGAGCAGCCAGGACCATGAGAACTAGGCAGCTTTAATAATTAAGTCACCATTCATTTTATTATTTGCATTGCATGTTCTAATGTTTGCTGGCCTACATACTTTAAAGCACTGTGTCTGCTGTATTAATTATTATGCTGTATCCTGGAAGTAAACACTATGACAGCAGACTAAACATGGGCAGCAAAAACTCCCAGGAACCTTCCAAACAGATAATTCTGCGGTGTGAAAGTGTGTGAAAAGCCAGCATGAATGGGTGAGGGGAGTAATTTTAATAAGTAGTAGCTACTCTCATGTTTTGTGTCATTAGAAAACAGTTCAATATCTGTTCAGGAGAATTTGCACAAAGACACACGACAAATGTTTTGTGATGCTTGAAATCATTTATTGGCTCACAAGAAGAAGGAGAACTGAGGCAATACAGGAATTGCAAGAAAAAAATCATGATTCTTAAATTCAAGTAAATCATTGTGAATGATTTAGCTCAGGAGAAGTGATGGTTCCACTGTGGCTTCCGCTGTGTGATTAAACCACAGATGGTAGTTGACATAGTAGCCATCGTTGTACATGTAGAGCTTCTGGTCGGTGGGATTGTAGTCCAGGTTGGAGTACTTATCCTGGAACCTCTCAAAAGGAACACTGATGTAGCTCTCTTGTTTGGTTTTAGTGTCAAACTTGTAAAATATTTCTTCAGTGTGGGTGTCTACTGTTCTAACTACATAGAGAACGCCACACACCATGAAGGCATTGCTCACTCCTGGTTTATAGACACTAGTCAGCCATCCCTCTGAAACCCCAAAGGAAGGCTCGTCTATTTTAGCAATGATCAGGCGTCCGCTGGACTCTTGTGAAGCATAGGTCACCCACAGGCCAGTTTCATCTGCTGCAAAGTCAAAATTCTGACTGGGGGAGTTGGTGTAGGAAAATCCACTGCTAGCGCCAGGAATCACCCTGGACTCATATTTCATAGTTGTGAAATTGAATTTCCCCAATCCAAACGGCCTGTTTAACTGGTAATAAAGAGTGTTATCACGGACAATGAAATTGTTCCCTGTACCGGTCCAGCTGCTCTGTAAGCTGTGATGCTGAAAATGGTTTCTCAAAATTAGGTTTTTGTAATTAGTGTAGAACCTAATGTCACCAATGTAGGGACTAGTGTAGCTAGAAAACCAGAACATAGATTCTCTGTCAGGAATGGGCTTTGAATCTTTACCCCAGCCTCCGAATTTGTGGCTAGTGCTTAGATGGGCATTCAAATGGCTAACAATTGGAACACCGACCCTGATGATACCCGTATGTGCACAAGACCCTGCAGAGAGAAGGGGGGACAATTGTTAAGTGTGCCAATGAGAAGGCTAAATGTGGATCTATGTGAAGAAGCTTACCAATGTTAGGGTTGAAAAGCTCCTGGTGGCGTCTCTCGCACTCCTCCAGTTGTGCCTGCACCTTGATGTACTCCCGACGGGTTGCCAAAACCAGATTCTTGTCATAAGTCTTCTCCAGCTTATTCAGAGTCTCCACCATACCTGTGATCTAATCAGGAAAAAAAAGGAAATGGTTTGCCCGTGGATTGGCATTATGTGTGTTGATAAACTGACTGCCACTATCAGGACTTACCTGTGCTTGCAGAGACACAAAGACAGCCGTGGAGCTGCTGATGGAGAGCTGCAGCTCTTTGATCAGAGCTTCCACTTGTTTAATCTCCACTGTCATGTCCTCCATGTCGGCGTCATTGTAGTCATCGGGGTTCTTCTCCATTTTTTCAATTTCTGCTGTTAACTTCATTATCTTTTCTGCATAAGACGTCAGCTTGGTCTCATATTCTTCGATCTGGAACAATATTGTTGTTGTTTTTTTTTACACATTTTGTACTTTTCAAATATTTCATTATCAAATTAGATAAGCCTGAATACCTTGCCCATCTCCAGCTCCAGTTTGTGTGAGACCTCCCCAGCTGTCTGCTCCACCACCACCAGGTCTTTAATGGCAAAGGTAGAGCTGGGCAAGAAGGCATCACATCTGCACCTGTCCCCACTTCCACCTCCTGTCTCATTCCTGCCCTCACTCCACAGGCCTGCACGCTGAGAAGAAATGTCAATTGTTATTTTTGTGCAGAATTTTAAATACTGATGATCAGCATAACCCGAATGTGGAAAGAAGCTCAAAGAATTAAGTAATAAATTAGTCAGTTAGTTTTTGAGTGCCATACCCCCAAGGCCATAGTGGAGCTTAGCAGTGCTAAGAAATGCAGAGTGCCAATCATTCTGGTGAAGTCTGAGTTGGTATGATCAGTACAGCTGGATCCTCAGAGCTTATATAGCCTGTTACAATATTTGAAGGTTGTAAAATCTGTCTTAGTTCACAGCATTGCTGGCCGAGAAAACACCCATGTGTTATCACCTTTCTGTGGATGGTCTGCCTCATTTAGCAACAAACTTAATGACGTACTGATTCAGAGACACATGCTCAATAAAGGCATGCAGAATAAAGTGTTGACATGTGTCATTTACAGAGATTACAAAGATTTATTGATTCATCAATTAAAACTTTTATTCAAACCTTGCAAATCGACAAGATTCTCTCATTCAAAGAAAAAATACTGGATTTAGAAAATTCAAAAAAGGCTATAATCAACGAAATGAACTACACTCTGGGCTCAAGCGGCTGCAGATCATCATTTTAAATTGAAGTATTTATCTTTAGAATGTGTTGGTAAAAAGGTCTTGTTGGGTGCACAAACCCTGAAGGTAAACTTTTTTTCAAGTTTAAAATAAACATGCAGGACCTGAAGTGCTACAATGTAAGTATTAGTTTGAGAGGGAAATGGGGTCCAGTCCGGAACAAATGTTAAAGGCTGATGAAACAACCAGTAAAAAAATGTTATATAGTATAAAAATGTTTTTATCACACCTCTTTGTTAGTATTCTAGAGATCATGGGTAATATATTTGAGAGGAGGGGGATACACTGAGTCTAGAGGTTTGATAGTGGTAACAGCAGCATGCCAATAGATCAATATGATCTAGAACTGAAAGAAAGAGGCCTCAACTATACATTACAATACACTTCAATTGGGCTGTTTTTATGCAAAAACCCACATTTTGTCACAGTTTGTCAAAGAGAAAGTTTGACATTTTCAATATGGTCTTAAAATTATGTTACTATCTACTACATCAAGCCAAATACTTAGATACCAATGCTATGGGACACTTTCAATATAGCTTCCTGTCAGTGTGGAGGAAGGCTGTTATATTCATTATGTCTTGAGACTAACTCATAACTTTGGTTTTGCTGAGTTATGAACTACTTTGAGGTTTCCTAAAGAACACTAATAGAAGGCTGCAATTTGTCAAAAGCCATCTGTATAATGTCTTCTCAACCATAACGAATAGTATCATCTGCATAAAGATAGATATTATATCAAGAAAATGTTATGTAAATGTTGATTTTAAATAAGACGGGGCACTGAACTGATCCTTGTGGAACACCTTTTTTGTAAGCTCCTAACTGAATAGCTCAGGATGTGAAAGACTGAAATCTTTCATAAAGGTTATTCTGAAAAATTGTCAGAAAAATTGTGTCAATCTCAATATCATAGTGTCTTTTATTTTATATTTGTATGTTGCAATTTAGCCCAGGTTTTCTGATGAATGATAACAAACAGTCATTTCGAGTTTGAAAGTCATTTGACAGTTCGTGTGGGATTCTTAGAGCCTTTATCCACACGTTTTGTCGTTTTCTTCTTCTTTGCTTTCTTGGTTTTGGGTTTAACCAGAGGTTGCTTGGCATTAAGAGCAGGCCTGGACCTGGTCAGCTGGTTAGCAGTGGGGCTGAGCTTGCTGTGGCCCATCTCCGGATCGGAGCGTACACCCTGAGCAGAAATGGACTTGCCTGGAGAAGAGCAAGGGGACTCATCCAGTAGGTTTGGCTGGGAAAAGGAGCGCATGGCTGGAGAACTTGTAGGGCGGTAAGGTGTGGTGCCTCCTAACATGGGCAAGTGGATGTGTTCATTGCTCAGATTGGTGACAGAATAACGATTGCTGTTGGACATGACAATGTGGTGCCAAGAGCTGAGTGGCGTGGCAGAGAAGTGCTGTGGGCTGCTTGAATCCTCTTTGGCTACTCCAGGAGACATGACCAAGGAGCCGCGTGGTGTTACGGCCTCCACAGCACTCTGGAAGGTCTTTAGGATGCGGTCACTCTTCTGCTTCTCTTTCTTCTGACGGGACTCAACCTTCCTCAGTTGGCGGCGGTAATCTCTCATCATCTGTTTCCTTGTATCTGCCAGTCCCCTGCACAGAAACATCACAAAACCCAATAAACATCTTGGACTGACTGACTGGAAGGAAGGCGTCACTCGATGTGAAAACCTGGTTGAATTCCCAGGTCATTCCAAAATCAAACATGGTTACACTATACCATTGTTCAAGATATGATCAAATGACTGTAAGAATGCAGCAGCAATACCATAACTCAATGTTTAGCAACAATAAAACTTATCAAATATCAAAGCCTGACTATGAGAACAAATGTAAAAAGCCCTTCTGTGATCATTAACAAACATGAAGAGACATGCTCACCTGTAGTCTACCATCCCTGTCCTGTCACGATCAAGCCTCTGAATCAGCTCCTCAATCTGGTATCGATCCAAAGGAATACTTGATTGCTTCAACGATTATATTTTAAAAAAGGGAAACATGTAAGAGTCACTAACAAGGTTCATTTTTCATAGTTTTTTTTACCTATCCCTTAAAGGATGCTTTTATTTAATCCCTATTGGCTGTATATTGGTCAGAAAAAAAATTGTAAATATTAACAGAGGGAAGCTGAACATGCATGATTTAAAAGGATGTTTAACCCTTCAAATATCATTGACTCTTCAAAGTTCAATAAATCAGCTTGTTTTGGAAACCTGCACTGCCTTCCTGAAGTCAGCAGTAGGGACCCGCATGGTGCCATCTTTGTCAATATTACGGAAGAAATCCCACAGACGGAGCTTACGCTGATCCAAATAATCCTTCAAAATACAATGGGATATAAGACATTTTGACAGTTAGTACCCCTACAATATCAGTGCCATTTACAAAATGCAAAGCTTTCTCTGCTACCACAGTGCTGTTTTACTATCATCAAAACTGACTTGGATGACTTTCATTGGATCGACACGTTTCAGGGGCTTCTTAGCAATGAACCCTCCTACTCCTCCATACTGTACTTCCAGACTGGGATGCTCCTGACATGTCACATCCAGCAGGTGCACAAAGGACTCATTTACCAGCACATTCTGCAGGAGTATAATAAGGTAAACAAATAAAGATAGAAACAACAGCACGCATGTGTTTTTTTTTATGCCTTATTTCTTCCAAGAAATGTGAGATGTTTAAGCTGTGATCAAACTGTTTGGAAGTATGACAGAGGCTCAGTAACTCACACATATGTTGATCTCCTCCAAGGCAGTTTTAGGTGTGTTCTTCACCACATTAACCAGAGCCAGTGCTCCCTCTACTGTTAGAGAGTTGTAAGCCAGCTACAAAAAAACCAAAGAGTATAACACTGATTCTGCAGCCTTACTGATGATTTAGATTTGATTAACACAATTTGTCCACCCACCAGTAGGACCCTGAGCGTGTCATTGAACTCCAGACCCCTGCACAGCATGCCAACACCCTCGTTGGTGAGCCGGTTGTTGTTGAGATTAAGGTGCACCAGAGTGTTGTTGAATTTTAGGGCCTCTCCCATGGACAGGGCACCCTCATTCCCAAAACCGTTCCATGATAAGTCGAGGTGTTTTAGCATCATGTTGACCTAAATATTAGCATGTGATCAGATTCAGTGATCATACAAGTTACACATTTCTCACTAAGTCTTACCTTGAGTCCAGCACAAAGAGCCACAGCCCCTTTCATTCGGAGGTGGTTCCAGCTCAGATCAAGAAACTCAAGACCCTCATTGTTTGCTGTATATAAAGAAGTAATGTATGACAAGAAGCGCTTTGATATTGTGCCCTCTTATTTTGTCATTTTCCTTGTTTTAAAGAGTAAAGAAATGTATAAAGCTGCATCTTAAAAGACATCAAGATTAGGGGTTTAACCATACCAAGCAGTTGTCCCAAATGTTCCCCTCCTTTTCCACAAAAGGCATTATGGCTCAGGTCAAGTTCCTTTATTCTGGAATTTATCTAAATGCAAATATATCATTAATAAAAGTAAACACAAATAAAACCAAAAATTATTTATTTGGCATTGATAAAAACAAACCACAAAAAATGCTTTTTACAGAAATAATCATACTTACTGACAAGGCGTCTGCAAAATACTTAGCATCATCATCAGTGAATCCGTTTCCTATAGTGGGAACAATTCAATATAAACTTTCAATGTCTTGTTAAATTCATTTGAAAAAGGGTCGAACTTTGACAAGCACCAACTGGTTGGGATTCACTGTCACACACATCAACCATAGGTCAGTACAATGTAAATGCTGTTAATGTGCACATTACCTGAAAGTTTCAATGATTTCAAAGAAATATTGTCAAGCAGCATTTTCCCCACATACTCGGCCCCCACATAAAGCAGTTGGTTATTAGATAAATCCTGAAAGGGAAAAGAAAGATGCTCAAACAGGTTCTATTATACTCCTCTGAAGTCAAACACAATGTCAACTGAAAAGCACTTCTGCCCTCTAGTGATGTGATGACTGAACGACATACCAGGTACTGAATGGTGAAATTAGCCCTAAGCATCTCCACAAGGTATTTGGCTCCCTCGGCTTGAATGTGATTGTCTGCCAGTTCCAGAGTGTTGATATTCATATCAGTCTATAAAGTCACATTATTAGAAACTATGTTGTAAAAATGACACCTGATTATTACACACAAAAACTTATAGAACTTACCACTAAAGCAATAGCGAGTGCCTTGCACCCCAAAGGTCCCAGCCCGTGGTGGCTGAGTGTCATGGTTGAAGAGTTGATGTTTCGTATAAAGTAGGAGACTGGCACCACACCAACCAGCTTACAGGCCTGGAGGTACACCTCACATATCGATGCCTTGTTGTGGCTTTCCTCTTTTTCTGAAAGTGAGTAAACAAATAGTATGAGTATCATTGTGTTGGCCCTTTCTGACAGATAAAGTAATGATAATTGCAGAAACAATTTATCAAATCAAACCATTTACTTGCTGTAAATCAATCAAATAAAATGTTCATTGTTGAACTTTTACAGAGAACTCTCATTAGATACACTTACCATCTGACTCCAAGTCGGTCTCATCCTCAGTGTCCTGGGATTCATTTGGGGATGAACAATCATCCTCTTTTAAGCAGAGGGACTCAAATGACAGTGTTGACATGGCTTTCTCTGCTTTAAGATCCGACTTACAGTTTGAAATCATTTTTTTTTAGACAGAAATGGCGTACAGCCTTCAGCGTTTCTTCCTGTGTTCTTTGTGCTGGCCAGCACTGTGAAATGAAATAGGTCTGTGCTGCCGAGCAGGTAATTCTACCCCTCAGGTAATGTGTTAAGTGTAGTGACATTAATAATTTACTCCACAGTAAAGTTACAACACACATGTTTTCAACTATGGCAGTTGATTGGAAATATATGATTATATAGGCCTATAGGCTACATATAAAGAATACTTATTAGGCTATATTAAATGTGGGTTGAAGGGAAATTTCATGAAATTCGCTGATTTATGCGGTGAGGATATCTTTATATATCCAGATGGAAATTAAATTTTAAAAAAGACAATTCACTACACTACAGACTTTTGAAAGAAAAAAAACGAAAAAAAACACCTGACCTCACATCCAATACCCCAGAAATTGCGCATGCGCTGATTTCATTACAGAAGCATGGTTGGCAGTGTGTTATTTTATGTCCTATACCCCTTGTCGAGGTTCCTGACCGGTCGACAGTCAGGTAAAACTATGTAAATGTCTCAAAACTAAGTTTGTATTACACTTGGGTAGCTTTTTGGGAGCTTACAGTTGCTAACCCTGTGTTTGCTGACTGCGCAGTTTTGTGTTTGCGTTACGCGGCAGGGAAGCGCTTGTGTTTTTAAACTTGTATTTCACTACAGAGGCGATGCGACACATTTCTGGTGGTCTCCCAGTACGATCTTTTATTGATTTATTCTTTTTGCAAACGTGGATACTTATTGCACACTTGTGTTGCAGGTTAGCTAACGTTAGCTCAGTGAAACGTGTGTGTGGAGCACCTGTTCGTTTTTTTTGAGACACCTCTCATGACGTCAGATGTCACCGCATGGCACTGTTCTGCTGTGCGGTTTAGGTATCAAACAGAATGGTTTGGGTTTACCAAGAAACAATTAATTTGTCAAATATGACATATATATTCATTATTTTAGAAAAAAAATAAACGACTCAATCTAAAGAGCTGTGTCTTCACTGCGTAGTTTGGAGTCCCAACTGTCTAAAGTCGCTGATCTTGTTTTACAGAGGCCCCCCAAAAGGGTCACCCTGCAGTGGTTAATGGCAAGGCGGTGTGGGATGGTGGTGCTGTCAAAACCAGGAGGTTCACCCAGACTCAGACATCGCTGCTGGACCAGTGGCTCAGCTCAAGCAGTGGGACGGAGACAGAAAAGAAAGAAAGGATGAAGGAACCAGTCCCAGAAGAGAAATGTGATACCAGGCCGCACACGGACAAAGAACAACTTATTCCTGTCCTGCAGAATGATGCCACTTCAAAGAACAGTGACGTTCAGCCTGCAGAGAGAAGAAACGGAAAGGTACATGATGACCAAGAGGAAGCTCCAGAGAAAGAGACGAGAAAAATTCCACATCAGTTTGAGGAGTATTACGTCACACAACACACACAGGAGGGGAGCGTTTTTCGAACTGAGGACATAACCCCACAGCAAGATCTTTGTGCACAGTTAGAGTGTCTAAAAATGGAGGAAAGCGCTCCAGAAACCATCTCTTCTGTGCTGGAGAAATTGGAGAAACCAAGCTTGGAAGATCCAGCAACTTCAGCTCAGACGAACATACAAGAAGCGACCTGTCAAACACAGGAACAGACGCAGCTACCGACAGTGACAGAGTTGAAGGCTCCAGATAAAACCCCAGCAGAAATAACTGAGTTCTGGGATGATTATTTACTTCCTGCTGCTGATGAAATGCAAGGGGGGGGAAGCAGTTCTAAGCTGGTATTTGCCTCCCCTCTCTTTAACACTCAAACCCACCTTCAAATCTGCAATGAACATGATACACAAACTGGCTGGCACTTTCCGGCAGGGCTTGGACTAGCAGAAGAAGTGCAGTGTCCACTGTGGCAATTTCCTGCAGTGAGCTATTACCCTCCATTAGAGCCAACAGCACAGTTTGAAGGTGAGAATTACATTTCTCCCTTTACTGGAAGCTTCATTTTGGGCATTTTCACCCTTAAGTTTTCCACTATAATGAAATTTATCTAAACGTAACGCGTTTGTTTTCTACTCAGTAATGTGGAGAGTGTGGGAGGAGGTGGATGAGAGTGCCCCTGCAGAAGGTACTTCCCTAAAACCCCTCCCATTCACAAACGCCTCAATGGAGTTCACTGTTATGTCCTACAACATCCTTGCTCAGGATCTACTTGAGGCCAACGAGGGGCTGTACACACACTGCCCCCTGGAGGTGCTCGACTGGAGCTACCGCTGCAGCCTACTTTTAGAGGAGATACTGAAATGGGCACCAGATGTGAGTCAAGCACTAGCTGGTACAAAATAGACCACACATTTGAGTTAATTAGTATTTACAAATTGCATATTTTCTTGTGTGTCCTCCTGTGTGTAGATTTTGTGTCTTCAAGAGGTTCAGGAGAACCACTACCAGGAACAACTCTTTCCGGTCCTGTCCCAGATGGGTAGGTCTTCTGAGATGATACAGTGGACCAATCATTTCGGAGTGTTTGTCGAAATATTTAACTGTTACGTTTATGTTGTCTCTCCAGGCTACAGCTGTGTGTACAAGAGACGTACAGGAAACAAGACGGACGGCTGTGCTACTTGCTATCGTAGCGGTCGCTTCTCTGAGCTATCAGTCACCCTGCTGGAGTTCCTCAGGCCTGACACAGAGCTGCTGGACCGGCACAATGTGGGCATCGTTTTGTTGCTTCAGCCAGTGGTCACCAAGGGCCCAGAGATCAAGGCAAAGGGTCCACCGCTCTGTGTGGCCAACACCCACCTGATCTTTAACCCAAGGAGGGGCGATGTGAAGCTTGCTCAGTTAGCCATACTGTTGGCAGATATTGACAGTGTGGTTAAGTCATGCAAGGCAAAAGGTGAACACTGTAACCTTATATTATGCGGCGACTTCAACGCCCTCCCCCACACGCCTCTGTATCAGCTGGTTGCCACAGGGGAGCTCTACTTCCAGGGTTTACCAGCATGGATGGTGAGACTAAAACACAGCATAGAGTATAATCAATGAGAAGGAAATTACAGACTTCGCCTACACTCTGCGGCCTGTTTGTTACATTCTGGTCTTTTGATTCATGTTGTCTGCTGTTCACCTGAATCACCTCAAGAGTCACCTTATTCTCCAACAGATTTCAGGTCAGGAGGACCTGTCATACAACATCCACTGTCACAGACTGCAAGCTCCGCTGTGGCCCAGCAGTGTAGGAATCACAGACAGCTGCCAGTACTCGACTGTCAAGGAGATACTTGAGAACCAGCATCAAAAACCAGGCGAGCGCTTGAAGTCGTAGAATCCTTTGTACCTACTGTTTTTTATGTGTTAATCTTGATCTGAGGACCAAGGATCAAGTTTCTTTTTATACTTGCCCGATTTCCTCCCTCACTTCCCTTCCTTCCTTTTCATCTTGTGCAGGGAACCGTCAGTTCAGTCATGACTTCCTGCTGCAGCTGCGCTTCTGTCCAGCTGCATGTGTCCGTCCTCTGGACTTGGTACTGATCCCAGGCGTCACTGACAACACACCAGGTACAAATGTGCAATTAAAAAAAAAAACTTGGATACTGTTCGATTTTTGAAGAAGCATCTTTTTTCCTGTGTCGTTTGAAAATCTGTGTCTTGTTTCTTTATTGACCAGATGCTTCAAGGAAAAAAAATCTGCCTTATGATAAAAGGTCAGTTCACCTTTCATACATTCAGAATAAAAAATCCAGGATAAGAAGGGAGTTAAGCAGCAAGTTTAAATATGATAAGCATAACAAGTTAATGAATATAAATAATTCTATATTTGTCTCAGTCAATCTATTTTGCTTGTCACTTATAATTAGTGTTGAATGGGAAAACCACTTTGATATTATATGAAATAGGAAATTAATGAAAAAATTAAATAGAATTGAGAGGATTTTTTTTTTTTCTTAATCAATTTTGTGCCACAGTTTCAGACACACAATCCGTCATCAGTTTGACCTTGAGTCAGTCTACAAACACATTCTCCCAGGCTCTGGCAACCCAGAAATCACGACCCTGCACTCTGAAGGAGCAGCCACTGTCGACTACATCTTCTACACCCAAAGACGGCTGTTAACTCCTGATCAAAACGGTACAAAGACACAACACAACAGACACAGTGTTTCAACTCTTAATACACATGACTTATTTATTTCCTTTTGTCTTTCTCAGTTGGTGGTAACTCGGTGAATGAGGGTCTGCAGCTTATTGGATCTCTCTCTCTCCTATCAGAGGATGTTTTACTGTCAATGAGGGGTCTTCCCAATCACATATTCCCCTCTGACCATCTCAGTCTTCTTGCCAAATTCCAGCTGGAACTGAATGCTTCATGAAGAAAAAAAAGAGTCTGACTAAATTTAAAGGATGACAGCATAATGCATATTTTGGTTCAAATGGTTATGCCCTGTTAACATTTAGTTCATTATCTTTTCAGTATGGTACTGTTGTGGATTAATCCTAAATCATAGTTTTCTAAGTGAATGTAAGTTTAGAGTGAAAGGAAAGTAAAGAAAGAGTCTGGTTCCTCATGGTGTTGATGAGAGGAAAGATGCAGCGCTTTAACTGAGATATGACAAATCATTTCAATGATTCTGTAATAGTTAATTTAAAGACAGGTAGAGGTCCCTTCAAGACTTATTGGTGTCATAACTCACCTGTTCATTTGGATATGGTTTGTTCTGTTTTAATTTATTTGAACAGTTTTTTGAAAAGGGAATTATTATTTATTTTTTCAGATGGGAAAAATATTGAATAAATATTTTACAACACTCTGGCTCCTTGATTTTATTTTATTTTTTTAACTTGAGCACAGAAAGAACATACTGTCCTTGAGAATGTCTTGCTCTGTCCTGCATTTATTATGTATCACTTCTAAATATACAAGATGACTGGCTCTGTGTGTGTATCCGCCTGGTCGACTGCTCAGACTGTGACCTGAATGTTTGCTCTGCCCCTCCCATCCCATGATACTGAAGCACTCATTTTGTCAGGGTGAAGATGTCTGCTTGTATGTGTGTGTGTGTGTCTAGTTGATGCATGAATGAATAATTCATTTAGATAGTTGAGTGTTCATGCATGATAGAGCTCAGTAAGAGAGCTTTGTGTAATGTTTGGGCTATAGAAAATATAGCCAATCGGCATTTGAGGGGAATTCCATACAACCATCCATTTAAAAGTTGAAAAATTAAATGAATAATGGAATCAGATCGTCTTTACTCTTGTTTTAGCATTAAATGTATGCAAATTCTAAAGTAGCTTCTTCGAAAGAGGTCATCACTACTGGTTCTATTTCTTACAAGCACAGCAATAAAAGATGTTTGCATCAGAAATTCACCAGAAGAGAGAATAAGGAAGTTTGAAGAGCTCTCTCTTGCCTAGGAGAATTTACACTACCACACCTGTATTCACATGCAGCCCTTTAAGAAGTATGTTATTGACCTACAGATGAAAGTGGTTCCTTGCCTGATGGTGTTCATTGAATGCAGCAGCCATTAAGCCTGATTAGGTGATTAGAGGAGCATCCGTCCTATCGGTTATCCATTTAGCAGGAGGATCCCTGATCAGGAGAACAGCACACATGGTGCCAGCCAATATTCTTATGACTGCAGCAAACACTTGCAGCACCTAAACAGTATGATAGTTGAGAGCAGTGAACAGAGTTTTTCCACTTTAAATGCAGTGAGGTTTGGAGGATATTGTGAGATCTTGACAGATTTCCCATTGCTATATTTCCTTTGTATTCAGACATTTTCATTGAGGACACAATTCTCCATAAATAACGCTTGCTTACAAACTCATGAAGTCTAGTACTCTATGAACTTCTATTAAATTAAAACAAGAAAAGAGAATGAGAATCAGAGTGAGTCTTTATTTTGATCTTGTAAATTAACAGTCTTTTGGTACAAAACAACTGTGTTTTACAGCACTGAAATAAAAGTGGACATCTACAGTACCAAACACATACGAGTGTTTTTTTCTGTGTCAATCAATTCCAAACACATTGTGGTAAATATGAAGTGCTCCACTGGTGATCATCAACACTGAAGGTAGTATAAAATGGCAGAATCCCATATTTAAAAAAAAATACAAAATGCCGTTAAAAGTGCTGCAAACAAACGTCTTTACTCCTTGAATGGAAGTCGGTTGCTTGGATACCATTTAAGGCAAGAACTATTGGAGAACGTTGCTACAAATGAAATCAGGAAACAACTATTTATAAAGCCGTTTACAGTACATACTGACTGACTTCCATTTCTTTACATCTAAATTAGATGCAGATGAGCCGAGTCAGCTCGATTGCCACAAATCACCTTAACAATTGTCATATAAAAAGGTCAACAGATGCATAAAATTCCATAACCGGTCGCCATTTCGATCAGTGATAGCTAGCTAAACACGCTAGCATCTTGATATGACAATTTAAAAAAACGACTCTCGTGAATTCTTTGATTAATTTACAGTATTTAGGAAGTGCAGGGTGTTCAGTTATGTAACGAGAGTAAAGGGTTTTAGATGAAAAAACAAGTCTCTTTGAATTTTCAAACAAGGCACAAGGGTAGTGGTTTGCAAACTAGTCACTACACAAGCAGTTGCTGCCCAGCAGAGCCTAAGTGGACTTCAAATTACATTACATGTATTTGCACACTTACAGTACGACGATACAGATTGCAGACGAGCAGAGCAGTAAGAGCTTTTGTGGAACTAATAACGCCACAGATACCTACGATATGTCCGGTAGCATGATTACACTGGGTGGTGGCCAAGTGTCAGGAAAGAGTCATATTTCTCTTGAACGAGTCGGAAAGACTTACCAAAAAATGTTTACAAAGTACTGCACTTTTTTGTCCCCCTTTCTTTAGAGTTTGGGAACCGAGCCAGCACCAATTATAGTCTGCAGTAAGTGCTCCAGAAAGCCTCAAATAACACAGACGTAGGGACGCTCAATGAGGCATTTGTTTTTAGAGGGGAAGCTGCTGGTGACCTATTCAACAATGCATTCAGTGAACAGGCCAGTTTGTATACATATTTCAGCCTCAGAGTAATTCAGCGGCCCTGTTAGACAAATGTCTGGTACCTTGTTACTTTCCAAACTAAAACTAGAATTCCTTTCAGACTCGAATCTGGTATCCATTCATGTCCGTGGACGGCTTTTGCTCCAGAACCTTCTTCTCTCCGGAGGGACTGCAACAAATCAAACACAAAAAAGATACAAGATAACAAGTTTTAATCACATGAGGAGGAAAATGTGACTACTTCATAAACTCCTTCAGGTCATGAGCGCGACTGTAGACCAACAATTTTCCAGCAACTAAAAATGTTTCACCACAGTGGCAGAGATGTCTTTATTTTTAGCAAAAGAGAAATGTATCTTAAGCACATGATTCCTCATACCGTCTCTCAACGCGGCTGATTCTGCGTATGGGGCTGCTCTGTCCTCGAAGGGGTGAACCCATGCTGTTTCTCCTGTCTTTGGTGGGAGAGGACGGTGCAGGCTTTCCAATCTGCAAAAACCGATCACAGAAAAGAGCATCTAACCAAAAATGTCCCTTATGGATGAGTCGACTGTGCCCTACGTCCTTGCTGTGCAGTTTGTTTTTTTTGCAGAGCAATCGCTGTAAAAGATCAGCTATTGATGGACTGAGGTGGCCATGCATGAAGCACAGCAGCGCAGAGTGAAGCCATCACATTAGTTTTATTACACACAGAGCTCAGCGCCGAGGCTGCCTTCATTATGAGAGCACGAGAGGTGATGAGAGAGTGTCATTTCAGAGGAACGACTCCTCACACAGCAGGTCAACTCAGTGTCACTGAAGAAACATCACGTCAAAGAAATCTAATAAGCTTTAAGGAGGGGCGGCTAAGACTAATTATATTTATCATCATTGTTTTTCAACCTGCAATATCTGTCAGCATGCAAAACGAAGCTTAAACGTGAGAATAGAAAAATGTAATGTGACACAAAAGCTGAACCTGTCTGAGCTGTACCTTCAGCCTCATGTCTCGAGTGTGTCTCTCCAGCTCCTTCCGCAGCTCCTCCTTGGTCAGCTTGTCCACGTCGAGTATCGAGTGCTTCCAATCTATCTGCTCCACGCTGTGAGGGTCGTGGGACACGTACTGGCCGATCCTGACCTTACGCAGAGTGTGCCAGTAGCCCCTGTAGGCTCCTTCGAACTCCTGCACCAAGTCCATGAGTGTCTTAAACTCCAGGGGCTTGAACATGAGGTCCTCCCTGCGGCTGATGCCCAGTGCGCCGAAGCGCCCGCCGCTGTGGACCCCCAGCACGATGTGGTGGAAGTGGTTCCCTGAGAAGTGAGACTGAAAGCTGAGGGGGAAGCGCTCCACTCCGGGCATGTTGTTGGTGAGGTAACTGTGCAGGTGTTGGTCAAGAAACTGAAACTACAATCTGTGACTATAAAGGCACTTTAGCAACGTTCGGAAAGACAATGAATGTCTGCCAAAAAAAACAAAAAAAAACACAACTTTATTAGCAAACTAAATCAGGAGCATGCACATGTAAAAGTAGCGAGATCAAAAATAAAACATTGCAAATTTCAAATATCATAGCTAGAGTTGTTCTGTTACCTGTATTGGTATTTACCGTATTTACTGCCTGAAACTAATTAGCTCCACATAATCAATTTGTTGTAGGTAAATTATGTTGTGACAGTTGTTAAGTGTAGGTACTGGAATAAACACATAAAAACATCTGTAATCATAGCAGACAAGATGTCATTTAAAATGATCCTGCTGTTGTAAAGATACATCCCCAGGATCACCGCCTCCAGGCATTTGATTGGCAGAGCCTCCCGTGTCATCTCTTTAGCAATGTCCATCAACCTGTGCAGAGGAAGAATGAGACAATAACACTTTTACTGCCTGAATTAAAAAAAATTAAAAAAAGCAGTTATTAATTTCATGCAGCCAAAACATTTTACATGAGCATTGGAAATTAGTTCTGCTAAATCGAATTAAGCTAGCTCTGGAAAAGTGTGTCCAGGCCTCTGCTGCTTGCTGTTAGGGTCTTCTGACAAGCCTCTGGGCTGAGCCAGTGATGCATCTGCTCCACACACATCACGCTTTAGCAGCACAGGCTAAAACTATTACAGATGAACACACACACAATCTCTGACATCCTGTGACTTAACCCCTATAAGTGTATCATTAGTGATCAGAAAAAGAAAATGTGCTTACGCAGTAAGAGGTCTGCTCTTCTTGATTTCAAAAAACTGTGTCCCTGTGTGATTGTACCTGCAGGTAACAGTTCAGGTCATAAGCTGAGAGAACGTGAGGCTGCTTTGAGAGAAAACTTTGCAAAAAAAGCATGCAGGGAAGACGACACAATCACTCAGAGTGCTTTGTGATATTCATAGGGTTGTTGGTTAATTATGGATGAATTTCTGCTCCGACTGGAAATCAAGCTTAATATAGAATATCGAGACAGTGGCCTACTTTCTCATGTTTGGCCCATATCTATCAAAGTGTGTCAAAACACTGGGTCAGTAGGATTAATCAAAGAACATTGAAAGCATTATTTTCATTTTTCATCCCTTTCAGTGAGATTAGTGCTTAAAATATATCTTAAACGGTCATACCAGTTTTATCAACAAAAAACAAAACAGTCAGACTTTGTCAAAGGATACTGCAATTCCCTGATGTATTTCTGTATGGCTTCGAGTCGCTGTGGGACAGTGGTGGTAGGTTGGTACGTAGGCACACTTGGTATTGGAATCTGTGGGAGAGAGCGTCCAAACAGCTGCATTAAACAATCCCATTATTCACTGCAGCTGGAGAACGTAGTCTTGTGTTTTCAAGAATGGCGAGTGTAACTTAAATACTCTTTAAACGCTCTTACTGGGAATGAATAAAAAGTTCCTTTCCTTGCAACATGTAAACAATAAAATATGCATGTCAAATTGACGAAACGGTGTTTACTGCAGAAGAAAAACAACAAGCGTATTTAGTGGCTTTCCATCAGCCATGTGCAGCTGCATAGTAACACTGTGAAACACATCCCACAACACATGGGTGTTAATTGTGGTCTCAGCTGTGTGTGAAGTTCACCAGAGGAGAGTTCAAATCAGATGCAGATTTTGCATTTTTTTTTTTTTTACCTTGGGAAGGTCAGTGGCAGCCCGGATCTCTTTCCCCAAAGCCTCCCCACCAGGATGTATACGAGCCACATGGCGCCACATCCTCTCCCAGGTCTCCTCATCCACTGGTAGGCCGCCTCTGTTGACGTAGAACAGCACCCCTCCATCCCTCCACTCTTCTTCACCTTCATCCTCCTGCTCCTCGTCTCTCTCCTGCACACAGCCGACAGTGGCCCTCAGCATCCCTCCTTCTCCGTCTTCGTCCAACACAAGAGTCCGGGGCCACAAACGTCCTGCCTTTCTGATGCCTTGGACCTCTCACTGGTTAATCTGCTCGCAGGTTTAAGCAGGATCTCATAACAGATGGCCACCTCATGTCACCGAGCAGCTTGCTGTGCCAGCAAATGTCTCAAAGACAAAAGTCAGAGCTGTGCTGTGATCAATATGAAGGCGATCTGCTGTATGAAGCTGCTGGTGATGCACCAATGATTTCAGAAATAACAATAAAAATGTTTTTTTTCAAATAATTGGTTTGCTGAAACTATTCAGCACTTTGGTACGATTTAGAAGACAATTTAACAATCAGACATTAATGTGAATGAATAAATGGAGATACTACGGTGAGATATGAAGGCTAGCTAATGGTTACGGTGAAAGTTCATTAAAAAGCACAGACACAAGTACGCCAATGTAATGCTATCAATCCGTAAGAGGATTGGCACTCAAGACAACAAAGTATTACAAATGACTAATTCCCTTGCACCGTTAGAGGTCATTCACACCCCACAAATCCCGAAAAAAAAAAAAAATCTCTGCTGGGGTAGATTTCCATCACCTCGACACTCCTCAAATGTTCCATTCATGTCCGTTTCAAATCGTTTCCTCCCGAGTCAACCGGTTCATTGTTCATGCAGATGCTGCTGCTGGGCTCGGTTACTGCGGGTTGAGCTTCACGTCCAACGAGCTGCTCAGACACTCCCAGCCCGACGCCGACTGCGCATGCGTGCTACTTAGCGGATGATCTCAGCAGCGACATATGCTGCCTTCAGGTGCTCCAAGAAAAGGTGTCAATCCGCCTCTTACTAATCCATATTAACACGCTTTTTGGTCATTAACAATTCGTAAACTCGTATTTTTCAGTACAATTTCATATTATTAACTTGTCTAATTATACAGTTTCATTGTGGAGGAAGAATTAACATATTTATTCAGAGATTGATTCAATGAAAGAAAAAAACTACTAGGCTCTAAAAGACATCCTGGGGTGTTTGATTTAGAGATTAATTTGTCATTTGTTTTTAAAGGTAAAATAGTGTAACATTTACATTAACCTGTTTGCTTTTATGTTTTTCAATACGTGGCGTTGTAGGGAAAAAATGATGGAAAATAGACCGAAGTTATTGGGTCAAGACCCTCAGGACTCCAAAGATGACATGAATTAAAACAACAATCCATTTATTCTTGTCACAAAATGTTTTAATGGAATATGAAAACTTAAAGTTATTTTCAGTTTGCTCTAACACAGCCCACCAAGCCAAATCAAAACCTCACACCATCTTTGAATTACATAAAAGGAAAAGTGATATTCAACAAGAAACCTCCGTCTATTTACAGCTCTGTCCCAGTTGTAGGAATATTAAAACCTTGGTGCACCATAGTCATCAGGCATCCGCTCAATATTGTATCTGAAAAAGAAAAGAAACATCCGTTAAGCAATGTTTTTGACACTGACAAGTCTTTACTGACTCCACTATAAAATCTCAGATTATACTTAAAAAAAAGACAAATATCTGACATATGTTTATGCTAAATTCTTTAAAGTGTTACCTGTGGTTTGAGATGTACATGATGGGGACCCCGGGGATCTTCCTGACTCTTCTCTTCAGATCTCTGTCCACAGTAGCAAGGATATAACACTTGTGCTGTGAAAAAAAATGATGCATTATATTCAGCTGCAGAACAAATCAAGAGTGCTGCAATATAAATGCAATATAGTGCATATCAATACAGGTACACCTCATCCTACTAAAGCTCAAGTAAAACTAAATTTGACAAGTCACATTAAGTGAACCAGTTAGCCAGCATACACTATTCAAGAAGCTGGAATGCAGTTGTTTTAATTGTTAACACATTCACCCAAGATTAGATGTCTGACCATGCTATATACAACTGAACATACTGGTTTGGTTTGGTTTGGTTTGGTTTGGTTTGGGTACAGGGGGCCTCTGAGTAGAGAACGCAAATGAGAAGAGGGCTGAGTCTTCTGTCATGGTGACTGTTTCTGGATTAATAGCACAACTAAATGTATGAGGCTGTTTTTGCAATACAAACGCAGCAGAAGAAAACAACACAGTCAGCAGTAAAGAGTACAATTATTTGAAAATTTGCTCAACATGAAAAACGTTAATCGAACCAACCACTTCCGTATTGTAAATGTTTCAAGCTATTACTTGCCTGGTTCCTAAGATCACCTCTAATTTGTGCTAATTTGTCCTTTTTTTACTTTTAGAGGTTTAGGAAGTAATAACAGACATTACCTGTGTCACTCTTTGCACTAAACAGTCATCAGCATATGTTCCCTTGTGGGTGCACGGTAGGCGCTCAAACCTCGGATCTTTGGCTATCCTGCAATACAAACAAATAGTAGAAGCCATTGAAATGACAAAATAAGAGAAGTGGTTATCTCAAACGCTGTCAGGGACAAGTGTCGTTTTATATTCAGAAGATCGTACCGAAGTGCAACTCTGTACTTCATTCCAAGCTTTTCAATCTCAGCCATCACACAGTCTGTGATATGTGGGATACCTACAGTGAAATCATTTGCAAAAAAAACAAACAAACAGCATGGTTATTTAAAAAAACAAAACAACATTCTGAACCATTTTCTACAAAAAGTACATAGAAAGACCCTTTGCAACAGTACTTACATTTGGCATACAGGCAATCCATCATAGACTGCACAATATCCAGTTTGGCCTTGATGGAGAAGTTTATGAAATTGGTGTCGACTAGAATGTGGTACGGTGGACCAAGCTGTGTATTGTACTGGAAGAAGAGGCATGACGGATGCTTTTGCCTGCCCAAAAAAGTTAGAAGAAGTCAGGTTAAAGAGCTCCCCTAAAAGCAAACATCTAACTTAAGCTTAAGTGAGGCCAACTTACACTTCTCTTTCCTTCAGTGCAGATGGATCTTTCTTCTTTTTCTCTTTTGCTTTAGAACGATCCTTCTCCTTTCTACAAAAAAAAAAAAAAAGGTGAATCATAGTGCCGCACACAACAATTAAAAGCTTTGTTGAAAGATGGATTAAATACAGGGAACTGTTTTGTGAATCATTTTCTTGAACAAATGGGGACTTTGGCGAGAAAACATGAACATTTGAAAACTCACAATCTATTGTCTTTCAGATTAATCATTCTCTTCATCGCAGCAAACTTCTTTGTTTTTGCTTTCGCCTAGAAGTAAAAAAAAAAAAAAAAAAAAAAAAGGGGTTACATCCATCAGTATCAGTAGTTTTTAAAGTGTACACAGAATTTAAGCATCACAAGGTGAAATGTCAACAGTCTTCACATCGTAACGTTTCATCAAAAGGGAAAACAAAACAGATGTTTGATTTAATTGCTGAGGCTTTTAGACCAGTAGAGTAACTATCAGGTACAATGAACACAGAACAAAAACACTAAATTGATTATCTTAGCATTACATTCATAGTCAGAATTTAACATGAGACAGTTGCCGATTGAATTTCGTAAATCTTGTGGCCACCGTATTGACATTGATGATTTTAAATTAGGCTATAGCACAAGATATTATCACGAAAAGCTGCGTGTGTACGTGTGGACATGGACAGGGCAGCATTAGCTAACTTAGCCCAGGAAACAGAAACATCGCCGAACTACGATAGTACAGCAATTCAGCGGACAACAGTTAGCAAGACAGTCGTAGTATTTATAAAACATTAAGAGGTTACAAACCATGGTTCGACGTGAAAACGCAGACGAGTGAAAAGTATCCCCCCCACCTTCCCCTCGTGTGTGTCGCTGCGTCTACTTGTGACGTAATCAACAATCGACACCTATCTGCGCTTCTTCTTCTTCTTCTTCTTCTCCTTCCGTTTGCTAAGCTAATGCCTCACCGACGAAGGTAGATGCGGTGCAGCCATCAAGTGAGATTATTGCAATTTTGTGCATGTTTTTTTTTGCTTTGAGTAACTGTGCTAATGGAAGTGGTCTCTCATGACCATGTTGCTGTGTGTTCTTTGACAGCCGGGTTGTGTGAAGAGTGGAGTAAATACGCTGATATAGATGGCTAACTTGGCTAACTGTTGTTAAGCCCCCATCATTACGCTGCGCTCCTGCTGTCAAGAGAGATTTGATGATATTGCAGTTGTTCTTCTGTCTGTGTTCATTGTATTTCGAGTAGCATTCCGGGTAAACTGGACTACAGTCAGATGTTTTGGGTTCGCTAGTTATCCGGCTGTCGTGTAGTTTGTATCGGGCAGCGGATGGAGGCTGGATAACGGGGTTAACACTTTCTGCAGGTTTCATCATTTTTTCCCCGTAAATTCACCTTCATTTGTTCTGTTGTTGTTTGTGATTCAGAGTGTAATTGACTTGAGTTCTTTGACTTTGATAGTATGGTTTGTCTTGTGTCCATTCTTTAGTGAAGTTCTTGCATGCATTATTTAGTGTTTGTGGATTATATTTCATGCTATTCTCCCATCAGGCAACACTTGTCTAAACTGACTCTTGGATTATTCACGCTTTCTTTTTTTTTTGGAAGAGCAATTTATTCTGAAGCTTTGGGGTTTAATATTTGTTTTTTGTTTTTTTATGTCATATTTTTTATGCTTAAGCGTTGGTTTTGTTTTGTAGGAGACCTGACTAGCCACCTGTCAAGTGGCAGTTTTCCTTTTTTTTGAGAGCACAAAAGGGGGGGGGGGGTCTCAGTGAAGGCTGAAAGATGGTCTGATGGACCGCCGCTTCTTCCTGACCTTCCTCTTCTGCTCCGTGTCGTGGATCTTCTTCTGGGAAGTGCGCTGGAAGAAAGGCAAAGAAAGTCAGATTGAGGAATGGCTCCAAGGACATAGCCTCGCTCAATACAGACACTTATTTGAAGGTCAGTGGGTTTACATTTAAATTCCATTTGTTGACTTCTACAACAACAACAACAACAACAACAACAACAAAGAGTGTTTGTTAATCAGCTCATCCGGGGTAATGAAAGGCAGTGACCTGACTTTTTTGAATAAAGGTGCTTCTGTCAAAACACATCTTTATAGGGTTCCATTAAGGACAGGACAGTTAATCCAACCATGATGTTTTTTTATTTTAGAGCACCATGCAGAGATGTTGCAGGAATATTTAGGATCAGTTTAATATTTGGAATTGAACTATGTTTAATGCAAGTAGATGTTGTTTCTAGTAACTTTGACCCTGGTATTTTTTTGGGGTGGGGTATAGGGGGGGGGGGGCACTGAATATTCAATACTCTAATGGGTATTTAAGTCTGTTCCCGGGCATTACTGATGCTGATTTGTTGACTGGTCTGTGATTGAGGTTTTCATGTGCTTTTTTTTTTTTTTGTGTCATCCAGATGTACAGACACTGGAGGAGCTGAGCCTAAGTGTACTAAGTCGCCTGGAAGAGGTGGTGAAGGAACAGCAGTACTGGAGGGAGATTGCGGACGCCCACATCCAGCTGCTCCGAGACTTTGCCTTCCAGGAGTGGCTCTGTTCCCAGAACCTGGAGCACTATTATCAAACGTAAGTAATAAAACATCTAAGCCTCAATATTTATCTCAATGTTGGCGAACAGTTGTGAGCAGTTTTCCCCCTTGGGGAATGGTTACCTTTGTTATAAATGTTTATTTTTCTTCGTATAGGTTAATGTTTTTTTGTAAATTGGCAATGTGGTTGTAGTGGGGTTATGCTGTTTAATACTGTGTACGTTCGTGTCTGTCCACTTGAGGGCAGTCTCTCCTTTCATGGCTAGCTGAGTTTGCTGACACTAAGCTGTGGAGGCTGCAGTGTTTCAGAGGGTCACTGCAGTAGAAGTATTCTTACACTGTTCATGTGAGACCCTGCAGCAATGCAGATGTTTGTGTCTGTGTTTAGTGCTCTCTGTTGATGTCATCAGACCATTAATATGATCAGTAAGTAGTTGCTTGCATCTAAATGATGCCGGTCCATCCTGTCTTAGTTTACAAAGAAAAGTCAGCTTTATTGTTTCTAATGGTCAGCAGTTTTTGTCAGGCATGTAATCATGTCATGGTCATCGTGTTATAAAGGGGACAAACAGACATTTTTTTATGGGACAATGTGACATTTTGAAGGTCATAGGTCCCGGGGGTTAAAAAGAAGAACTTAAAGCCTTTACCACTCACACGGTTTAAGATTCAGTTCAGTGATTGGCTGTGTAATTAGAAACAAAAGAGGACCTATGCTCAGATTTCTCGGGTAAGAATGTTAAACTGAAATTTGATGTTAAAGAGCAACCTAAGCCTCTCATCACTTCTCAGATAATTAGTCACACAAGAATACAGAAAGAGTAAAACAAATTGAGTTTACTAAAGGTTAAAGTTTTGAATCCAGCGGCATCACTGTGACTGATCTCAAACACAAGATGGATAATTATCATCACCACACACTGTAAAATCAGTGCAGGAACAGAATGACAGTAAATTTCCATTTTCACGCTTGTCTATTACAAGTTAGTCATGTTAGGGAGCTTTGTTGGAAATGGTGTCATTTCTGTATTTATGAAAAAAAAGTCCCATGATTATTTTTTTCTGAGCCTAGTTCCTAGTGGCACATTTTAAAAGAAAAAAATTGCCTTTGTAGTACCCAAAGAGGTTCATAAAAACTTCTGTTTGTTTAGCATATTGGACAACTAGTTGTACGCAGAAAAGTCAGCAGTCTTGCCCAATAGATGTGGCGTAACAATGAGCAGTTGTGGTAGGGTTTCTTTCTTAAGCGTCCAACCTTTTTAAATGATTCATCTATTCTTCCGTTTCTCTTATCTACTTCATTCTACTTTTACTTTTGTTTCTCCTACAGGCTAAAGACATTGGGTTGTTTGAATCTGGATGACCTGTCTCAGTTAGACAGTCAGCTGCAGCTGTCTCTAGCTGCCTGGGGCTACTACTACGAAGACTACATCAAGCTGTCCACAGGCATCAAGATCCTCCAGACGTCCAGGGGGAATAGGGACCAGGACTACGAGATCCGGCTGGTACACAGTCTTGCTGAGAGGCGTCTGAATGAAAAGTGGTCACTTGGTGAGATCCTGGTCATTTTTCCGCCTCTTGTTTTCCCGCAGCTGTAGAGTGTCAAAACAATGTTTTTAAATAGAGCATCGAGCTGTAAGATGTAAACACACGCTGGATTGCACTGTTGCTAAGTGTTGTCAAGTGTTTTCACAAATGGTGTTACAACAAGAGTCCCAACATTCTAATGGAGAAGTTCAGTGTTGCTTCATCTTTATGACATCAGCATGCGTTTGTTTTTGTCCTCTCTTCTCTCATAACAACACAGCAGCCACTTTTATTGTGGGTAGATGTGACTCATTATTAAATGAGTAAAATGTTGTCAGGTTTTAGCATTCCTGTTGCAAAACCTCGACCCTTGTTACACTGGTATTCTTGCCGTTCAAAGCGCCACATTGGCCACTAATAACATCATATTTTTGGCTCTGTGTGAAGTACAATGTCGTCCTGCCTCAGTCCTGTCCAACCTGATGTTTAAAAAAATCATAAAAGAATGACTTGATGATCTTTAAAAAATAAAGTCATAAAAAAGTAACCATCAGGTTCAGATTAGGCGCTGTGTTTGTCTTCTTTGTAATTGTTCCTGGTTATAATGTGCCCTCTTCCTTTCAGCTGGAGCTCTTATATTTGGCTGTACTGTGGCGCTGTGCTTCTTGATAAGGGACCTCATGTTTTACGTGATTGGTGAGTTCAATGTTTGGATTTACTAATAAGTGACTCAGTCTTAATCTCTCTCTCTCTCTCTGCATACATAAACATTGAACCATGTTGCAGTACTTTGTCACACTGTAATCTTTACTCTATCTTGGTTTCAGGTTAACTCACCACTAAAACAAACACACGACGTACGATTCAACAGCTTGTCTCCCTGTGCTCCTTGTCGTCTTTTGCAGGTGGAATTACTGTTTCCATCATAGCATTTGTCTTCACCATCAAGTTCCTCTGTGAGCTTGCAGCGAGAGTTGTCAGCTTCCTGCAGAATGAGGATCCAGGGCGACGCGGTGACCGCAGCATCTATGACTACGTCAGGGGGAACTACCTGGACCCTCGCTCCTGCAAGGTGTCCTGGGATTGGAAGGAACCGCAGGAAGTGGGGCAGACTATGAGCTTCAGGGTTCAGGTGATAACTAATTCCTTATGTGTGTGCCTAAGCTATAGATGTGGGATGTAGTTTTTCCGGATAAGTGCTGAATTCCTGATTTTTCATATATAAGATGTGACTTCAAATCATTGATTTCCAAATGGTGGGGGGGGGGGTGCATATGCTCTTTAGTGTTATGAAATTGAAAGTAAACTTGTTTGTTCTCAATATTAAATGACTCTCTGTTCTCTCTTGTGTCCTCAGCTGTTCTATAAGAATGGACAGCCTTTCCCAGCCCATCGGCCTGTAGGACTGCGGGTCAACATCACCCACATTGAGCTGGCCTTGGACATTCCTGTCACACAGGAGGTTTTACAAGAGCCTGAGTCCAATGTTGTCAAAGTGGCCTTCACAGTGCGCAAGGCCGGACGATACGAGGTCGCTGTCAAGCTGGGTGGCCTCAATGTGGCCTACAGCCCTTACTACAAGATATTTCAGCCAGGTATTACTACTGTCTGTTTTCTGTTCAACCCGAAATTTGATCTGTCAATGTTTCTATTACTGATTGAGTATTTGTCTGTTCTCTATTCTCCACTTCAGGCACAGTTGTTCCATCCAAAACCAAGATAGCCTACCATTTCTCCACGCTGGTGCTAACAAACTGCCAACAGCACACTTTGCAGATTGAGCCACGGGACGAGTACGGAAACCCCACCAGCAACTCCACATCTCTCACAGATGAAACTAACTACAGTGTCCATGTGCACTCTGTAAGGCAACAAACCTCTTTTTCTCTAACGCATTCAACTTTATTTTGAAGATTTCTCTCTTGACTGTTACGAAAACAAAGACAGTATATTGTTTTTAATTGCATAGTTGTGGGCCTTTACTGATTTGTTATTCTATCCATGTATTTCCAAAATCCTGAGCTTGGAGTCATTTGATTGTTCCTGTTCTTCCAGCTGGGCACAGTGGATGATGACAGTCTGGAGGAGTACTGCAGTAAGTCGGTTACTCTTAACAAGCAGCAGTGCCAGGTTCTGCTGAGACTGACCCTGAGGAAGACGGGCTGTTTTAGGGCCTGCATCTCCTACAAGGACCAGCCGCTCAGCAACGGGGAATTTGACATTATTGTTCTCAGTGGTGAGCTGCTAAGACAACTGCCCTTATAGAAACTGAGCCCAGACATACAGTGATACTTTTAAAGCCTCATATTTGTATTTTGACTGTGTTTTGTAGAGAATGAGAAGGCCTGTGTGGAGAAGAATGTGTCCACTCCAGGCATAAGTATCTACTTTGAGGCGTATCTGTACAGCAGTGGGAACTACAGCAGCTCCTCCTGGCAGTTACCAGCCTCCTCTCTGCTAGCTCCTCAGAGGAGGCCCTCTATGGGAGAGGAGGAGGACGAGCATGATTCTCCTGTGGAGGGACAACCTGAGAAGGTTAAGAAGCCAAAAAAGGTCTACTGTTACATTTCGCCAAAGGTAAGAGTAGGTTAGGTTTAATCATTCTTTTTCTGCAACTTTTGGATTTGTGAGCATGAGAAATGAAGAGATCTGGGTGCACCGGTAGCCTATCGGTTAGAGCACGCGCCCCATGTTCGGAGGATGTGGTCCTCTAGGTGGACAGCCTGGGTTCAAATCCAACCTGTGGCTCCTTTTCTGCATGGCATTTCCCACTTTCTCTCTCCCCGATTTCTGACTATCCACTGTCCTATCCCTCAAATAATCATAAAAAGCTAAAAAGTAAACCTCTAACAAAAATTCAGAGATCTTATATTTCAGAAGGCAGAATGCAAAGTGCGTAAATGTAAGATGACACCCACTCTGACTTTTATTTCAAACAGCAATTATCTGTGAAGGAGTTCTACCTGAAAATTATTCCATGGCGCCTTTTCACCTTTCGAGTGTGTCCAGGAACGAAGGTAAACAGAACAGATTTTAGATCAACCCTGAAGCACAGGCCTCTCTTATTCTGTTTAATAAGCTAATGGAAAACTTCTACTTTATTTTAGTTTACTTATTATGGTCCTGACCCAGTTCACAAGTACCTAACGCTAGTGGTGGATGATGGGATTCAACCTCCAGTGGAGCTCAGCTGCAAAGACCGAAACATCATGGCTGCCACATTCATTCGCTTCCTGCACAAAAACATTGGTCTGTTTTCGCCTAATTTAATTGCTTTATCCTCAAGCTGTACTTAATGAATGATGTCTTTTATTAAGACAGAGACAGTAATTTCATGGTTTTGTCCTTAGGTGGCTCAGAAATGTTCCAAGATAAGGTGAACTTCTTTCAACGTGAACTCAGGCAAATCCACTCCAAGAGACCTCGCACCAAGACCTGCCTAAAAATAACCCGACACTCCATCCTCGATTCTGTGAGTGCTGCTTTCCTTATTAAAAAGTCTATTTCATAAGTTATTTTTTAAAACATAATTGGCATGTGATTTCATCATTAGTCAGTCATGTGGCTCAGTTTTAATCAGAGTCTCCCTTTTACTGCTGCTTAGTCACTGAAGGCCACAAGGAACTTCTCTGTGTCAGACTGGAGCAAGAACTTCGAGGTCGTGTTTCAGGATGAAGAAGGTAAACAGAGGCTGTGTCTGTAATCACCCCAAACTGACTATATAGATTCATCCCAGAAGGGCTATTCAGTTTCCCAGCCTACCAAAGTCATTAAAATGTCAAGGGTAAGGTTACCCTAACCCAACCCAAAGTCAAGATAATCATAAGGAAACAAACTCAGTCACAGCAGCTTTCTGACAACTCACATGTGACAAACAACAGATCAGCAGACAAACAGGAATAATACTTTAAAGCAGTAGTTCTCAACTGGTCTAGCCTCAGGACCCACCACCAAATCCCTCATGAAAAATCAAGAACTGAATTTCAGATATTTTTTAACCAATCAGATTAGTTCAATGAAAAATGGTGCCATGTGGACCTCAGAGGGTACAAAAAGAGACAGAACAAAGACAAAAAATAGAATAAAATTAAAAGCGCTTAATAAACTTTTTGACACAATAGTTTCCAGGCACATATCCGCGACCCACTGAAAATGGCTCCACGACGCACTTTTGGGTCCCGACCCACCATTTGAGAAACACTGCTTTAAAGTACACTATAAAGTACTAAAACACACACTGTAGTGTTTCGTGTAACACTTTAAAGTACACTATAAAGTATGTATAGTTCTTTATTGTACACTATATCTATCAATCAATCAAACTTTATTTGTATAGCACTTTTCATACAACAAATGTATCCCAAAGTGCTTTACAGCAACATAAATCAAACAGCAACAACATGACTCCCTCCCCCACCCCTATCCCACAATCCAAAAACTAAGGTAAGAATAACTAGATAAGAACAGGCACTGAGGAAACGCTATCATTTATTCTAAATGAGGAAACACAGGAGGTTCAAAATGTAATAAAACTAGATGAAATGAGGTTCAGTTAAAAGCTCTACTAGAAAGGTAGGTCTTGAGTATACCCTTTAAAGGGTATTGGCCAATTTGTGGTGCTATCTGAATGACGTGGAAATTATTGTACCCTAAATAATGGTCCCACAATGCATTGTGAAAAGCCGTGTATAACTGATGGTCACTTACCAAGTAATATATACCATCATGCATTGTGTTGTAAAATCAAACCAGACAGACGTCTGTATGTACAAAACAAATAAATCAGTCTTATTGTGAAAATATGGTTTGTTTAATTAATTGAAAATACTGCATTTTATTATATTTAGTTATTTGTGATGATACTCTTAGTATAATTTTAGTTATCTTTATTTGTTAATGCTTTCTGGCTGGCACTGAGCTGCACATTTTATTGTGTGGCGGCAATGACGTCTTTATTGGCGTCCGGCGACATGGGTAATCGTGTACACAGTGTTTTTAATGAGCTCACTATATAGTCCTCTAAAGAGAACTCTAGTTAGGGAGTAAGGAGGGGAATGACTGAGAATGTGATTCTTGACTCAGCCGAACATGTCATTTTACGATGCCCTTTTAGTTCATGAAATGATGTCTTGATAGAAGTGACTAACAAAGTACCACACAGCTAAACACTTGTGACGTTTCCCTGCAGCTCTGGACTGGGGAGGGCCTCGCAGGGAGTGGTTCGAGCTAATTTGTAAGACCCTCTTTGACACCTCCAACCAGTTCTTCACCCGCTTCAGTGACAACAACCAGGGCCTCGTAAGTTCAACATTCTAAGTGCGTTAAAAGCCACTCACTGATGCGCAGTTCTGTACATGAAAGGCCTTATTGTCATTTCCCAGGTGCACCCAAACGCTGAGCGGCCGTCACACCTGCGTCTAAAGATGTACGAGTTTGCCGGTCGCATAGTGGGGAAGTGCCTGTATGAGTCTGCTCTGGGTGGGGCCTACAAACAGCTGGTCCGAGCTCGCTTTACACGTTCCTTCTTGGCCCAGATCATTGGCCTCAGGATGAACTATAAGGTAAGGAACACAGTACACTCCCATAGAAAATATGTTTTGTTCAGATGGCGTAACGTCGTGTTTTCATTGTTTACCTTCTGCTGTCAGCCGGTCCCTCTCATCACTCTTAACATTCCTCACAAAGCCAAGAAAGCTGAATCGTTTCTTGGCCTTATTTAGGTCATGGAGACCCAGCCAGCATGTTTTGCTGTTTATCCAACTTCCTTAGGTTTCAAAGCTGCGAGCTAAAGCCGACCTCCGGATCATCTTTCTATCCTACACAGAGAAGATGAAGTGCCGTGTTTATTTTAAAAAACGTCATTTTTCCTGTGTTTGCCGCTAACTTTCCACACGCAGTATTTCGAGACGGATGACCAGGAGTTCTACAAAACTAAAGTGTGCTTCATCCTAAACAATGACGTGAGTGAAATGGACCTGGTGTTTGCAGAGGAGAAGTACAGCAAGTCGGGACAGCTGGAGAAGGTGAGGCAACTCTTTTTGGAAGAGAGCGTCCGCTTTCATCACGTCATTTCAGGCCAGATAGGAGCAATAATCCAAACAAGAGAAACCATATTGCTTGTTTGGCGAGCACGTCGTCGTCCTTTACGAGGGGGGAGCATTGTGTGTACACGATTCTGGATCAATAACGTTTGGCATCAATGGTCCTTTTGAAACATTGTTGCTCATTTATTAAATACCATACAACAAGTTTAACTCCACATGTTGAAACAGAGTCAAAGCTACTTCTCTTTAATTAGACACGCATGTATTCCTCTAAATACGTTTTTTTTTTTTACTCTAAGATTAATTGCCGAAACTTTTGCACTAATGCTTACGAGTGTGTGACGGCCAAACACATGTGTTAAACCTGTATAAATAAATGTAACGGGTCGGGAAAGGTCCGGACTCTTACACAGTCTTATCCTGCCTCTTCATCTTCCCTTTGTTGGAAGCAGGATTTGAAACATTTTTAATGTCCTGTGTTGTTGATTGTTTTATATAATTTGTGTGACATTTATATCCTGCAACATGCTCGCTTGCAGGTGGTGGAGCTGATATCAGGGGGAGCTCAGATAGCTGTTACCAATGAAAACAAGATGCATTATCTCAACCTGCTGGCCCAGTACAGACTGGCGAGCCAGGTGAGGGATGAGGTGGAACACTTCCTGAAAGGTGAGGGAACTTGCACAGCTGCGTTCTAACCCTCTTTTTTTTGTGCCAGCACCCTGTGTGTAATAAATGTTGTTCCCTGATCAATTGCAGGTTTGAATGAGCTCGTTCCAGAAAACCTGCTAGCCATATTTGATGAGAACGAGCTGGAGGTATGTGGCATGTTTATAATATAATCCTGTTGATCCTTAAAAAGAACACTGGGTAATTGTTTTCTTACCCTTTTCTTTTAAATTCCTTCAGCTGTTGATGTGTGGCACCGGGGATATAAATGTTCAGGACTTTAAGGCCCATGCGGTGATAGTCGGAGGGTCGTGGCACTTCAGAGAGAAGGTATGTCATTTCTCTGCGTCACTTTTCTTCCGACAGACGGACACTGAAGCAAACATCTGAGTGTGTTTATTTTCTTTTGCTACAGGTGATGAAGTGGTTCTGGGCTGTGGTGTCGAGCTTCACTCAGGAGGAGTTGGCTCGCCTGCTGCAGTTCACCACCGGCTCCTCTCAGCTTCCCCCAGGGGGATTCAACACTTTATGTCCCTCATTCCAGATCATAGCCGCCCCCACACACAGCACCCTGCCCACTGCACACACGTGGTGAGTAGGAGAACACACACAGTTATACTTAAACTAACAATGCTCTTCTTGTATTGTATGCCTCATCTTTTGTCAGTTTATACCCTTAGTTAAAACTGAAATAACTTAAATTAATTTCGCAGACCTTCATGATCAAAGCAGGATGGATCAGTCTGTTTTTTGTTGACCATTGCACAACCTCCTTGCTTTCTAGTCTCACGCAGGTTGAAGACTTTATTGTCTTTTTTAGGATTTCAGTGATAGTCGACTTTTCTTTTGTCATAATCGCTTTAGTTTTGGTTTTTCTCCAGCTTGAGAACATGACTCTGTATTTCACTCCCTCTAATCCCATCATGTCTAATCTATGGCTGACAAATAGAAACATAAAAGAAACAACAAAATGTTACATTTGTATTACAAGCAAAGCTTTGCAGAATTCCCACATTTAGCTGAGCTCTGTATTTATTTATAATCGTCACATTTTAGTATGCATGAATCCTTCCCCTTGGTGTGTGTAGTTTTTGTTAATTGTGTGTATTTCAGATTTACTGCTGGCTGTAAAGCAAATTGCCCCTCAGGGATAATACATTTTACCCTGACCTTGCATGAAAACACTCACACAGTCACTTAAAGTGCCAAACATCAGGATGTTCACATTGTCATTGTGAACAACATTAGGCTTACAGTATCCTTGTAGTGCTCCAAAGAGCTGCCAGCATGCCTGTGAACTCTTCTTCTCTTGTTGAAAAAGGCTAAACAAAAAAAAAAAGATGTAAAATGTTTAGGCTTTGTGGTTTTAAAAAGCATTCTTCAAAACTCTGTGATTTGTATGTCTTAAAATATTTTTTTTATTGGTGGATGAGTACAGATGAGCTGCTCTTGCAGTAATTACTGCAGCAGGATGGTATTCTTGTGAGTTTTTTCACAATAAAATATTTTTGTTTGCATTATGTCGATGACAAAACATGTCGCTGAACACAAAGGTGTAGCAGATATATTTGTGCACAGCAGTAGTACTTGGGCTACAATCGTATCTTGACATTATTTATGTTATTTCCTTTCTGTTGATCACATGTTGCATTATATAATAATAGAACTTTTATAAATCGGTGTGTAATCCTCTCCTCTCTTCTGACCAGTTTTAACCAGCTGTGCCTCCCGACCTACGACTCCTACGAGGAGCTGCACAAGATGTTGAAGCTGGCCATCAGTGAGGGCAGTGAGGGCTTCGGCATGCTCTGACTCTCACACCACCGGGACTCTGGTTCCACTAGTACAAGAGGAGACTTGCTCGAGAGGACAGGCTCCCTGCATTTGACCGTATTTATCAGTATGCTTCTTGGCAGACTCACCCAGAGTGACTCTCTCCAAGTACTCCTCAGGATTGAGAGGACATTACAGGGAAGGCGGTGCTGCACCTGGAACTCAAACGTATGAACTTTAGTGCTACTGTATGTACATAATATATCTCTTAATATATCTCTTTTGTATAAAGGAAAACACAAACTACTGAAAAGGGGGATGTTTGAGCTAGTTTTATTTCTTATTGCTAAAGTTAGCTTAGTTTTATATGTTTGGAAGAGGTTAAAGCAAAGGCCTCATTATTACTGTATAACTGCTTCTATTGCATTTTGCAAACTGCGGAACACTTAAGTGCGACAGCAGCCTACACGTAATGTGAGGGACGCCTGCAAGTACAGCACTGGCCTTAAACGATCAGGGACTGATGTGTGTGTATGTAAATATATATAATATCACTCTTTTATTTCAATACTTGTACAGAGTAGTGTGTATACAGAGGTTTTCATTTTGTTCTTTTGATTTCATGTTTAAGGAGAAGGGATTTCTTTATAATTGCACGTTTTGTTGAAGAGTTAAAATAATTTGAGTTTTTTTTTTCTCAGTCAGAAATGAAAGGTTTTTAGAAAGAAGCCAACTAATTTCTATTGTTTATGTATGTTTTTTTAAATGATATGGTTTAAACATACAGTGGAAAATATTATTATTATTATTTTTTGGTTATGTTTTACAACCTGCCTTATTCATACCCTTTGCCTCTGATTGTATCCAGAGAGGTGTGTAGTTGAGAGAAGTGATAGTTCTATTCTGACATTTCTACAAGTACATTCAGGGCTCACTGTGGATGTGAGTGCTGGTGTGATGTTTGGGAGGACCCGTGTTTATAAAGATTGAGTTATCTATGCTGTTTGTTCCTTTGACATTCACAGCCTTTTATGGGTTTACCTCAGAATCCTATGCCACCTTCACATCCTCAGAAACAAGTGTGGCGTGTGTGGTGAAGTACACATATACTAAAGCATATACAGTTTGTGAATAGATGCCTCCTTCCTGTCCTGACTATACAACTTTTAGCCATATGACACACCCTCAGTGAACTCTAAACATCATCCACATGGAGATTATGCCCTGTTTGTCAGTCTATGTTATTGTAAACATATTTATCTTTAATGCTGTTTATGAGTTGTTTTCTCTCATTCCTCTGTTCAAAATTGTGTAGCAGTTTCCTTTGCCGTTTCATTGTTTACATGTTCATTAGCTGTTCTTGTAAGTGTGTGTGCTGCCAGTCAGCGTCTCTGTAGAGCATATAGACAAATTCATGTTTAGACTGAAACAAAAAGGAAACATTGATTGATGACTTTCTGAATATAATTTGAATAGGTTCCCTTTAAGAGCACTCTGGATGCAGGTTAGGATCCTTTTTATATTATTGTTGACAGTTGAAACAGTTGGACAGTTTGACTGGGCCACCAAGAGATTGAACTGCATTGTGTGAAACAGCAAAGATTTCAGACTTTTGACTGTACTGCAGGTTTGTATTAACACACGGTTCACTAGAGCCAATACAGCGCCTGCCTGGGAATTGTCGAGCTTTTGCAGATGCTTTAATTGCAGTGTTCAAACAGTATTAAAGGGTTCATTGATTTGTGTTCGTTTGGGTTGTGCAATGTTGACCTTATGAACTGAGGAGAAAAGTGAACATGTTTCGAGTGCTTATGAAAATGTCACATTGAGGTGGCGTTTTCAGCACCGATACCAATTGCTGATTCCATATTTATTAGAAGAAAAGGCGGTTTAAGCATTACTTGTGTTAGTTGTCCCATTAGATGTAACCATTAGAAATCCAATATGAAGGAAGTATGTCCTGTAGTTTTATGTTCCTGTTCAGTGCTTTGCTTTTTTTTTGCGCAAATGCTCTGTTTTATGTTTGGGTTGTTTCTGGATTAGATGTCCTGATTGAGACTTTTAGCGATGTAGATAATGTGAAATATTTGCCTATGACTTTGAAGCTGAGGTACTTCTTGTTTTTTTCTTTTTTAATGGCGAGCCTCTGCTGATGAATGTTTGAGATTCTCTGCACTGCAGGCCCTTTGTTTATGGGAATAAAAATGATGGACTACATTGTAATCACCTCATCTCATTTTGTTCATTATAGAGCCGTACTATTACCGTTGACTGATTATGATACAGCACCTTACTATAAAATCTGTACTTGGTGAAGGCACTTAATGCTAAGCGTTTCAGTCAGTCAATCAGTTGTGTTAAATAGTGCCAAATCACAACAAAACATGTTTTCAACACTTTACATACAGAATGTCAAAACCTAATATTGTATATATTTACAAACCAAACTTTTATTGACAATGGGAATCAGTAGGGAAGAAAAGCTTCATTTAAACAGGCAGAACCGGAGTCATTGGTTGAAAGCCATGACTCTTAACTGGGAATAGACCAGTGTTTTCTAAATCAGGATCTGTGTTTCCTTGGGATTGGGATCTGGAAATTGCCAAGAGTTCAAGTAAAGGTGTTCTTCACAGTGATATTAGGTTCAGTATGACTTTGACTATGTTGTGTTTTTTTTTTTTCATAATTATTTTTGGGCATTTTCTGCCTTTATTGGAGAGATATAGGACAATGGATAGAGTTGGAAATAAGGGAGAGGGAGAGAGTGGGGAATGACATGCGGTTGGATTCAAACCTGGGCCGCCTGCTTTGCGGATTACAGCATCCATTCATGGGGCGCACACACCAATCTCTGTGCCACCAGCACCCCAACTTTGACTGTTTTCATTTAAAATTAAAATTAAAATCATACCAGTACTGTGTTCTATGGTGAGAGGACCGGGAATAGTTAATAAGAGACATTTTAAAACCAAAGAAGAATCATTGTAGGAGGTCATAATCGATGTGGCATTTGTTGCAATGAAGGACCAAAATAAGAAAAACTACAGACTGCGACACATACATGAATAAGGACACTTATTCTGCATATCGGCTTTGTATAACCCCATAAAGACATCAGCTAAACACTCTACTTCATCAGAGTGCACGTTTTGGACACAAGGGGGCAGAAGCTGAACATGCGACATGAACATAGGATCCCCTCTCCCTCTGTTGACATCTCCTGGGATGGTTTAACAGAAGAGGATGATGAGGAGCTTCCCTGTCTTCGTCTGACCCTCACACTTTCAGCCTTCCACACAGAGCAGGCAAATTCATCTCCCCTCCATCACAGACATTTCTCATTTCCTCTCACATACAATACATACCTCACCAACACAGGAAAATAAACAAGGCTCATTCGAACCTGCTGCTTTCACGTCAGCTGAAGGCGTAACGAAATCAATCTTTTGGGAGCTCTGCTGTGTATGGAATGTGATAATAACGAACTGGAAAACAACGGCTCCCTTTCCTGTCCACATGTGAAGATGGTGGCATAACTGACAGCCCCATCAACACAAGATGTGATGGGAATAACCTCTCTTACATGGCTGAATATTTGCAGCCTTAGTCATACATTGTCTGATCAAGGACTCTACAAGTTAAAAGTCCTTTTTAATTGCTTTCCTTGAAGGCTGTGGACATGCAGGCCCCATGGCCCTCCACGCTACACCCACATGTTCCTGGCGTGTGTCCTCACACTGTGGTCTGAACACTATCAGGAGAAGGCAGAGAGGCATCTTGAAGTACTTGGAGGGAGAAGTCCAGTTATTTGGTCTTGGCATGCACCTGTGGATTTGCATAATGGTCTCTCTCAAATTTCCCCCAGGAATGCTTGCTAAAGAGGGACCACAAATCAGAAAGTCATCCTCTGGCGCTTTCTCAGGCTAATGTACCTCGTCCCTCCCCGGAGAACATGCGGGAGATCACTCAACAACAATACTGTGCATTTTTGTTAATTCATCTAGTGATACTAATTCCTTGGGAGAACACGTTTTGCCGACAAATTTTCCATGTACTCTTCTGTAAACATCTCCAGATCCTGGAGACTTCGACTCGATTTTTAGGGTTCAGGGGTTGCCAAGTTCCAGGGGGAGCCAATTTATGGGTGGTTTTCCTGAAGCAAAGAATTCATATGATCGAAAACGCAGTGCCTCATTTCCCATCTCTGAGTCAGACACCCTGCCTCTGAGGATCAGTCGCTTGCTCTGATCAAAGACAATTGGCCACAGACAGTGATCTACACGGGGAAGACAAAACAGCGTGGCTTGGATATGACTTCTCTTCCTTAGTCCTGCTCAGCTGTTGCATTGTCTGCTTCCCATTCCAACATTCATGTCCTCATTACCTGATTGGATGCCGCTGATAACTGCCAACTGGATTGGCTGCAGGTACTCAAAATCTCTGATTGATCTGGCCGATTTAGAGGCCAATCTCAATCAGGGTTGTTGCAGGGCAGGAGAGCATCTCTCCTGCTGCTGCAGGACTAGATTGAAGTTCTCCACTGGAGGTTAAATCTTCACTGTGAAGTGTCCTGACTTCATATTACCGCAAATATCCCTCAGGCCTGAGCCCAAACACATGCAAACTTCAGGACCTTGTGAGTCAGCACAAAAAGTTTTCCTCCTCAGATCAGAGCACAAAAAAATAGTTTTTTTTAACAATGGCTGACCACAAAAACTACTCGCTTTAGGGAGAGATTTTTTTTTGGTCTACGCTGTGTCTTCTCCAGTTGTCCTATACAGATCTTCAAAGGCTGCTTTTTTGACTGTCGACATTGCAGCTCTGCAGTCAGCGTGCTTGAGGATTATGGGGAAAACGGCTGTGAAAAAAGCACATCATGGTGATGACAATGGTCTGGAGACAGAATGCAGCCAAGGAATGTATGGATGGGACTCTGCGGCTGATTACAGAGATATTTCCCCCCATCTTTTGATATGTCATAGATTCTTTGTATCCCTATCAATCCTCTGTGATTTGAGTACTGAGACCTGACTATCAGCACCAGAGCTAGGACGCTGCAAGTCCACATTACACAGCATACAGTACAAGCCACCACACACAGATGAAAAGGCCTCATTCAAATACAGTCCATCAGAAACAGGGCTGCCAACACATGTTTTATTTTGAAAATGATATATCATACACATCCATGTAAAAAACTAAAGTCCGACTCAAGCAGAAGCTAACAGCTAGCAGCGAGCGGTCATGGAAAACTGCAAGGGTGGAGATTAAGTGTCCCTCTGCTGATGGCTGTCTGTGTTATATATGACACTGGAGTGAAGCTGTTGATTCATGGGGTTAGCTGTCCTGCTGGGATGTGCAGCTGTATTACATTTGGTGTGTCGGCAAACATTTCAGTCCTTATATTTCCTCTGTAAAGAAAGGGCCTCTATGTTTGGTGTCCTAGGGTCAGTCTGACAAACACCCCTGTGCTATATTGTCTATGTTTGTCATCACAGCATATGGGTTACAAAGTGGGATCTGTGGGACAATTTAAAATAGCAAGGCTTAGTTTGTTTTTGGTCTGCTGACACATCTAAACATTGAGACATTTTTGTACAGAAATTAATTTTCTCCAGAGGATGACTCTGATGGTCCCTGACATACCCTGTGGCACAACCAGCAGGTCAGAGTTTTCTCTAAAACTGAGAAATATCTCAATCTATTGGAAGGATTGACAACCCAACATGTACTAACATTCATTGTCCACTGAAGATGACGCTTGTTGAAGGTGCTGTCCTGAATTTTTTGTAGCACCACAGAATGTTTTGTGTGCAAACCAGTGGTTTAGTTGCCTTGAAAGTTGGTACAGAAATTAATATATAATAAAGGATAAATAAAAAAGCCTTCATTTATCCTTTTACTTTAGATCTACTTTTTTAATCATTGGTCAACTTTTAAGTTTGTCCAATTATCCAATTTGCTCGTTTAGTCAGTAAATGACTAAACAAACAGACAAACTTAACGGCATTGCCATCAGACTCAGCTGTACTGTTTTTAGTGCTAATACGCAAATGTTCGCATGCTAACAATGTTAAAAAGATGTTGAACATTTGCACAATATACATAATAAGCGTTACCATGCCACATTGTCCCATGCATACAGTTTCTGAACCATGGAGAAAAGCTGAGCCCTCAGCTACACAATCCTTCAGTGTGATGAAACCATGCATATAGTTCCAGCTTAAGGCCACAAGGTCAGCACCAAAGACACCATCATTAATCAGGATAGAAAAAACAAGCAAGACTTCATGGGATGCATGCCACGCTGGCCTTGTTCTGTGCCAAAGACTGGCTGGTACTGGGAAGTAAATGAGGCTGGCATTGGCCTTCTTTCCTACCACAGTCATGGCAAGCCAGCACAGAGCTCAAGGCCACCGGACTGATCCTGGGCTCTGTCTCCAAGAAAATCCTGCACACCAGTGTGGTCATACTTATCAATAAATCCACATGAACAGAGCCAGGATGCAGTGTTCGTGGCAACAGCTGGCCTTTTATATATAAACTTGTTTGTGCCCACATCAGTCAACATTTTGGATAATGTTTCTTAAGACCGTGTAAGTTGTGCAAAAGCATCATGGCGTCCTTATCTTTTTCTTTTATTTATGTTGGGTTTTGGGCAGATCTGTAATCTGGATCATGCATCTGCATTGTATGTTGTTTTGGTTTTCATTGGTATGTGTGAATGTGTTTATATATGGATTTTCTTTTTACATTTTTTTTTTTTTAAGATTTATTTTTGGGGTTTTTGTGCATTTAATGGAGAGATAGGACAGTGGATAGAGTTGGAAATCAGGGAGAATGACACGTGGGAAAGAAGCCACAGGCTGGAATCGAACCCGGGCCACCCGCCTGGAAGACGACAGCCTCCAATAAATGTGGTGTGCGCACCAACCACTGCGCCACCAGCGCCCCCATTTTAATTTTTTGATGCAACTGTGGAGGCAGCTGAATGTGTGCAGCATCTGAGTCCAAAACATGCTTCCCAAGGAGTTATAAATCTATCATATCTCACTGGGTCGGGTCGCGTCGTATTAAATCGTGTCATATCCTGTTGCCTCATATCATATAGTTTGGTGTTGTTTCGTATCGTGTCATATCGAGACTCTTTCCAAACAAGCCCTTTTGTTTTTAACTTACCCTCCTGTTTTGCACGAACCTAATAAATAGCTGGATCTTTAAGTATTCTACTGCATAAAATAAAAATACTCCAGGCTGAAGATTTGTGAATGAACCACTTTGTTCGTCTGTGGTTAAGACTGCACCACAACAATGGTGTTTGAGTCATCTTTCCAGCTAAAAGTCATCAGCTAGTTGATCAAATCGGAGGGGAATTCATTTATTCATACTTTCTGCTGTAAGCGGATGAGGTTTTAATGATGAGGTCCACAGCCATAACAATAGTAAGGACATCTGGGCCACACATGTGCCATCTCTTTTTGTGTACAGATGAGCGATGGCGAGTGTTTACAGTGCAGAGCCAAATTTCACCTTCACCTTGGTTCTGTGAAGTCAAATCTGTTGAGAGAAAAACTGTTTGACTGCTGCATCAAAAGCAAGATGTTAAGATTTTCACTTTCAGCTTGGCTCAAAATGCAAGAGAGTGCAAGTTTAAGGGACAGTGCAAGCCACACTTGTAAAATTTCCTGCAAGGCGCCAGAGAGTTAGAGATATGTGAATGGAAAAAAAGAAGAAGCGAGAAACACACCTGCTTGAAACTGCTGATTGAGGGGAAATGTGTTACTGTCCGCTCCAGCGATCTCTGCCAAAAGATGGTCGTTGCAGCAGGGACCACCTACTCCTCTGAGAGAGATTTGAACAGGGCGAGGCTGTGTTTGGACCAACAGAAAGATTGACCGTATCCTATCAGCTGCTGCTTCCACAAAACATGCCCGGTTCTAACTTTAGTCAATGGCAGCCTGCTGAACAGGCCCTTTGAAAATAGTCTTCATGTTTTCAGTCTGATTTCATTTCAGCTATGTTCACATGAATAGCAGATTCACATGACTCCTCTGAACGATTATTACTGCATGTTAAAGTTGGATTCAGTGTGTGCTACCACAAGTAAAAGCTACACAACATGATGTGTTTCGCAACATTTTTATCTCAAAGTTATCAGGTTCCAGGTGCAGGACAGCCATGAAGAGGATATGATGTAACTCGTCCAGGCTCCTCTCTGCTTTCTGTGTTAGTATCGTGGGTCATGGCAGGAGTCCTTTCCTGTTCGAGGGTGTCAGCCACCCAACGGGATAATGAGGATACCATCCAGGACACTCTTGGGAGGACATTAAAGGCCAGACACAAGTGAGGACATGAGAGAGGCCACGGACATGGCAGAGCGTGTTTGCTTTGCTGTGGATGTGAGCTGTGTGAGTATCCTTCTGTATATTTTTCTTTTTATGGTGACTGGTCGGAACAAGGCTCCGTAGAGTAACCCCCAACATGGGGTCACCACGCTGCTGCACCGAGAATATCAGGGAGAATCATGTAAACAATCTGTATTTTTAGCTATGCCTTTAAAGCATGTGACCTTTTGCTTCTGCCAATTTTCTGAACACATGACCTTACAGATTTGTTTACTTGATGAGAAATATGACTCACTCTCTTTGAGTAATTTCAAAGACTGGACTAATGGGTGGTTTATGCTTTAAGCAAGAAAAGTCACACGTTTTGTTTCCTTCTGAGCACTTAGTCGAAGATAAAAGAGTCATATGGCGCATGCGAAACAAAGAATTCGTTTGTGCTTTACAGATTTTAATGGATGCATGAAAGTAAAACATAAGCTACAGACTCTGATTTAGATCAAACACGAAGGCTTGTTGCTGTGTAATTTAGGCGTAAAGTCAGTCAAAGAAATTACATATTCTTTACATATGGGCTGAAAGACAGGGGAGAGACGTGCCGTTGATTTATTGAGCTAGATTAAGACAAACGTGAAGAACATGATAGAAGACCCATTGCTGACTCTCTCCACGCTGCAAAATCCAGTGAAAACACACAGAACACTCCGAATTCAGTGTATCTTCTGCCATTACACTGTCATGATAATCATGCTGGCTGTTGAGATGTTGCATCCGCTCCTCTGCTTTTTGCTCTATGAGGTGGAATCCCCCTACTTTTTAAAGCCGTCCAATGCAGACCGCTGTCATCATTTCAGGGCCTTTACCCTTTGTACGACTGGCCAACTGCTCCACGAGAACGTACACAATTTGCTAGATATCAAACATCCTCAATGGACTTGCGGTCGAGATATTTTCCATTCAGTGAGATCTAGTTGCAGTCATTAAAGAATGCAACAGCAAGACGTCTGTGGCAAAGCAAAAATTAAATCAGCAAAGAATTTCCAATGAGGTTTTGCATGGAAGTAAACTTCCAAGTACATACAGTATGTAATAGTTATGTTTCCAATAACAAAAAACGCTCTAGTTAGTGAGTAGAAAAACCTAAAATTCTTTAGCTTTCGCTATAAGCTCCAAAATGACATAAATACGGCTGTTATGCAACTTAAAGAGTTCCTGGATGTTTGACACATAGATAGCTATTTTCTGTTTAGTTTTGTGATTAACAGCACCCAGGTTGCCTCCAGATGTGGCTTGGACTCGGATGCACACTGAGTACATTTTTATATCAACTCACCCATAAAAAAGTGACCCTACACAACACTATCCATCACCATAAGGGATGACGCAGTGATCGAATAAGTAGATCTGACTCCTTGCTGCAAACATTGAATCATTCATTTATGCTAAATGGCGGACAGATGGTTGGGCCTTCTGCAAACAATCACAGCCAAAGAGTACTAAATGACTCATCACACACTATACACTGGAACGAGGAAAACAACAAGGTGGCAGGAAACGGTAGTAGGACTAACAGGAATTCATTCAACCATCACAGCTTCTAATATTAGCCTGGTCTTTTCTGGATTTTATCACTGGCTGCATCTGTCTTTGCTGTTTTTGTAAGAACATTAAAAAATCTGTTTGTTTTTAGAGAAAGGCTTAAAATACTCTGGAGCGGTCCTCAAACAACAAACAGAAACTTGCTTGTTTATGAATATGGAGTACACCCTTCCATTCCGTTCCCAATTTGCCCATTATGAAATCTCCAGCAGCTTCAGTCAATTTCCAAACACAGAAAAACTTAGTAGAGAACAAAATGTGCAAGATTTTAAGCCAAAATGTTGCTCATAAAAATATCTTAACATCCCACGCAGAATAGATTTATATCATGGCCTGACATGCTAGTCTTATTGTACGACTTCTCTGATCGATATCTGTATTATCGTAATGGGCCAACACAACTAAGTAGAAGCAGTTGAAGGAGATTTGATGGCTTTATGGATTTGTTAACAGCTCTTGATAATAGCCACGTCCATCATCCTGTGTTATTCTCCTCAGACGTCATACTGTTGTATTCATTTAGTAATTTACCTCTTCCTCAGATAAACACTGATAAACACAAGATTATCCACAAAATAAAGGAGGCTGGGTAGTCTGCATGGAGAGCACTTTGAGATTTATAGACACAACAGTGGATCAGTTATCATACTTACGGTAATCCACTCCCTAATGACAGGTTGATGTAGTACAACCTTGTTATGCTCTTATGTTTTCATTTTTCATTCCCTTATTTCACTGGTGCCTTGAATCTTAACATTTGTCTTAGAAACCCCACCAAAGTTCCCACTCACTCCAGTCTGAACCGATTCCAGCTGTCAGTGGGCGAGAGGTGGTAACCAGTCAATCACAGGGCTGACATAGAGCCACACTCATGTTCACACCTAGGGGCTATGTAGAGTCACCAACTGACCTAACCTGCATATCTTTGGACTGTCGGAGGTAGCCAGAGTATCCGGAGAGAGCCCACGTATGCATGCGGAGAAAATGCAAACTTTATAAAGAAAGGCTTTGTGGGATGGGGAGTCGAAACAGAACCAGGAACTCTCTTGCTTTGAGGCAACAGCGCTAACCACTTCAACCCCATGGTGCAACGGTTAGCTAAAATCAACGTAGATTCATTATTTTTTCAGAGCTAAAATGCTTTAAAGCAGGCTTGCAAAAAGTAGGAAGACTTCGGGTTAGACTACCTATGCTGAGCTAAGCTAAATGGTTGAAGCATTATTTTCCACACACAACTGCTTTCAATGTTCTCATTGAAGCAGAAACATGAAAGCTAAAAAAAAAATATATTTAGAACTGCCAAAATTTTGTTCGAGTTTCAAAAATCTTAGGCCAGTTACTTTGAAAATAAAAAAACTGTCACAGATTAGCTAGTTTACCAAATTCAAATTAACTAATTATCTTTAGCTCACAGAATTAGCATTCTGTATGTAGCCACTCACCTGTGCCATTCTGGGTACTTTACTTTTGATACATCTACTTCAATTCCACATTGCTGACATATACCTTTAAAGTTTTGCTTGGGAAAAATATTAAAATATTAGTAGACAGTAGCCTATACCAATAATGGAATATTTTTACATTATTTATCTCCCTACTTCTCCCTTATAAGCCCGCTTCTATTTATTATTCTCAACCACTGATGAGAAAATAAAAGGCCAGTGGCTCAGATTATCATCTAGTTGCTGGTTTACATTCCTTGTTCTGCTGGAAAAATAAATTCGAGTGAAGTGAATGATGATCATTGTCTTAAACGCCCTTGGGCAAGCCATTTAGCCCAAACCAAGGCTGTACTTGGATTGTATTGGTGTGAATGTGCAAACTATGTGAGTGTGAAGTACATAGTTTACATGTTAGGCCTAAGTTAACTTCCACTTCATAAATAAAGTATAAAATATAAAACAAATACTTCTGCCTTACCCAACAGCTTTAATTGAATGCATCTATCCACCACTAGCGTCTTTCACATCTCCCAGGCCTGATAGTAATGATGTTCAGTAGGTGACCGTTGGGTCATGTACGTAGATGCGTTGCTCATGATGCCATGTGAAGTCACGAGGATCAGCAGGATAAGTAAACTCACCTCTTCTGGCACTTGAGGCTGTTTAGCAGCATGTCTGTCTGCGGGCTTATTAAAACTTGGCTCCCTAATGAACATTCGCCCTTGAGGCCTGCTGAGTGCTTAGTGCTGCTCAGGAGACGGGGCTCTGGACACACGGGGCCTCTCTTCCTGCTCCCCATGGAGCGCTCCAGTATAAAAACTCAGCTGTACAGGCAGGCTGTAGTGGAGTCATATAAACACTTTTACATTACAGTGAACTGGAATGTTAACAAAAGACAGTCGGCAGAATAAATTCTGTGGTTCCTCCTCTGTGTTTTATTTTTGGGGAAACACATTTTGCGAGCTGATGGGGAGAGCAGCTCTCCACATGCGACTGTTCCTTGTTTATGGTTTTGTCTTTGTCATTTTGTCATCTTTGCCTCGGGTGATTTAAAGCCCACTGCCGCGGCATGGGAGAGCAGGAGGAAAAGGGCTTTCCACATGGGCTGACTGAGACCTTGCAACTATGCCATGACTTCACACTCCACTGTGAACATTTATCATGTGTGTGTTTGTATGTGAACATTGGACAAAGTTGAGTGTGGTGCGGGCTTGTAGACAATGTTGCGCAACAGCTCCCTCAGGGGTGTGATTTACGAGCTGGGCAGTGACGGGAGACATAAAGGAACTAAGGCCTGTTTAACAGAAATTTAAATCCCAATCTGAATCTATGAGCTAAGAATCTATTTCATGGAACTTCTGTGTTTCTGGTTTAAACTGGTTAGACATAAAATAAAAAGAGCAGTTCAAAGAGATTTCCCCAAAAGTGCCATGATGAATGGAGCATTTCTGCCTAACATCTGTTGGAGGCCTCGCCGTCTGTCTGCCCGGGGGGCTCTCGAAGACAGGTCAGCGCAGTCAGAGAGGCTTCCTCCCTGAGCCTCACACGCTTATTCTTCCCCTCGGCCCTGTCCCGTAGATCCCATGGCCATAACAAGGTTTCATTGATGGAACTGAAGTTTTGTCTTTGTTATACGCTGCTGTTGCTGTTACCCTATTGACCCTTGCGCTGGAGGGATCCCCACCCAACACTGGTGACTGATAATTAGCGAAGGCCTGTGGCAGAGAACACTTTGAAGTCATCTTGGCTAATTGTGTGTCATCCCTCTTTCCGTTGAAGCGTGCTTAGACTTAAGGGGACCTATGTTATGGTTTGTTCTGGCTAAATGGACTATGGGGAAAAGGTTTAATGGATTGAAAAATAACAAATTTATCATGGTTAATAGGAGGCTATTCAGGTCAAATTGACCTCATGCGGGGGGTTAAATCGCATCATAACTTTCTGGCGCTCGACCTTCACTGTTAATTGGGGGCGGAAAGAAGATTTCTCATTCACCTAACTGTTGCTGAAGAGAGCACATGATTCTCTGCTCACAGCTTACCAAGCATGAGGCCGGTCCAGCGGGAACAGCAGACATGAACATTACATGAAACCTAATGCTACATACAGGCAGGAGAGCACTGCTTGAAAACACAGCTAGCAATTAGCCAGCATACCAAATTGATTGAATTCAGGTCGGAGGCTGGGAGGCACGTGTCATCAGTGAGTCAAGCAGCATATTTGGTTTATGCATCATCCATTCCCAGCAGCAAATGTAAACACAGTCTAACCTGGATTACTCAATAGGCTGCAGTCTTGTATCAAAACAACTGACAAATTGTTAAAACTTTCCTTTTTCCTGTGTGCGGTCAGGCTGTGAAGAGGGCAGCGTACGGGTGAAATTAAAAGTGTTAGAAGATCAAAGTTTTGTGGCATTACTGTTGTCTGTAAAAGAAACCCAAATCCTATTTGTAAGTCTACACACAGAAATTCAAAAGACCTAAAATGAATTGTAGCAGACAGCTTTGCAAATACCCAAAGTTATCAAGGCAAATTGAATTATATGTGATTTACTTTAACAAAATCCACATTATAGGTTGCTTAATGATAGATCCTGGTGTAAAACCCACGTTTAAAGACAGAAAAATAACAACTACAGAGGTAGGTGAAAGTAAAACTTTGTGTGAGCCAAAGTTTTTACAGGCCCTCGTTCAATAATAAAACCACTTTTATAAGATCTACATATTGCTCATTAAAGCTGCATGAAACAGGAGGAATTAGATCTAATTTAGGCTTTGGACTTGGTGCAAACTCAATTTTATTTTTTTAGCCAGGGGAGACTTCATTAAATTCCTTTTTTCTTTCCGGCATCATGTTTAAAAATGGCACTCAACAAACTAACTGTTAGAGAGTCATCTGCTGATTGGTACCATGTTGTTGGCATGACTTTAACGAAGCCTGCCTGACCTTTGCTCCTCTGCAGCCTTCATGTTGTCTGTTATGGAGCTGTGTTTAATAGAGCCATCGGCTGGTAAGTTTTTCTTCTGCAGTGTGAGGGAGGGAGTGAGGGGTGTAGAGTAATTGGAGCAGAGATCCATTTCTATCCTCTTGGTAAAGCTGCCTAATGTGGAAAAAGCCTAACCTTGATTTTTCCATGGTTGGTTGGTGGAGACACTGTGAGCAGGGACTAAAGCTGTGAGGTGTGTAGCCATATATCACTTCTTTAGGACAAATAGAGTCTGACCTGGAGGCCTGGAGGCCACAGCCAGGAAGAGTTGACGGGAATAAATGGATTGAGCCTTGGACGGCAGCTAGAGAGGCGATCAAAAGGTGAGAGGAAATTTAATGGGAAGGGAGAGAAAATAGGGAGGAGGAAGTAAGATGCCCTCCTTCTAGTTTTTCTTTTGTCAACTCATCCAAGATCCACAGAAAACATATACTCAGAATTTACAAGAATACATGGCATGGGGCGTGATATCTATGCCTGTCCGTTCCAACACCACTGCCAGATTCATTCTGAGATTTCGTGTGATCTTGAATGTTTTAGGCGACATCTGGCTCTGACTCCAAGGCCCTCGTCTTTATAATTCTGTTCTTTCTGCAATGTTCTGACCTAATTGGCTGCCAGCGTGATCCACCCTTTGAATCATCTCCAGTGGCATTTGTCACGGAGCAATGTGACATCACTTTGTGTATTGTTAGAAGGAGATGCGATTAAATCACACTTCAAGAGACAGACAGGCTGCACCACAAAATTGAAGGCTGAAGTGGAGGATTTAGAAAAATTTACAGAAATGTGTGGTAGATTTTCTCCCAGACCAGAGGTGAAATCATTAGCCAGTGTGTATTTCAACATCCCACTGAGACTGCCATCAATGACAAAGTTTTAATGCGATAAACTACAACCATAAATTCTAATAAATCCACAGGAATCTGCCTCTTTGAACAACTCCCATGGTCAAACACATTTCACTTTTAAGAAAAGAAATGAAAAGTCGAGATCAGATTTCTTGGTTATAATGTAATGTGGTTCCTGGATCCCATTTCAAATAGCGGAGATGATTCTGTCGGATTACCAGGCCTGATAAAACATAACAAATGAGATAATTATTTTACTTTAAGCTAATTAAGCCCATTGATAGAAGCATGAGGGCAGCATCTGCTTCTCTTTAAGTCTTTTCAAAATTTCATTTTTAGAAACCAGTGTCCACCCAAGTGTGTGTGGGAGTACATTTTGAACCATTGACAATTTATCACAGGATGCCTAGCTTTTAAGCGATAGCTAACAGGAGAGGGCCATGATTTAGCCATGAGCTAACGTAGCATACGTGCTAACTACTATTGAAAGTCATTTTGTAATTCATTATTTGGTGACGAAAAAGTAAATGGATCTTTTCAGAAGGCTGGCCTTTTGTTGACTCTGACCCAAACTGTACCAATACATCAAGCCTTCCCAATGCTGATTGTCACAGTGGTATTGTTGTCTGTTGATGAAGAGAGATGTCAATACAAATTTAAATGGCTACCCCAACACAGCCATGAGAAATAGTCTAAAAAACAAAATGTGCTATTTTTGAACTAGGACTCCAATACTTATACATGTTTATTTTCACTGAAATATTTGTGGATGCTTTATTACTTTCCTAATTTGATCTCATATGCTTTTTTTTATTAAACCAAATTTCCACTTTTCCTTTAAAACAAAACATGTATCTAACGCCCATAAACATTAAGCCCTATAAAGCGTCAGAAAGTCAGAATTGACCCTTTCGACCTGTGCTAACACTGAAGAACAGATTCATCATATCCCTCACTAATACAGTAAATCAACTAAACCTATTGGGTTTTTTTTGTTTCTCAACCCTGACCTTTATCATGTGGCTTGTCTCCATTTATAATGCAGCATGCAAATGGTTGGTTATCGTACGGCTATAAGACTCCTTATATTGCTGACTTTCCTGTTACATACATGTATAACGGTTTCTGTACCAAAACCAGCACCACTTGTCCTCAGGGGCAGCTTTTCAAAACAGTGCAAAAGGGTGATTTGTAAAGGGAAGTACTTAATCTAATCTATGCAACAACTTTCTTACAGATTTCTTGACATCCCAGGCAGCTTAAAGCCTTTGTTAAGTTAACAACTCACGCCCTTAAATGAAAGAGCCAATCACTCAGCCGTGAAGTAATACAGGGTGGATGTATTGCCAGCGCTATGACATGCATCAGAAATGTAGCCAATGGTGATATAGTTTGTCAGACTTGAACATTTCTCTGGATTGTTACCATATTTGAAAGCATACACGGAGTTGATTAATTTTCCCTTTGCTTGAATGTATTACTTTGAAGCACACACACATACAGTACAAGTCTCACAAAACCATATAAAAGGAAACGAGTATGAATATCATGAAAGGCGAAGTGGAAGTGCCTGTCTTAAATACCGCCCATGTGACCTACTTCTATTACACAGCTGACAGCACCTCATTCATACATGCTGCATGGGAAAGACCCTGTAGTCTTTGGCCTAAGCACATTACATTTATCCCCCTCTATCTTTGACTGTTTCCACTGGTTGCCCGAATGCCTGTGTTATGAATGTTGCTAAATCTGTTGCAAAACGTCACTAATAAAGCACATAATTTCATCTTTTATGGAGCGGATCCCTGCCAAACGAACCTCCCTTTTCAGGTTTTCCCACAGGTCCTCAGTGCACTGCCCTGAGAGAACAATGTCAGTATTATGTTAGCTCCTGGGCAAAGAGGAAGGAGAGCTGAGGGCTTTCAAACAAACAGCAAAAGGTAGCTTACCAAAGAGATTGACGTTCCTTGTTGGTGCTCTCCATTGAAAGTCATCACAGAGAGCGATTCACATGGATCACTTAAAATTCTGGTTGCGAGGTGGAGAATACGCTGTTGATACTTGCTTGTAATGAAAGCCCTGCATTCTGGGTGTAATGATACTGTTTGGCTTTCTAATGGGTACACTTGAACTCTGACCCTCCGCTCACTCAACAGTGTCAAGGCAGTCACTTCATCTAAATGGATGCAAATGTGTTTCTCATGGGATGTTCATGCTAACAGGTAAACATGTAGGGTTGGTTCCTATTGATACAGTTCTTCAGAAGTGTTGGCAAAAATAAGAGCAGGTTTTACTCAAGTGAAGAAGTCTCTGAATTATACTCACAGTTCAAATTAAAAGTCACCCTCTGAAATACATTGTTACTGGCTGATTTTGTTAAAAGCTAACTAAGCCTCATAACTGGGACACTTTCAAACTTTGTGACTTAAAACAATTTCTTGAAAATAATGAACAGTAACTTTGCAACAGTTCAGACATGTTCCATGGGGAATGTTTTGTTGCTCTCATCTTTCAAGTGTGATATACACTGAAGGATACGCCAATAAATTGCTGGTATGAGAATTAAATTGGTCATGGTGTTTGGAATGCATCAGCAATGATGAACAAAAAATAGTGCCCTATAAATGCCTTAGAGCCTTAGTAACAAGACTGCTTTTAACATGTTGATGTAGAGCTTTAAAGTAGGCCCTACTGATTTGTTTTAAATGCTAGAGGTAAAGCATAGCACTACTTGAATACATTAGCAAAGTATTTACTTTCGAACTCTGTCCATTAGAATTCATCTTATGTAATTTCAGGGCCCTCAGAACATTTGCCCCACAGTTATGTAATGACAATTATCTACGAAATCGGTCAATCAAAAGCACAAAGTAGTCCAGACTCAAATCAAATCCAACTTGAGCTACGTGGAGCACGCATATAATGTACATACATGTTGTTTGCTTCAGTGTAATTACATGACTCGGGTATTGTTATTGTTACTATGACCCTAAGAAACGGTGCAATGTAATGCAGTTATATTTCTGCTTTGCATTTGAAAGATGATAGGAGTGGCTGGGTTGTCATGCCAGAGTATTCAAAGGACTCTTTGTGTAGAAGCGTCGGTCAAAGCCAGAGACATCCTCCTGGTATTTATTCCAGAGTTCCTCCAGATGCTGCAAATTGTATCAAATTGAGCCACATTAAGACTCACTTTCATAACAGCTGCCCTGAACATCTTCAGCGTTTCTCAACCACGGTTATTTATTTGTGCCCTTTGGGATTAATCTACACTGTGTAAAAAGATAATTGGAACGTGAGAAAGGAGAGAGGTTTTAACACTTTGTAAATAATGAATATCCTATTAAAATAGTTATTGGAACATATGAGGAAGTATAAAGAATTAGTTAACAAAAGGTTATGAATAAATGGGTAAAAAAGATACCTTATTTGTGGATTTAGTGAATCAGTGGCTACATTCAAGCCCACAGGAAGTGAAGCTGGCTGATTACACACAGTGAGCAAACAATGTAATTACAACTTCAAGTTCTGACCTACATCACCTTACCATCATAGCACTTAACACGCCTTAATTTTAATCACCACTTCCAAAGTTTTCAAATTCATATCTAAACCTGTGTGGAATGCATCAGAGCAACAACACTTTGGAGGTTATAGGAAATGCTAATGTGCACGCTTCATGGGCTAAAAGATGCGGAAGTTTTCCCAACCATCTTCAAATTCCACTGCACCATGCACCACTCAGCAACTTGTGTCGGACAGGCTCATCCATTTGTCCTTCATCACATCTGTTGATTAAATAAATAAGCTTGAGGTACCAGCTAGTTAAGCATAATAGTTAGCTAGTGGTTAAAAATGTTTATATACAGCCTTACATTAACTAGTTCAAACGTCTCTAAAAGTAATGGATAAATATAGTAGTAAGCTAGGTAAAAAGCAATGGATGAACATTAACATAGCAAATGGCATTAATAGATGGCCTAGTTATAGATTAGCAGTTACAATAGGCTGGCTAAAGGATAAGCATTAAAGTAATTAACTAAGTGGTGAAATTGTGAAAATATAGCCTAATCTGAACAAGTTTGACAATTTTATGCTAATTGTTAAACACCAAAAACAGTAACATATCGTAAGCTTCAGAATAGCAATAGTAAGCTATTTGGATAAATGATAAAAATAGATGATTATGGATTAACAGTTGGAATATGCGAACAAATGGATAATCAGTCAGACAACCTAATAGTTATGAATTTAAGGACATCTATTATGCTGATATATTTTCATTACATAATGTTACGATGTTGGATGTCCATACTATACTTCTGAAAAAAAAAAATGTAAACACAAGAAAAACAGTTGTTGGCTTAATCCCCGGGTGTGGTTTCCTGCTGCTCTGAATGAGACGTCAGAACTACTGGAGACTTGTCCAGAACCTGACACTCTTTCAAGAACACGCCCACCCGGAAGCTCACTCAATTTTACCACTGCAAACAGAGCTGGCCAATTGGAGGAAAGAGAGCATGTGGGGGCCCTAAAGAGACAGCAGCTGAAATGAACCGTTTCAGGCTGAAATGAGGGTTTTTACTGACGCCAGTATAAGATAAATAAGGAGGTTTGTGAGCTACACATCACGCAACCCTACTGAATAGGTGACCCAGACTGACATGATTAATGGTGAAAGTGAGTATAATAGTAATCTCCTTTAACGGTCAAAATACACTCAATCATATTTCATCAGGTACCATTCAAAAACAAACTCACGACAGTTCTGCAATGCGTCATACTTTCATGAAAGTCTATGTTCAGATGTTGTTGCAGCTTTAGGACCCACAGCTTCTTTCCCGCATGTCATTCCCACTCACCCCTGGTTCTTCCTCTATCCACTGTCTGATCAATAAAGGCATGAAGGCTAAAAATAATAACCTTTACAAAAAAAGTATGGTTATTTTGGAGACTGTAGTCTGCATTGCTGTTTAACTTAATTGCACTATACATCGAGTAGTTCCTTGTTTAACAGTGTGTAATTAAGTGCATTTAATTACATGTGTAAAATACAATAAAACCTGACTGTTGGGGTTCATCTGGCATAAGAAATTTGGAACCAGGCCATTGCACTCATGTGTGTCTTATAACATAATATAGCACCATATTAAGCCACTTATTGAGGCTGTAGTACAGCAACAGTGGCGTCAGGCAGCTGCTCACTCACTCACAAAGGTCACTTAGCAGGGAACACTTTCTGAATTTGTCTGTGCATGCCCTAGTCACCTTCAAGGCTTCAGGGGTTTGAAGGGCTATGATCTAAAAACATTGACACCGGCCAGGCAGTGGGCCTGGGGGAGGAGGGATTCTGCTGGACAGTCATAAGACAAATGTGGCCAGCTTCTCTAATTAGATTTCTCATGGGTTGCAAGATGAGCTGTAATCAGCTGTGGCTCCCAGCCCAAGTCTGCACACAGACATGATGTTTCCATGTAAATCCAAGAGAAAAAGAGGGCAACACTGTCCCCTCAGTGTTCATATAGTAACCATTTCATGTGTTTTTGCAGTGAAAATCCCCTTTAAAATGTTTGTATATCCCAGCTCTGATGGGAAGGAGAATGAATGGGCAAACTACTGTCTTCCTCTCCGCAGCTGTGTATTTTGGCTTGCAGTCATGTGAGTGGTTGGTGCTCAGGGACCAGTCATGAGAGAGATGGGCGCACATCTTTTGTGGGTTGAATGAGACGGGGAAGCCAACTCTCCTTGGGTTGTTTTAAGATCTTATGGGAGAGGAGAAAAGTGTTGTTTCCAGACCGTCAGAAGGAAAGTGATGATGCAGCATGGATGAGAGTGGGAGATGAATGGGATTTGTTACATAACCTGACCAGTTTTCCAAGATTTCAGATTGAGTTTTAACAGAGAGCTTTATATGGCTTTACTGTAAATTCAAAGTATATTAACTTATTTCCAGTATGTTGTGATTCATTTAACAAAGTGCTATCACTGTAATAAGATGAACTTACCTTGCACTCCGTGATGCACATCAGTATAAAAGAGGATGCATTTACTTTAATATTCCAGCAATCAGTGCTGCAAGGTCTAAGACAAAACCATCTGGCTTCTAAATTTCCATGATATTGTAGTAGCCTGTCATATCAAATCTAAATTGAAGCTAATTATTCACGCAGCTGTATTCATGACCATTCCAAATAATCCTGGTCTAAGGAATCATAGAAAAAGAAGCGCAGTAACATGATGTAACTTGGCAGAGAAAGTGCGTGTGGGCACATGGACCGAGCGGTGCGGCGAGTGAAGCAACAACACAGCCGACAAGGGGGAGTTTCTTCTTGCAAAGCGCATGCAATCCCTACAAAAATTCCCGGTGACTTCAGATCCAAGGAGGTGGTGATATTCATGGGAGCACGAATCAAACTCTCTCACTTTGGAGTAGGAGAACAGCTTCAGCAGTCCTGCAGCCAACACGCTGCTCTCTTTGCGCCTCTTGTTTAACATAAACTAAAACAGATGGAATAATGTTTGCTTGAGATAACATTTTTTTTCAGCGCTGGAAGGAGGAAAGTTAAGAGTTGCTTAGTTTTTGGACTAAAGTCAGGTGCTGATTTTAACAACCAGAAGACAAACTGCATGCACACAGTCTTACCTGGGCATTATGAAGAGGTATCCAGGCTATTTTCATTCATGGGAGAGGATGCCTTCTTGTTGAACTTTTGCAGGGTAATCGCAAATATTGTTTAATTTGATTTTATAGAACTTTGCTGCCGTAAAAACTGTTACTCAGTCTGCAATTTTACGCGGTACTTTCAAAAGTTTGCATGCTCAAAATGGACCGTTCAGGATTCGCTGTTTTAATTCTTTTGACTATTGCGCTGGTGCAAATTAGTGAAAGTAAGAAGGACACAACAGGTGGGAGGAAAGAGGGTGCGGGGGCCGGCCGGCCGGTCTGGGACCAGCAGCAGTCCCGAGAGAGGAGTCAAGGTCAGTCACCAAGAGGACCAAAGGGCAGTGCATCCCCCGGACCATCTGGTGAACCTTCTCCACCCTTAAGGACACTGGTCCGGTTACCCAGGGGAGCATCTTCCCGCGGGGATAGCAGGCTCGTGTCCGCAGCAGCGCCGGTTCATTCGGCCAGCTCCTCCCGGGAAGAGCTCGTCTCTGCACCGCGGGATGGTGCGCTGCGCACCGCGAGGCAGCCGGGCAGCCAGCAGCACAGAACAAAAGTGAACCGCAGGCAAAGCAGCAAGCTCAGCTCTACCAGCACCAGGAGACTTACAGGGTAAGAGTAACAGCCAAGCGCTCTGCAGTCCACTATTAAAATGTTTCACTTTGCCTTATCCATCTGTTGAAGTTATTCAGTCATCTGCATGAGCATCGGGCTCCTTTTAAATAATGTGTGTGACCTATTTTACAGTAGATGAAGCCATGTGGTTTACTGTGAGGTAGTGGTGGCCCACTTTAGCAGAACCTCGCTTCTTGTAAGGCCAACCAAGAGATGATGTAACAAAATAACCCAGAGGAAATGGCTCCATAAATAGAAAAGTAGTTGGATGTAAAGTGCATTCAAATAGGTAGAACAGATACTCCAACTAAATATGAATGACTGTTATATATTGATTTTGTCATCAGGGTCATGGCAGGACATGGAGTGATTGCTGGGGTTAAACACTGTCTTGATTACTATAGGCTGATTGTTTAAGCATAAAATGAGCAGCAAAAGTATAGAAATGGTTGAACTGCATCTGAACTAATCTGAGACTAATGTAACACTGTGTTATCACCATTTCCTCCCATTACTTCACATTACACTATATTTAAATCGTGGTAGGAGAGTGGCTGCAGACTACTTCAATGTGTGTGCCCCAGTTTTGTGCTGTTGCCCCTGGCCATGTTTTGTAGTGGCTCATATGGAATCTTGGCTGCTGGTGAACATTTGCGAATTTTCTTAGTGATCAGAAACACCTGTTTCTCAGATGGCCCTCTCTCAGTGCTAGCAAATCCCAATTTTCTGTCTCTGCTGAACTCCAACCAGGACGATGGGTTGTTTCCATATTAGAGCCCCTTTCTGTTTGTTAAATGAACCCTTGTGCATCAAGTCCTGTTTGTTCAATAGGGACAAAGCATGATACACATTGGAGGGGAGAATGTTTACATAACAATCAGAGAGGGATTTGAATGGCTCAACTGGGGTTGAAATCTGAATGAATTATCTCTTTTGTGTGTCATTCGAGGGCCTCTTACCTTTAGGAAATTGATTGTTTATACGGCCAATTTATGGGCCTAACAAGCAGGAGGAGGATTCAGCCAGACTTGTCGACACCTGTCTTAAGCTGTCTTACACGAGGAGGATTTAATCACTGTACATTTCAGTTCATTCTACGAGTCTTTCATCCACCTGCCAGCTAATGATGTGCTTTTATGTTAAGATGGCTCTAAGATGTGGCACCCTGAAACCAAACACTCACACCTGAGAAAAATGATTGACAGTCAATGAAATGTAATGAAATTGTATTAAAAGAGTGCACATGTAGCACCATTCATCATCAACGTGCCCTGATCTACCAAACCTCCAAAAGCAACATCCTCCAACAAATCCATCAGCTAGACAGTCTCACTGATGCATGTATATTTAAATCCTCTCATAAAAGAAATAGCTGGATCCAACATGCTTTATTGCAGCATGGGGCGAATGCCTTGCTCGACATTGCCAAAGAAACACACTCCAGTGTCGGATGAATGAGCTTCTTTGAGTTGAAAAGAAACCTAAAGGTGGAGTAACATAAATTGCACGGGCACATTACCTAGTAGTCTCTGCCCTGTGATTTTAACACTTTGATTCATTAGCTTCAGATGAATCATCCGCTGCTTGTTAGAGAAAGTGCTTTCATGACACATTTCCTGTTGGAGTCCCCAGTAAGCGCGCTCCTTTACTGCACCCTGAGGCTCTGGCAGCGCTCTGTTCACTTAACTCTCCTTTACATGCGTGTTGACTCAGAATGACTCCCCGTCTGTTTTCATGCACCTGTCAGACGTGTGACTGATTGGGCGAGCTTAGAGGTGAAATAATACCCCCATGCCTCGTGTTGGGGTTTAGATAAAAATATAACTAGGTGTGAACATGGTTTTATCTGTGTTTTAACCTGAGGCGTCATATTTGTGTTGGATGGATTTCTCCATTACATGCATAGGTTTAGGCCTGATGGAATTTGGATGGGATGACTGAGGTTTTTGGCACGAGCCTGGCCTGATGTGTTTGATTTATGACAAGGCTAAGCCTGCCAGAGGGCCCAAACAACTGCATGTTATCCCTGTGACGCCTCAGTAAGACTCGCACTATCTAATGAGTGCAATCCTGCTGAGGTCAATGAGTCAATTCCTGTTATCTTCTCGAATCACCGTGAGTCAGACATCCACTTACTGTAATAACTTGTGAAAAGATGATGGGGCACAGAGCCATGGCAGCGCATTGACTTGTGCCCCGAAGTTGCTCTTGCGGTCTGGTGCCTTTTCATCTTTCTCGCTGCAGAAATTGGCCTGCGCTGCAAGTGCGGATTAAAGAGTGCAAAGAATCCAGTTATTACTGTTTAAAACTTGTCATCTCTCATTTGCTCAGTGATTTATAGAAGATGCAGGGTGCTTTTCATGTCCCGTGTGTTTCGCATAATCCCTTCAAGGCTCAGATAACTATATTTGTTTTCGCTCTGGATTTTTCGCCTAATAGAAAATGGGACTTGAGGGTCCATATTCAGATAGGGTTTCGTGACTTACCCTGACATTTTTTCTTATTGAATAAAATGCAATTATAGCAAAAATCTCTAAGGTGTTCATGTCGATAGGCCAGCCACATCGGGATGATCTGAAATTATTTCAGCCTTCGCAATCAGATCAGCTTGTCATGCGATGGTTTGAGGCCTTCCACCTTCACTGTTATTGCTCAAAGATTATGACAAGATACATACTCTCTTTGTCTATTTTACCCTGGCTTCTGTGTTTGCGTCTTCTTTTGTACAGGCCTAATGTCTGCGGAGGTCAGCAGTGCTGCTCAGGCTGGGCTTTCGCCCCTGGAACGAATCGCTGCATAAAACGTGAGTACAAATGCTTCTTTTCCTATGAGAATTATAAATGTACTCTCTTTTTTTCATACATTTTCTTTTAGCTCAAACAACAGCAGTTCCTATTTTAAAACGTAGGTCTTTGTGTCGTATTTTACACTGACATACATGATTAGAGCTTCCTGAACTGGTACACTCCGCAGACAGAGAGGCTTTACAAACGTATGCACACAGTCTTAAAAAATAACAAAGTAAATGGCGACTAATGACCATCCTGTCAAGTTGAATTGCCCAATGAAAGTTTTCCTTAGCGTATTATTGTCCTCATGGTTATGCTGGTCATGTGGTGTTTGCCTTTTCTTTTCATGTGCGATCCTCACATGAAAATTACCACCACTTAGCACTCGTCTCTTTTTGACACAAGAAAAAGCCCCTAATTATGGGTGGGACATGCTTCTTCATTTATTTTACCACAGCTGTGTTAAATATCTTACCATGCTAAGAAAAATTTAAAGTAGAATAAAAAGACACCAGCTTTGGATCAATAATCAGCCACTTCTTATACTCTGAATCTTTACTGCGTTGTTATCCTTGTCTTCAACTTGTTAAATCTGCAGACGTAGAAACTGGGCTAGTATGTTAGAGTCTTAACGTTGACCTGTAAGGGGCCCAGTTGGCTGCAGCTTACACCAGATTTACTCTTTGCATGTCATGTTTCAATTTCACGTTTATGACCAGACCGCTATTGTTTGCAGCAGTCTGAAATAACACATTGGAATTGGAGCTTTTTAGATAGAGTTATCTTTAAATGTTACGAGTGCTGTAAAAGCAGTAGCCGCTGGCATTCAGTCACTTACAAAGACTTCTATCCTCCTTTACTCAATCTTTACTTTTTTTTCTGTTTACTCTTTTTCTCAGTTCTCTACTAATTATCTCCCTAACAACAAGCACACATGCAAACACAGTTAGCACACATTGCAGCCACCAGATTACACAACAAGCTGATTGGACCCAGCAGCCTTCATATTAGATCTCCTTCTCCGATTTTTTTCTCAAGTCCCAGCTAAAGGCACACTTACTGAGGTGTAAATTACATCTAACACAGAGCTGCAGTTACCCAAATTATAAGGGTAAATACTCTGAATGTGCCAGAAAGTAACAGGTCCAGTCTAACACTGCTATGTTAAACAAGTAGGACAGTGCATCTGAGCAGACTGAGGGTCCGTCCAACCATCTGGACCCTCTTACAGCTTGGCCCTCACCCAGGTCTGACTAGAGGCTGTGCTATCATCAGCTGAGCGAAGCCCCACTGCCGGCAAATTGCCAACACAAAGGCCCCAGACTGGAGCTGGGACTGGAAGCCCCCACGTAAGACCTCCATGGAGGAAAGCAGGCTGAGGCTATCTTTACTCTGTCCCTGCCAGAGACCCGGGCTGCTTTATTAGGAGATGGCAGCATGAGAAAACATGTTCACAGTGGGGGAAAGAAAAGGAACAAACCTGTCTGCTGGAAGAAAAATACAAACATAACGTGGGTGAGCTACGTCTAGGAAATTCACGCTGAAAGGATTGAGGTAATAACTAATATTAAAAGTGTCAGCTGTAGGCATCAACTGAAGGCTAGAATTATGGCATCCTGACAATTGCTCCTTGTTCAGTGGGTTGAGCTCAGAGCAAATATATGACAGGAATTGTTGTCCATGGAGTGCGCTTACAGGTCTTAAGAAAAGTTCCGAAAAACTCTCTTTGTCTGGGCCTCCATGAGTCTGGTTCTAGTAGGATTTGGTCCTGCCTACGTCCTGAAGGGTTTGGTACTGAGTGATTCGGTTTTCAACTTCAGGATGGATTGTTTGCAGACTTGTTTGTATATTTACCCAAATTCCATGTGCTGAAAATAGCCTAGTTGTGTGTTAGGAAGCTTTTATCCATAAAGAAGAACCAAACATTTCCACTGCTGCATCATGTTTATTCCCCTCTGGCTATATTAACCTCTGTAATTAAAGATGAAAGGTTCTTATGACCAAAAGAAATTGTATTAATGATGGACAAAAATCAAAGGTGTGTGCGTGATGTGTTGGGCTGGTAAAGTGGGTCCAGGTGTGAGCCAGCTCTACCTCCATCTGTTGACTTGCAAGCTACCATACAACTAAATGAAGCATCTTGTGTTTCTGGGTCAGCACTTATTCCCCTCTGTGCTGAAATTCACATCTGTTCATCAAAAAGTATATTGTTCCTAAGAAGAAGAAGATGGTTATTGTAGCCTCACCCACTCACAACCCAGCATTAGTCCTGTCTGAGTTATAATGGAAGACTGGAGCTGCTGGTATTAACACAGGAACTGAAGACAATTTCATGCAGATGGGAGTCCAATGTCTAAATTATCATAAGCCTTTTACAAAATCTTGCACTCATTTTCACAGAATTGAATACGATGCTTCACCAGTAGATCAACCGAAATCATAAAATATGCCACTAATGGTAGGCTGTGGGAATGTTGTCCACATGACAGTAATTATAAAGAAGGGAAAAACAGCATGTTAGTTCAGTGAAATCTGTACTATAGGTTTGTTTTGGGGATGCCCATAAAAATCTGTTTCCAAAACAGTTAGATACTTTGCTTTAGAATTAGGATGAAAGTTTGAACTTTTTGCAAGTTTTAGGATAAATACAGCAACCCCCAATTACATGATGTGTACATCCGTGTAGAATGACTGTTTTGAAGTTTTTGTTTACAACATTTAATGACAAAAGAACAACTGACTTTTTTAAAGCCGGTGTTTCTGAAGATCATATTCATATTTGATCTCTTCTCTTTTGTATCTGCTTTCATATGCTTAACTATTATCTCTGCCCGTTTTAATGTAGGTGTCACTCAAAATGAATGTAAATGGATTCTTGGATATGAGAAGGAGGACTCAAACAGACAGCTAAAGGGGCTTTTTTTTGGCAAGCCATGTGATAGAGTCAGCTAAGATAATAAGAGCATACAGCCATGCTCGCAGCTCTGTGAAGTTTTAATAAGTTTCTACACTGTGGTGTGAGCTGACTGCTAAAACGTTCCTCACTATCATGATGATATTTAGAAAGTATGTTCTTAACCATGATTACCACAAGCACTAAACACAAAGCACAGCTAAGCCTGTAGGATTGTTTAATAAATATATTTATGCTGAGATACAGATCAGGGAAGAGCCAACATTTGGCAGTTAATCTTCAGCTGGACTTGAAGGTCTTCTATTTTCTCAAATCCGTAATTTTGTGTTCAATAGTTGTGTCTTATGCACAAATTTCAATGCAGTCGATTCAAAAGTTGTCAAGATATTTAAATCTGGACTGGAAAGTAGTGGAGGCCGGAGCTGACAGTGGAGGTCTGCTGCCAGACTGTCTTGGAGAAGTCTGCAGTCTAACTTTGCCATCCATAGAGTCATGCTGCTCATGTGTAAAAAAAAAAAAAAAATGCTACATGTTAGCATAGCTCCTACTGGCAGGGTCACTGTATATCAGAGTTATGTAGCGTTGCTCTGGCTCCTCCAGATGACATGGCTGTTTTTGTAATTGGATTAATGGCATGGTTTACCACACACAGAGTGAATGTACAGGACTATATAGAGCACTTTCGATGGGTGAAAGACTCCCTGTGGCACAGACAGGAACTGGCTTTACATTTTACCTGAGCTCATAGAACTCCCTGAAGTGTAGCCTGCGTTCAGATTCTGCTGTGGAATTCATTTCACCACACTATACATCACTTTTTTTTCTTTTTTTTTTAAACCCTCAGCACGCGGTAGGCTACATATGGCAACATGCTGCAAGTAAAGCCAACAGCAAGCAGACAAATCCTCGAAGAAAAAAAGGCACACAGATGGCCCTTGATTTAAAACGGTTGCTGTCTTAGAGAGCTGCAGATGAAAGGTGCATCATTCACGTGGATGAATAAAGTTGTTTTCAGTCTCTTAAGCAGTTGGTGATTGACACAGTGAGACGCGGTGAAGAGGAGTTTCTTTTTGATTGCCTTCCAGCTTTCTTTGGCCTGCTGTGCCGCTCAGGGCCCCATCCCAATCTGAAAATATCTCCTCATGCAGAAAGACTCTCTCTTTATCTCTCTTCTGCTTACATCTGCCACCGCAAGGTAACTGGCCCTCTCTTTCCAAACAAAAGATTCACCATCGGGCACGTCTCCCTGATACCATCATGACCCCGGTGAAGTTTGAGTAGGATTAGAGCACTCCAGGGTTGAGAGACAGCAATGTTAGTCATTTTAAGCTCTTCATTTAGCTTTTTAGTGAGACATTTTCACGGATGTCAAATCCAGCAAAAATGTGGATTTAATAATAATAGCGTGATAGCAAAAGTATGATTTTCACCTCATTTCACACTATTTACCCTAAATCGTGTTTGTGAAACGCTTTTTAATAGTCCTCCTGTCTCCAACAACATGTGCAAAGCAGCTGGCAAAATATCAAGGACAAGAAGTGATGATTTTCTGACCTCCAAATCAGCACCCAAATATGACGTTTGTTCTAGTGGTTTGCTTTTTGTTAACCTCCCTCCCACACAACTAAATCTGCATATATCTGATCTTACTGTAACTGCACTGTGCTGCCGTCCTCTGTGTTCAGATAATAAATCTTCAAGATGTGGGCTTAAGGGTATCTGCACATCAATAGAACCGTGATAATTGCTCTTATCTACACCAGTCACATGTTTGTGTTTTCAATGGTAGCAAAGAGATTGATTGCGCACAGCAAGTGTTTGAACTGCATTGTTTGGGGCTTACGGCATTTACACTTTAAAGCGTAGTACTAAACATGCAGCTTGAGGTCATGAACTTCAGGCACATGATGTTGTGCACACCATGACCCACTGACTCACCAGGACATGAGTAGCTCTGCTCATTTCTGTTGATATGATGAGTCAGTATCCTGTGTAAAAAATGAAGTATATGATACATTTTATGATAAGTCAGAGAATCTCACTTATTAAATCATTTTGCAGCGTCCATCAAAGAGTTGACTATGGAAAAGATGAGGATAGAAACATGACTTGCAACATAAGGTTTAAGAAAAGGACCAAACACTGATGAGAACCAAGACTTCCCAGCAGCATGCTCTGTTTTACAAGAACAGGAGGAGGTTTCCAAATGTTTTAGTGTTTTTTTTTTTGTGACGTCTTTGCGATGAGCCGGGGTGGAAATTACCGCGGCACAGACAGCCGCAGAGACTTCGTCAGCTTTATATATGTCATGTGAGGATTTGTAGGGGTTGCACAGTTCACAGTAAAGGGGCATAACTCACTTTTGGCAGTCCTGTATAGAGTTATGGGCCATTAGACGGATCCTGTAATCAATATACACCCCATCATCCCAGAACCCGTCATTAACACGGCGGCTGGACAGCTCGCTCTCGGTTTGTCTTCACAAACCAGGAGTGCTGCTTTCTACGCACCAGCTGCTGTGTCTGTTTGTAACTTGCAATTGGGTCCTGTTGCAGGCTCCTGCGCCACATGTTTCTCTAATTGCCATAGATGAAAGTGTGGTGAAAATGAAGAATTACTCAACGTCTGGACCCTAAACGTCTTCCTGTAGAATTTCTCTCTTGTTTATTTGTACTTCTTTGTTCATGAGCTGTTATAATACAGGAAAAAATGAAGCGATAAGTAGAACAAACGTGGCCCTGTTGAAAAGTATAAGTCAATATTTGCTTTTCCTTTTTCATGATGTAAAAATACTCTCTTAGATCCTTAAACAGTAGGCCTAGAGCAAAAATGTGCTTGCTAAAAGCAACAGTTACAACAAGCACCCGCCTCCTTCAGACACACACACGCTCGCTGAGCCGCAGTGTTGTTAGGGCATATATTGACCATATATCACAGCACCCTCCTGCTTAAAGACCATATGGAAGTTGTTGGGATGTGATCCCTCAGGAGGATGGGGTTTTTGGCTTCGCGACGAACACCACGTCTCACAGAGTCAGCTTTACAAGTTGTGGGCACACGCCCCCACATCCAGATATCCTCCACAGAGCGGCCTAGCATGTGGCTCATTAGAGGCTGAATGTTGGAGTCTGAGGGGTGTGGTGGAGGCACGCTATAGTGTGGTTTAAAGTAATGTACACAGTGTCGTGGGTCAGCCGTAGGTTAACAAAATCCCCCAACAGAGCCGAGGTGGCTTTGGAGAATAAAGCTCCTAACCCAAAAACCCTCCTAAAACCCACACTGTGATTGAAAAATGTGCATTCACGACAGTTGCACCTTAATCTGATGAAATATTACCCTTGTAAGATTTAACACTTGGAGAAAATGAAGGATCAGTCGAAACAGCGTAAGGCAGCCCTCCATTCTGTATCAGGTTAGAACAACAGAGAAGTAAGTCTCTGAACTTTAACTACAGCAAAGCACTTATTTTGTAGACAGCAAAGTTAGCACTTTGCACGCCTGAGATGATAACACTTGTACTGGCAATCATGTGGAAATCACATGTTTTAGAGAGATCAACACTCACTTGAAGTGATTAGCATTAAGAAGCAATTGTATTATCTGCTCAATAGACCAATTTTTACTTCTTCAGTGAATAGTAAGTCCGGTTAGAGGCAACTTTTTTTGAAGCTTGTCTTTCCCTGCTGCCTCCCACAATCTTCACCACTTGACCTATTTCATTAGATCTGGTTAGGTGGTGACTCCAAAAGAGTAGAAGCTCATGCTGTCATCACAGGAGGTTTACCAGTCACAAGATTCTTAGACTTGTCAGTCATGCTCTGCACAGTTTTATGCAAAATTGTATCAATTCAATATTTTTTGAAAGTAGTTCAAGGCTTTATTTTCTTAAAAGTCATTACATTTACATGCATGTACATTCACTCACTTTTTTCACACATTTCCTTTACATTATCTATTAAATTAGTATAAAAAATGGCCACACTCCTACATCCAGACAAAGGTCACATGATGTACCAATGATATCACATGATATTTTATCTATTTCCCAACTTCCTGTCCCTCAATTACAGGGTTTGAAAAGATTCCTAATCCAGCCTTTTCAGCTCCCGGCTTCTAAATCTCATAATGGCGCATAATGTGCTCAGCTTGTAAGGGGTCCAAGATTGTTGCGATTATGCTTTCACTATCAATATTATTTTCCAAAAATGTCAAGTTACCTCTGGCAGCACTGTTGACCTGTGTAAAGTGAGAGATTTCACTGCATGTTAAAGAAATGTCATATATTGGTTTCAGATTGCCCCCCTGGATGAATGAAAGGACTGTAAAGATTTGATGGGTTCTGTTACTCTGAGGCTGAGAGAGGGGAAGGTGGATCTCTGGTGGATTGTAATGGACTGGAAATGAGCCCTAAGTTGGAAATGAAAGTCCGGAGGGAGGGAGTGTGGGGGGGAGATTTTTCCTCGAAAGACCCACTCGCAAACTTGAGCTTATAAATGGAACCCGCTAGAGAAATTAACACAATACCAGACTTAATGCCTTGAGTTGCTTTAAATAGGTACAGAATTACCGTTTGATTGCCTCAAATTGAATCAAGAGCTCTGACAATGGAAATAATCTTGTTTAATAGTTTGCATTAGTAGAAAAGTAAAAGATAACCCTGAAGTGAATACTATGGGTAAAAGTATACTTGTAACCACAAGACAAAAACTATACCTATGTTTCAAACTTCAATTTTAGCCTACGAAAAATACTTTTCTATATTAATAATGTGTTTTTTTCACTGATTTGTCTGTATCAGCATGTTTGTTTGGAAGGTTCATTGCCTCCAACAACATTCTATTAGCGTCCTCTTTTCAGATGACTGGATCCGGACACAAACTCCCAAAACTTGGCCAGTGTGTCTAAGTCATAATTAAAGCTGAAGTGGTAATGCCAGGAATGTTTGTCATTTCTCCTCTTTTATTTCCGATGGATTGTCATTTTATTATTACTTGCCCAAAGTAATAATTGCTGCACATATTTGCAAAATGGATGGAATGTGAGGCAATTAGTTTTAATGATGTGAAGACAAATCTGCATGACAGCAATTACTGTGACAATGTGTTCAACAGCCCAGAGGCAGGGCCCAGAGACAACACAGACAAGCAGTGACAGTGTGCGCTGCGGCCACGCTACAGGCTTCATGTGGGGCAACATGCCAGGACCCGATCCACTGACCTGTTCTCTCTATTGTCAGCACAGGCGACATGTTTGTCTGGTGTCATTGCTGTGCCTCAAGTCACACGTGACAGGAATGAACACATATCCCGTCGCATAAGCCAGCCGGGAATCTCCATTTATTTGTTAGTTTTCCGCCCTGTGCTGTGTCTCTTTCTCCTCAGACTGTTTATTTAGAATATGTAGTTTAACACATTACCAAGTTCTCCCCTGCAGCATTATGTCACTGGAAGTTTAGCCTATTGGATCAACCTCTTTATCCCCAAACTTGAGGTTAAACAGACTCAGGACAAGGGGGCGGCACCAAGCCAGGCTGTACTTTAGTTAGATGATGTATTTAAGCCCTCGCCAAACAGAACTCATGCAATTCCTTTTTTATCCCATGATGGAAAATTCATATCACATACCAAGTTATACAAATCTACAACCACACGTCTTAAAATGTCTATATTCCATCAGAAAAAGGCCTATATTTTCCTAAGGGTCGTTTAAACAAAATGCTTGAGTGATAAAGTTGGTCTAAATAAAATTTGCTTCAGCCCAAAGCAGTAGGAAGCAATGATCGTCTGATACTTAATCTTCGTCAATTTGTTTTTCTTATCATACCGTAGGCTGATGATGCATGCAAGTGGTCTTTCAATAAGAATGAAGAGAACTAAAACGTATTTTGTGGTATATGTCTGTGGAAATAGAAGTTACATTTCAAGCGACTGTTCCCTCCGGTCGCTTTGAGCTCATGTCATCAGAAAGAGTATTTTCAGGGTCCAGATTGCTTTCACTCAAGACTTAAAGAAACATGAAGTGGCCCCGGAGTCTGAGTTGTATCACAATAACAGGAAATGTGCAGCAGGTAGAGTGCTGTTCGCACCAAGTTCGGCCCTTTTCGAACCGCCAGCACTCCTCACTGCCAAGTGCCATGGCAGGGTTCCTGCCTGCAAGCTGTCAGTGTCCACAGCATCTGTGTCAATAGCATTCCGTAGCCGTGTTGACAGAGTGCCACTGTTTGCTTTAGCCACCACAGACCAGTGGCCTGATTTACTGTTTAAGGACAACGCCATAAATCCCCCAAGTGCCGTCTACTACATACATTCAAGCCACAAGATTGAGACCTCGTTTACTTTAAGTTGCATGCCGCTCGTCTTTCAGTGCTCGAGTATCTGGGCTGTGATGGAGTATATGGGGTAACACAGATTATTTTTCCATGACCAAGAAATGACCTCAGCTCTATGTATTTATCAGACTGTTGATAAATATTATGCACACATTCGTTTTTAAAGTACAGTAAGCCCCTTCACATTTTGTTTTTCAAATAAAAGATACAGGTCATTTCGGTTGTCTATTTGCAGTTGGACTTCAGCAACAACTTTTTGCCATTCACTCATTTTTTTCATGACCTCCTTCTGTTATTACCGTTTTAGCTTCCTGTGTTACAGAAAAAAACACACACTGGATACCAGATCAGTTATGAAAGGTACTTTTAGGAAATCAATCCGTATAGAAATGCTGGCTGCAATTAGCTGGAGTGTAGGCTTTACCTTAGCGAGAAATTGGATAAGGGTTTAATGTAAGTCATCAAAAACATTCAGACTAAACAGGGCTATTAAAGACTCAAGAGAAATCAAACATGACAGCCCCTTCAGGCTGTCTGAAAAGGACAGAAAAGGGTTGAGATGTGAAACTAATGTACCTGTTATTGAATCATTTTAAAGTGAGCGCTGTTGTTTAAACCAGGGGAAGATATTTCTGCTACTGCTCCTTCATACGGTACATGCAGGGCTTGTGCTCTGACATGACCTGCTGAAAACTTGATCTCCATCTGTGCTCTCTCTTTTCAGCTGACTGCCAGCCCCCCTGCATGAACAGAGGCTCCTGCAGTCGCCCACATACCTGTGTGTGCCGCTCCGGCTTCCAGGGGCCCCGCTGTGAGGAGGCGGCTCCGGAGCAGGTGTACATCCGTGACGGAGGCAGCCTGAGGCGCATTCAACCCGGAACCAACCCTTTCCAGAAAGACCAACCACGGAGAAGGCCCTCAGAAAGGCAGGCCATTGATACTTACAAGGTCCAGACCCCACGACCTGCGACCACCAGACAGACTGTCCACCCTGTGTAAGTGAAGCAGCTGTGTATCCCTTAAAAATTCTTATAATAGCCAGGAGGAGCCTACAGTTTTGCCTAATATGGATGGCTCCAAAAATAAGTAATTCATCGACTCCACAAAAAAGGAGTTGCTAAGAGACTACTTGTAGGGTTCATTTGTTTACCTCTGTAGCAAGTAAGCAAAACAGCTAAGAAACTATCAAGTGATAAATGCTAATTTGATAGCTGCTAGCTCAAATGCTAGTGCTTGTCAGTCATTGTAGCATATTTCTAATATCTTAACATAATTTAGTCCTCCCTGGCATTTGTATGCATGACATTTTATATTTATTTGAAATAGACAATGTGAAAAGGGTTTTAAAAAAAGTCCTCAGTGCTAGCTAGCTTGTCAGTTAGGTTTTGTTAAATGTCAGGAGGCAAACTTGTTAGCTAGATCTCTAATGTGACAATGAGTATGCACAGGTTATTTCAAAAACATTTTTGCAACAACAAACCTTGTTTTGTACCTACCTGCGTACCATTCTTGTTTTGTGTGCTCAGTTTTACCCTCACAAGGATGGTCTGAATAAAAGTCAACGTAGCGTCTAAGCCAGTGAATGCTACGCTTTACATCTCAGGAAGTTGTACAAAAAGTAAATAAATATAAAATGCTCTTTAACAAACAGTAGTTCTTTACATCCCTGCTTACTGCTAGTTTGTTTATTGTTGCAATAAATCAAACCAGATGAATGGTGTCACATGTTAAATGTTTAAAACGCTCTAAGTAAATCAAATACTAAATAAAGTTTGTTTGCTTTGCTGCCGTGTTTGAAAGAGCTCCACACTAAATCTTTAAAACGGTGGAAAGTATAACATGACTTACCCGACAGAAGTATTAACCCTATGCTGTTTGCTATGAAAATAAAGTAGCTGTATTGTATTTTCATTAAGCTCTGAACATCTGAGTTTGCACTTTGATTTACTGGAATAACTGCGACTATAATGTATCCAACTAATAATTGCTCAGACGAAGGACTCTGTCAGCAAATTCTCCAAAGACTGCTAATCAGACAGGCCTAATAGTTTCTTGGCATGAACTCTGACCGTTTTAGTTCCAGTCTTGTTGGAATTATTTTTTTTGCCTTGATTAATGTCTTTACCATACTCTTGATCAAGGGTACGAGAAGGGAATAATTGCTTCCGGGACTATTTTGATGGATCGTTATTGCTTACAGGCTCTGACTATCTTGTCAAATTTTGTTGCATTTGGACTCAGGCCCAGTGTTTTTTTAATCTGCACACAGTCAGTTAAATTACCGTAATTTGTCTTTGCACCAAACGCTTTTAAGCCAGTTTGTCAACTGGGTGATTATCTTGACCAAACTGCTTAAACATCCTCCATTACAGCTGACGTTTATGGTGCTAATCATGCTAATTGTCATGGTTTCTTTTTCTTTTTTTGGATGGTGTTATAGAATTACGCCAGCAGAGCCCCCACATGTTTTGGTAGCTCTTTGAAACTCTAACTAAGTGATTTGGCAGATGGTTCATAAAGAAGTTTTAATACATCGTCCTTCCTCGTACGATTAATGTGGAGTCATTGTAAGTCTTCTAATCAATACAAGCCCTCTAAAGGCTGCACAGTTGCATTGCACATGTTTGCTTTGTTCTTGACTCACAGAGAAGGTTTGTGTCCTGAGTCACACATCAGAGTCAGAATAGGAAGAGAAAACACTGTCAGTAGCAGACAGGGGTACTGAGTCACAAATGCCCCTACTATGACTGTGTGGACTTATCGGCTGAATCTGAGTAACTGTTACTAAGAGTTACTGTAAGGTTCAAGATGAGCCATTTCCCTCTGCTAGAGCGCAACATTTCCAAGCATGCAGCCCAGACTAATCTAATTATTAGTCTTTGTAACCAAATTTTCCGGACAGTCTAAAAACTTCTGCCAAAACTTTAGCATGTCTTCACCTTAAAATCAGCCAAACAATTATTGAAATAGTTGACTCTCCTTTATTGAAACGTCCAAGAATCTATTTGAGTGCTTGTGTAATTTAAAAAATCAGTCCCCGTGAGCCGCTGCGAATGTTTTGCATTCTCTCAGCCCAGAATGATCTTTTTGGGGTGGAACAGTTTTTCCCCCTGGAGAGGTGGTGGATGCAAGTCTTGGTTTCATATATCAGGGTTGAGGTTCCTCTGTTTCTAAAGCCAGGAAAGCACGAGCAATGTGAGGTCACATTGAGTGAGACAACGCCAGAGCCAAGGCTCAATTAAAGAGTAAGAAGAGGAGCAGGGAGGACAGATGCTTGGTCTGAGATAGATCATGTTGGTCTTGCCCCCACTTATTCACTCGAGGGAGTTAAAGGCCACCCTGAACACGCAGCACCAAGCCAGTCTCCTTTAATTTCCCCCTACTAGAGAAGGTGTGAGGAACTATATATGTCTTTCTTGGAGTGGACTTGACGTGTTATGTCAGCAGCACCCTGTTACTGACCCAGCCTGACAAGCGGCGCCAAGAATAAGGAATAACGCAGAGGAGGAATGAGACTGACAAGGAGGGAGAGAACAAAAAGAATGATAATGCGAGAAATTGTTAATGAGAGACAGAGAATGTCATATATATATTCAGCTGAACAAGATCAAGTGACAGTATATAAGCTTTAATGAATCAAACTTGTGCTTCCAGTACCTGTAGCTTTGCCTGAGAAGTCGAAGCTATGAAACCGCTCTGTGTGCACATGTCAGCACATGGGGAAAGATGTAGTGTCTGCGGTCAATATTAAGAGGATTTTCAACATCTGAGTGAAGATGATTCTTAAATCTTTGAGCAGGTCAGCACCTCAAACATGCAGCTAGAGAGACTAGATTTCTGATTGAGCAACAAGAAGCTATGTTGTTCTGGTAACTCTGTTAGAGGATGAGTGTATTTATAAAACCATTATCTCAATAACCAAATACGAGGATTTCAACATATTTCTACTGTTTCCATGGTAGCCAGCAAAATAATTTTGTTTTTGTTCATATTTTAGTCTCTCGTCTCTTTGGTGTAACTTTGTCAGTAGCTGTTTTTTTTAAACACACCAGTATTCATTTGAGCAACAACAGACCCCCTGGTCTTGAAGTTGCCATTATTTCTCGCACATTCTCGATGGTAAACCAAAATAACATTTTAGAATTTATGAGCTCTAAAAGTGCATAACCAACATTGAAACAATTATTGGCCATTAGATTCAAACATCATGATGCTTTGAAGGTTTGTCAAATCTGTCTTCTTTTAGAACATTACTGACATAGATGTAAATCCGTCTGTTCAAACATAATTATTATATCCCGCAAATTTATAGTTTTAAAATCTGTAAGCATCTGAAATTATTTTTGTTGTCGGAAACATTCTGGTTTCTCTTCGCAGTGCAAGTAGTATCATCCACAGTGGTTTCATTGGCAACTTGCTGTTACTGGTGAACAATCTGTGAGAAGAGCAAAGGATTGTGAAACACAATTTGCTGTAATGCAATCCCAGCTCCCTTGCTAGTCCAGCTGAAAATCCACTCTTTGACATCATCTGTAAATTCCAGCTCCATACTCCCCAGTTTCTAGTCGGACTGTAAACAACAGCAAGTTTTATAAGGGGAAGTCTTGGCTATAAGTCCTTTATCGCTTACTGCTGACTACACTGAAAGCTTGATTGACAGTCTTAAAAAAAAAAGTCTTGTTGGGATGGACAAAACATACGAGGAGCCTTCTGTTCAGTGGGATTTTGGAGCATGGGAATACGACTCCACACCCTACTCCCTCTTCTTGTATTCCTGTCTGGAGTCTTCCGTTTCTCCTCTGACCATTTGAACTGTCTCCCAAACGTCCCAGCTGCCAGTTCTACAGGATTAAAACTTTCAAATTAAAAAAAAAGTTACATCCTATATGCAGCTGGCAAACAAATAACCGTTTCCTCCTCTGACCTTATGTGTTTCACTGTAAGACCAGTGTTTCCTGTGAGCGCTGTGCTCAGCAATAGTGAAGGGCTTGTCCCCCGTCAGCAGCAGATCCTGTAGATCACAGCTCGTCTGTCAGCTCCCAGTTTGAAGGTCAGGGCCAATGTTGAACACTCCCGGCTAAGCTGGAACTGCGATAACGCTCAGAGGACGTATTCAGCACCTCCTATGAGTCCTTCATATCATCTCTATACCCCCACCGCTCTCTGACATCAGGCCTGTGCAGGAAACAGAGCAGGGCAGAGCAGGATGTGTGTGCAGTGTGCAGGTTGTCCCTCCAAAGGTCATCTCTCTCTGGTCTCTGTTACATAACCAGACTGAGCACAGCTGGAAGCAGATACCTGGATAACAGAGCTTTGCAGTGATGTTGCATACAGCTCATTGCTTTTGCTGCAGAGCTTAGCATGTGGATTTGATAGCTAGTTCATGCACTGAATTCTCGATTATGATCTTGTGTTATAGAGAACAGAAATTGACTTGGGGTCTTGGGGTCAAGTTTGCGGATAATGGTGCACTTTAAGTTGAAAAATCTTGTGTTACAACTCCACAGTTTTTTGATGCAACAAAAGTGCACCATTCATCAAAACCAATCAAAACTTTTCCTGAGTGTAATGTTACACCTCTACAGGATAATCAACTCAACACAGTCTATTTCATTTCAATGAGGCCTCTGTGTTTCAAGTGGTGGGGTGTCAAATGAGAGGCATCCAAATGAAAAGAAAAACACAGCGTTATCCTGCCAAAAATAGTTAAACCTGACTAAACCTTGGCTGAAAAAAAACAAAACTGCACAACATCCATCAAAGTACTATGTGGGCCAATCAGAAATGTGTGAGGGCAGAATTACATCACATCAGGAACAATGCACTTTTCGCTGTTTACATGTGGATCATTGAGTCACAGAATGAATTGCCGTTGTAATATCTTTCCAGACTTGTAAAATCGTATTTATGTGTATTTTAAACCACTGCGAAGTGTTTTGATAAACTTTCAAACTGATCGCTGTTTGTGAAATCAGCATTCCAGGATTCCTTCATAATTTCATCATCCCATCAGTTCTTGAAACAACAACCCGTATCAAACTGCCTCTTTTCAGTTTTTAAAGGCCAGTAAGTTAATTGCCAGTCCTCTAGAAGTGCAGGTAGTTGCCTGTTTACCACATAAATAAAGGGACTTTGTCTTCATCATTTTAAAATTCAACCATCAGTTACAAATTATCATTTAATTTAACTACAGCTGTGCCCCACCTAGTCCTTGACCACCACAGTTAAACCCTACTAGGGAGGTAAAGATTAATCGTGATGCAGTTAAAAATCGATTCAAAGGAGTCAGGGTTCATATCGGTACTCTGAAAAATGGATCACAATAATATCAAAAGCGTCAGCAGCTGTAGAGCAGAGGCTGTTGGCACCTACCTATTGTTGGCTTATAGAAATTATTCCACACATTGAAGTAAATAGAATATACATCTAGATACTTGAGTCTAGTTATAAGAATGGAGACTGAAGTAGCTTGAACTGTGAACGGGCAATCACTGGGTCCCTATTTATCACCACTGTTTGTTTATTTGAACTGTTTCAAATTTAATTTCAGTGCATCAATGTCTTGGCCCATTACATTAATTTAATTGCTGTAAAATTTTGCAAAGCACAATTTGCTTCAGGAATGATTACAAATTTGGTCCCACCCAGTAACATATTGAAATGGTGAAGAAAAACAAAAACACCCCGTGACGTGGAGCAGTGCGACCATTAATAGGGTGATGCATTAAACTTTCTCTGCGTTAACTGTTATGCTTATATCAGACTTCAGCGTTTGCCTGGTGAATAATCAGCCTGGCGGTTATGTGGCTTGTTGACTCAAGGCTTTGCACATAGCCACACAGCCGTTTTTCAGAGGAAACTGTGGTCATAGTGGGAGTTCTCCATGTTAATCATGGATCACTGGTTGCTTTCACTCCCACTCCAGACAAACCACACCACCGGCGCTGACGGGAGCCACTGTCAAAAAACCTACAGGTCACCTCAGCACCTGTGTAAAAATATTATCATTCCATCATCACCAATTTTGGTCTTAGTGATGATCACTGAAGAATCTGAGGTATCAAGTATAGCAGTAGCTCAGAGCTTAAATAAAATATGATCGTAAGCACTAAAAGACGGGGATGGAAATTCACTCAGAAGGTTTCTCATTACTCACTTGAGAGGATAATAAATTAAAAGAGTATTTCAGATCCTAAAGTAGCTTTCCATTCTCTAATTCTCTTGATGACTTTGACTGTGATCAGATATGTGTGTTCTTAAGACAAATATATACAGTATCTCTGAACATTCATCCTGGGAAAGTTTTCCGACTGTACCACCTGGCAGACTCCTTTGCTACAAAGAGGACATGTCCAGAATCATCCTGTTGTATCCCTTTTTGGCTGCTGCCAAAACAGAGGAGGCCTGCAGATGGGGAGTTGGGCTGAAGTAGCAAAGAAGGGTAAAGTTCAGGGTAATTCCCACAGGTTGGATGTGCTGTGCTTTCCCTTTAACAGGATCGTTCTTGTTTCTCATCCAGGCGTGACAGGGTGCCTAGAGCTGTGATTTGTGTCCTTGTGACGGTAGTATGAATAAACTTGAACTTGTGGTCAAGTCACCTTGTTTGTCTTGCATACTGGTTCTACAAACTTCATGTCTGCCCTGACCCCGGTCCCAAAGCTGAGCATTTTCACTTGTGATGACTTGGATGAGGCTTTACAGAGCAATGCTGGACATCCCCTTCCATGGTTATGTGGTGTGGGGGGGGACATCGTGTACCTCAGCTACTGTGGGTTCAACATCAAATGAGTGCAGACTCAGCTGTGGAGGTCACCTTGTCCTTACGTGAACTCTTTATGTGCATCATGCTAAGTTAGGCTAAGTTGAATTTAGCATCACATAGGATAGTAGAAAATTAGGCGAGTTAAATTCAACAAATTTTTTGAACGAGACAAAGTGGTGAAAATGACTGAGCCGAGCCAGGAGGAATTGGTGAGTTTTTTTTGTTTTTTTTTCTACAAACACAGAGCCAAACGAGCCCCATGAGTGTTCGGCTTCTTGCTAGGCCAGAGGGAACAAAGGACTATAGAGAACTCAGCACTCAGCGTGGGACAGATATGTCTTTCTCTCCATCCAAACTCTCCAAAGCCCCGTCTGAAACACACTGTCTGAGCTCGGTGTCCGTAGCCAAGTCCTTATAATCATCCTGTGCAGATGCAGCTGTCTGAGGGACAAATACTGTACAGCAGTTACAGGAAGAAGGGTGACTATTCCAGAATGCACTCCAGCCTCCTGCTACAGAGCTCTGGCAGATGGAGACAGCATCAATCAGGGACATCTCCCAGATACGGGTCTTGGGTGTTGAAAGCCTGAATTAGCAAAGTATGACTCTGTGTGGAAACGTGTTATCCAGTTGGATGTCAGGATGTAGAAATTCTGTGGTGCAAACACACATCTAGCGAGGACATATTTAACACACGGCAATTTATATCCAAATTTCAAATGGACTTTTAAAATGACATTATAGCCTTGTCCACATTCTCCCCTCTTGTTGGAAGAGCTGTTGGGCTTCTGTCGAGTAGTTTGACATATGACACTGACCAGCCTAAGCATAGCCTCAGTCAGCACATTGTAACAGCTCTTCCTGCTGACCTGTCTTGTGGCATTTTACTAAGTGAATGATCAGAACAACGACAATAAACTGAAGAGTATTGAATGGCCTCTCAGCTCACCATGGCTTCAGGCGTTTTGATTCAGACCCCTGAACCACAGCAACCACACTGCTTTGCTTCCATCCTGAATCAGGCCTTTTTGGACTTCTTAGTGTTTTAAACCCCAACTTTTTTGAATGCTGAGGTCAAAACAGACAGATTGGCACTACTACTGCCCCCCAGAGAAACAAAGGGAACTATTTTTTTCACAGCTTTTGGCCTGTGATTGAGTAGGCGGCAGTAGTCATATGTTTTGATCATGTAGTGCCTGAAAACCTCAGTGAGGTCAAATTTACAGAAAATCTGTTTTCATGCAGGCAACGGTGGACGTAATACCTTATAAAATAAGGCGGAACTTCATCCTTTCTTTTGTCTGAGTTTAACTACGGGCGAACTAAATGATAGTCTTTGCTAAATACATTTCTTCAGAATCTTTTTTGCTTTCAGTTCTACGTGAGGCCCAGTTGTTGCTCTGATATAAGCTTCATTCCCATAGGGCAGAAAAAAAAAGAAAAGCTTTCTGATTCAATCCAACTCGGCTCTGATACAGTTCACCCAGGATCTGGCTGCTACTAGCGGGATTCCTGGAAGGCCATCCAGACAGAGAGAACATGATTTAATCCAGCCTCTTTGGCTGGTGCGATAAGCCCTCAGACACACCCTAGATTTTCACAAGGGGAAAATATTCTGCCAGGACCCACAATTATCCGAGTCATAATGACTAGAGATGTTATCAAAGAGAGCCTGGGTCTTAATTGCACACTGATGTTAGGCCTTATGCAGCCATATAGAACTTGAGAAGAACTCGTCCTTGTTTCAGGAGAAAGAAGCTTGTTGTTGAAGAGCTATGGTTCTTGGACTTGGTGTTTTCCTGTTATTTTTAGTTTATAGTATTGGACACAGTGGGCCACTGGCACAACTGGCATGATTTAATTTCATTTCCATGTTGATTTCAGCCTTAATTTAATCATTTAAGGTTGGTTTTCCGCATATTAACTTCTCACCGAGTAGGAGAAGATAGCCGTATTCATTTATTAGTCATTTATCCAAGAATCAAATCAGATCAGTTGTTTGTTATCTCTATCTTTCTACACATGTTTTTCTGTTGCTGATGCTGTAGAGTTACTTTTTTTTCTTCTAAGATTTATTTTTGGGCTTTTTATGCCTTCAATGGTGAGATAGGACAGTGGACAGAGTCGGAAATCAGGGATAGAGAGTGGAGAATTTATTTGTACTTTGCACACATTTTACAACCAACGTTTATTAGGGATTATTAGTATTATTGTATAATTGAAGAAAGGAACATTCTCACATTAAAGCTTGTTTTCTGAAAATATAAAGATCACTATTCAAAAGCACTGCAAGGGAGAAGAAAAATGTTGCATCTAGTTTTAGATCACAACAAACCATTGTCATGTTAGAATTGAAAATATGAAATAGGTGACATCACTTAGTTATCAGTACCAATAACCTATTTCCCCAAACCAGTTAAATAAAAAATGTGTTCTCACACTGACATTTTTGTTGGGATAAAACAAGCATGATATCAGTGTTAATAACTGATTCTGTTTAACTATCAAGGCTTTCTTTTCCCATCTCTGCTCTTTATGCTCAGCTCAGCTGTTCTGCTTTTGGCTGTGACTTAATTTTCACTATAAGCATACAGACATGCTTGCATCAACTTCAGCTCTGGGCAAGAAAGAGGAAGAAAATTGTATTTCCGGACATGTCAAAATATTGATATTTATCAACAACAAGAAGAGTTTTACAGGTTTTAACCATGTGAAACAAAAGTTGACATGCAACCTTCACGATTAACTTGCAAAACAAGCTGTAAGAATAGCCAAAGTAGTTCAAAATATTTACTCCACAAGATTAAACATTTACAAAAAGCTGCAATTTAGGTTGAGTGTTGAGTTATTTTCGAATTTCCAATAAATACAAACTTCACCACCACATTATTGCATTCATGTTGCTATGAGAAACACACGACAACAATAAAGTGGGAATGCCCTTGGGATTGGATGTTTTATTTATTGGTGTTTGCGAAGGTTCAAACCTCAGGAGTTTATTGAAAGAAACACACAGGGACCTCAGTGGTGAGTGATGAATGGATGAGGGCGTTTTGCATAAAGCCTTAGGAATGAGTTGTGTGACCACAGCGGGGTTTGACCACTGCTGGTGCAGATGGTTTGGTGCATTGACTGGGTAAGAAAGGATTATGTTTTTCTCAGGCCGTTGAGACTCCTTTCACCTCTTAAACTACACCAATGCTGTTGGGGTGAACCAAATTCTGAATAAAACCATTGCCCCCTTTGCGCAAAGATGTAGCTTAGCATTGGCACCAACCCCATCATTCTGTACAAATATAATGGAATTAAAATATCTTATTAGCAATATATTTCATATCAAATATCAAATATTAAGGCTGATTTTTTGGTAAAATCAAATTCTAAAGCATAAAAGTCATTCTTGGAACAGGATTCCAGTTCAGCCTTTGATTGTATCAGTACTGCTAATCCAAAATGTGTTCTCTTTTCACAGCTACATCCTAGTTAATGTCTCAGACGTCAATGAGATTCATAACACTGTTGGGCTTTGAATAGCAAAACATGAACAAGAGTCAAGTGTGTCTGTCTTTGCTAATGTTCTTGAATAACACCTCCTGGGACCAGATTCAACAGTCTGCACTCTCGTTCCTGTCTGCAAGTTTTAGTCTGTGAAATATGGAGCAACATCTGTTGTTAAGCTTTTTGCTGAAAAACATCTCCCTCCTGACCCTGCTCAAATTAATACCAAGAGAAGGAAGATTCTTTTATTTAAGACCATTCTAGGTGTTTCCCAGTTTAACAGTGACTCCTGGAGTGACTCCGACACTGGAGTCAAATTCACAAAAAAACATTTAACTATGTAAATTATGATCTGTGTACAGACTTTCAAATGATTGGAATTTTTTTTAATCCAAATTACAAAATATTATCATTGAAGTTTTCTGTACACAAGATTGGTAAGCAATTCATTCAGAACAACAGTCAAATGGCAACAACAGTGGTACTTATTTGGCTATTTACACTTAGAATTCACATCCTCTGCGGGTGATTATTGACAGATGGAGGTTATACAGTTCTCTTTTTTTTGACAGCAGTAGTTGAGTGTTGACCGTGATAATTTACTTACAGTAGTCACTGTTGTACAACATTTGAGGCCGTTTAGCCGTGTTGTAATAACTCACTAGCTTCAAACGCTCTAAAGCTTTCAGTTTTGAATTGCAGTCTTCGAGAACTAAAAGGAGCATCTCAGCTAAAATAGCACGTTTTTTCACTGCTATAACTGCAACATGGATAGCAGAGCATTTTGTAATTCACTATTGAATCAACAGTTGAAGTGACTGATTATCAACTAGCAAATTACTCAAACATTCAAGGCAGGCCAATTCTGATCGTCAGATGTCGCTGTGTGTGGATCCATGGAAATGTTGAACAACATATAATCTGGCTTGCCTAGACCTTCTGGAGAAAAGACCTAAACAGTGAAATGAGCGTTTTTTGTTTTTTAAATCTACCATTTCCAAAAGTTGTGAAAGTATATTCTCAACCCAAATTTCTAGCAGCCTAAAAAACATTGGAATAGGTCCAGTTTGCTTGGTGCCAAAGCGCAGGGCCATACACACTCATAAATCTCCCTTCTTTTGTTGCCAGCAATGTTTTCAGTGGTTCTCCAACACAAAGTTTTCTTTGTTTCGGCTGCTGTTAGCACAATTCTTTTTAGATTTCTTCTGTTGCCTCCAGTTAGAGTAATGGTCTGCATGTCCAAGCGCAAGCTTTGAATTCTACAATAGTCTTTAACACTTCCACTGACTGAGATGAATGAGTGTAAACTTTGATTTACACTTGGTCTTTGGCGGCCATCATTAAATTTATATTTGGAGAGTAGGTTTCAAATTGCCCTAATTCTGTGCAGTTCTTATGTAATGCTGGTTTTGGCTGACACTGTGTTGGAAAGAGGTAAATGGAACCATTAAACATTTTGTTTAAATAAAAAGAAAAATGACCTTCTTCTCCTCTGTGGGATGAAACAAACTGGTGTGTTGATTGTCGTAAACCCACCAATGGTTCCAGAGGTTTGCCACTCGTCACTCTGGAAGTCTCATCCAGTCCAACACAAAGAAAACTGTTTCAGGGAAAGTGGCAAGGCTGGCAGCCATCAGGTTGTTCAGTGTGACCCAGTCTGGGATACTCATGCCAGACACTTCTGCCTGCTGTCAGACTGTCTTGTTTAGACAGTTTGTTCAAAGCCAAATGACTCGGTCCAACAACCAGACAAGCTCTTCATATTAGTCTATTTTCTGCATTAGCTGCCAAAAGCCAATAATCAGAGCTGTTAGATGTGGGTTCAGAATTTGGTTTTCTAAACAAATCAAATGAAAAATGAACTTAGCTTTAAATGCTGAAGAAACACTTTTTGATACCACGATCCCTTAACTCTTGCCAACTTGTAAGTTCAGAAGATATAGACCTTTTTTCTGTCTGAAATGTATTAGCTGTAGCTGACCAATATGTTTGTTTTTCATGGGGGAAGATAGATATAACACTTCAGAGACTGAACTGTAAGCGAGTGAATCAGCTGTGACTCTTACATTACAGTGTAGCGCTTCACATAAACACAAGGCCGGCTTCGTCATGGAGAGTGGGCTATGGAGAAAGATGTAAACAGTTCTTGAAGATCTGGGTCAATGCTTGTGTGTCTGTGTGTTTAACTGTTTGGGGTGAGTGGGACAATCAGATAAATCCAGAGTTTTCCCGTCTATCTAAGAGGCTCCTGTTTCCAAGTGGGCGAGACACAGTCAACACTTGGATTACAGGACAATGTTGTTTTCCAAGCCATCACAATACAAAGGTTTCCGGGGACTTCAATAAAACCAACTAAGCCATTTTCTCCATGTAACTTTGCCCCATACTCAGTGCACTCTCATCAAACTTCAAAGCACACCTCGCATTTTTGTTTGGCAGAGTATTTCATTGGCTTATATTAACAGCGTGGTTTATGAACAGCATCAGCAGCAGCTCAGAGTTCAGAGCAACCTCCAGTTCCTGGTTGGCTTGTTTGACTCTGCGCTGTTTGTGCTCCAAGCGTGCCTCCTCTCCAAGTCATCTGGGTCAAGAGGCTCAGCTCCAACCATTCTCGCTGCCTGTCATGAATTCAGGAGAGCTAATATTCACATGTTGTAATGCTGCGATGAGTTCAAAGTAACAAAGCGATTTTTCACCAAAGAATTCTTTTGCAAGAAGTTGGAAGATTTACAGTCTTTTTATGCACAGTGTTCATTCTTGGCCATCGCTGTGATTTGTAATTTCCGTAGATGTGATGAGGTTTGCTTCTAATTGCTTTCATACATGTGCAGTAAGTGACGATCAGGGAGAGTAGACAGCGCCAATAGCTTTATGTCTTAGTTGGAAGCCTTCCTTTGCTTTAAGATATAAACCGAGGCTTTGATCAACTGTTTGGACAGAGATATATCAGTGTCAAAGAAATGATTGTTTCTCTTTCAGTGTAATTATCCAGCGAATATTTAGAGCATGAAATAATACAAGTTGTGTATTAAAGTCAGTCAAACCTCCTGCTGTATGCATATTAATCTTACTTATGTAATCAAAGTGTCGAAACACTGAAACAGGATTTGGCATCATGATTTCAACATCATGTGTGTCCATAATGCTCCTCTCAGGTAGTTTGTAATGTATTTCGTTGACGCTAGGTCAGCTTTTGGCATTTATTTGGAGTTTTACTTCTGCCGCATGATCTGTTAAAGTCCAGTTTTAACTCTTCTCTTAGCTCTGTTCTTGGTTCCTACCTTTACATTTTGTTGTCTTCTTGCAGATACTAGTTGCTGAGTTTTTTGTTGCTGTTATGGTCTTGTCAGAAATTTCAACTGAAAGGGAGTGCTGGTAGTGGTTATGTCGCTTGCCCCATACATAGGCTATGACCTCATCGCAGAGAACGATAGTTTGAATCTGACCTCGGCCCTTTGCTGCAGGTCACCTCCCGCTCTCTCCTCCCAACATTTCCTGTCACTCTTCAGCTGTCCTGTCCAATAAAGGAATAGATGTCCCCAAAAATATCTTAGAAAGTTAATGTGAAGAGTAGATTTACAGTAAGAGTTTGTAGTATCCTGATATCGATGGATAAGAAACCAGATGGTTCATGACTAAAAAAAATGGTGTTTACGAACATCTGCATTGCTTGTGTCTTTCACACATTTGTATGTCTTTTTATTTTAATTAAATCCCAATGTGTATCATTTCATTGTCAAAACCTTAATGCAAGCCATAACAAACAAGGGAATATCAGAAAGATCGAAGATGAGTGCAGTGATTGCTGCTGTAATTTTAAGAACCACTTATTTTGAATATTGTGTCAACTTAATTTCTGTCTTTGCCCTATTTGCATATATATATATTCCCCAATTTAGCAACTCTCTTATCAACACTGCCTTAATTAAATCTGTATGGCCATTGTTTGTTACCCAAACATTTTCTCCGTATGTCTGTTCAAACCATGTTGCATGTGATCTTGGCAGAGGTCTTCAAATTGCTTTCAAGTCACCCAGAACAAGGCAGGGGGATGGTTCTTCCTTGGCTGGCCGGGGCCTTGAAGTTCCTAATGATGACATCAAACGTTCAGAGTGAGTCGTGCTTGCCCTGTTCGCCCTCTGATCTGCAGGCAGAGAGAGCAGCGGTGAGCTCATGCTGGGAGGAAGTCACTTTGCCATTGAAAGTGAGAGAGACAGACGTAGCAACATCTGGCTCAGCCCAGGAAGTGAGGCAGGATGCTTGGAGGCCAGGTGTCACTGTAAGCCATGGAAAAACCCAATCATGATGTAGAGTGGATGGTGTAGCTGGGTTATCCACCTCCTGTAGGTCCTTACCACCTTGACAACAGCACCTCTTCTTTCCCTGTGTCACATCCTCTCCTCGAGACACGCCCTGAAGATTCAGGATCTGGGTCAGCAGCTGTGCACTGTAGATGCTGTTGTCTTTCAAAGAGCTGACATGAGAGACTATTATCAAGTATTTGTCTGAATTTTTTCTCCTTCTCATTTAGTGTCCTGTTGCCCTTGGAAACAGGAATGCTGTTTGTACGCTGTGAATAAAGAGACATGCATAGACTTGTGCTATATCTAGCACAGCTGGGAAAGGGTGTGTGTGTATACAAGTGTGTGCACATGCATGCATTTTTGTATGCACATTTGTGTTTGGTTGCCTGATTATTGTTGTGTGTCTGCGGGTAGACAGAGCTGATTCAGTGTGTAAATACGTGGTGTGTGGCTACAAACCACACGTAATAAATGGTAATTCATGGTTTATATCTTCATTTGAGGTTTGATTACAGCCTCAATTACCTGACAGGGCCACAGGTGGGCTTTGTAGAACGTTTCTTCTGATCTACGCGGTGTGGTTCATCTTTGTCTTGCTCTGTTGACTGTCTGTCAGGGCAGATCAGTGGGATCCAGATGTTTTTTTTTTGCAGGCCTGAATCCCAGCACTCCCCTAGCTTCCATAGAGCCGAGGCAGGCCTGTCTGCCCGTCTGTCTGAGAGGCACGCGCCTCCCCCAGGTCGCTCACATGAGCTCAGCTTCCAGGTCGAGCAGCACAGGCTCAGTAATTGACCCAAATCAAATGCTCACTGTTGAAAAAAAAAAAGTGCCCCTTGCAGCCTGTGGTCAAGTTTTTTCTTCATCCCTAGTTTTAATACTTCCTCCGACTCGGTGCAACAATCAGGATGTTGCTCCTTGGTTGACCACAGACGGACAGAACAGGGAGTTCATAATCTAGTGAAGCAAACACAATGGATGATGGAAAGGTTTTGGAGTCCTGATGGAAAGATCTAATGGTTTAAAAATGTACTTATTATCTGGGGCCAAAATACCAGCCACACACACAGATAAATACTGCAAGTCTGATTCACTTATTGTTGCCTGATACTTCATTTTTTTTTTTTTTTGTTAATCAGCAGTGAATAATCTTCTCTTGCGAAATATCTTTCATTAATTAGTGAGGGTCACGGCTCTCTGACATTCAGCAGATGTTAGTTGAGAAACCCTATTTGCTAAAAGAATGATATGGTATTATTAATTCAATTAAAACGAAATTATTTTCAAATCATTGTCTCTCTTGTATAAAATCAATTAAACAAAGCTATGACCTAAGACACCATGTTTGTCCCTGAGGAGTATTATTTTCTTCTGCGCACACTGACCGCGCTTTAATGGATTTCATGGTGATGCATATATGTTGCTGATGGGTGTATCTTCGCAAGTGTGTGTGTGTGTGTGTGTGTGTGTGTGTGTGTGTGTGTTGAACACAAGCTTTTGTCTGAGGTCATGTGTTTATGATCTTGTGATGATGTGACTGACAGGACCCAAGTGAGACGGGGACCCCCTGACTCCTCCCCTCAGCAGACCGGGACCTCCCGCACTGTGAAACGTTATCCATCATCCTCTGGGCCAATAACCTCCAATGCTCTACCCAATGGTAACGGCTACGCTAACGGCGACAACGCTGAGAACAGGAACTGGCACGGACACAGAAATGGGCACGGCAGCGTGCACAGGCCTACCAATGACAGACAGCTGCGCGGACAGTTCAACAATGCAGTATTACCTGCAGGTATGAAGGACAAAAAACTAAACATATCTGTTACATAATGAGAAATGAATATCATAACACTAACTTCTGCTCTTACTTAACATACTTACATCCATACTTAGAAGTTCCACTCACCCTAACCACATCAAAACAGTCACAACCCATTCTCTGACGCTAGGATACGTACATGCACATCCTGTGGTGTCATCGTTTAATGGAACATTAGCCACGAGAAAAGAAAAAAAAAACACTGGCAGCTTCCCAGGCTTTCCTTCTTCTTCTTCACTGTCCACCCACATATGGCAGTCAGAGGATTTATTGAAGCTGCATACAGTGCTTTAGCATGTCCGTGTGTGTGCAGTCTGCTGAAAAGAAGCATGAGCACAATGTGTGTTGTTGTGTGTTGTGCACTGTTACATGCTTTGTTGCTTTCTTCTCTTTCACCTCGCTAACATGACAGGCACTGAAGCTTGGCGCCCTTAACCCACAACAAAAGAAATGTGATCTTGTCCTTAATAATTTTTGATTCACTCTTCACTCCTTCATCACCATCTGATCCACTATCCAGCACACACAGCTGTCTGCTCTTCAGACTCTTGTTTTGTAGCCACGTACCAGAGCAACGGCTGTTGAACAGCTTCCCAACATTACACATTATGCTCTCTTTGTCTCCTGCACACATACACACATCCAAAACACCTTTTCAGAAGATAAAGGGCTTGGATGCTGGCCCGTTACCTAACAGTATTCTCTCCCCTATTTCCTGGCCTGTGGCACATCGCTCACTCAGCTGCAGCATGCCACTGGCCAGCCGTCAGCACACACCCTCGCACACTTATAAACCTCCCTTTGCCCGGGCGGGGAGTGTGTCACAGTGAGGCTGAAGAAGGAAGGATGCAGCAGCTCGTCTCTTGCCGGTCTCTGCTTCTTCTTCTACTGCACCTTCTCACCCAAGTGTGTGTTTGTTTTCCAGGGGCCAACCTTACCTCCAACCTGGACCGCATCAAGATTGTCTTCACACCCATGCTGTGCCGCAGGGTGTGCAGCGGCGGGCGTTGCTACAACAGCTGTGAGAAGGGAGACATCACCACAGTTTACAGTGAGAACTCGCAGCAGCAAACGCAGCAGCAAACGCAACAGCAGCCAAAGAACCAGGGCTTCAGACTCTGTGAGTGTCGACTCCGGGCCTCAGATCAGCATCTTTGTCTACTGCTTGGCAACCTTTTACATCTATTCTCCTCTCACTGTCTCTCTTGCTTACTTTCTGTTTCTTACATTTTTTTTCTTTGTCTCCATCCTTCTTTCTCATGCCTTTTTTTTAATGTGGGGAGCCCCATCAATATGGGTTCCCAATGGTGGCATGCTGTCTGTTCTGAATAACATGTTTTGAGTTGAGACGTTGTGATCAAGATTAAAGCTGAGCGCTATGCTGAAAAACTCTCACTGTCAAAGAGAAACAGGGAAAGCAAGAGAGAAAGGGATAGAGCAGTTTTAAAGCAGGCTCTTTAAAAGGGGGCTAATCTCCCCTCTCTCTCCCTCTCTCTCTCTCTCTCTCTCTCACACACGATCTGGTGGTCCCACGCTCCCAACACTTACCCCCATCTCTTTGCGGTTTACACCTCGCGGTTGGCCCCGCCGTTAACCATTTAGCGCGCTCGCTGGGTGAGCAGGAAAGAATGAAAGAGAAGAGGCAGAGGCAGAAAGAATGAAAGAGAGAAAGAGTAGCAGCATGAACAGGATTTTATAGGGATTACATTAAAACCTTCCATTTATCCGGGGGGCTTTGCTCCAAATTCGCACAGGAGTGTCCGTGGGGCAGGGACGACTGGTGGTCAATGCGAAGGAGAAGGTCGTAACCCCTCTTGTTTTGTATGTTTCTCATCTCATTTAATGGTACAGCTAAGGTTCAGACTAATTACTACTTGTGGATCAGAGGGTGCACATGCCATGCGCATACTTACAAGTCCTCTCCGGTCACAACACACATAAAATGAAACTAAAACTTCCACACAAACATGCACCGACCTCCACCTAAGTGCACTAGAGGACCATGCTGACTTATGTGCCCATTAATGGGGCTTTGGAACATGGTCTTGATATTCTAAACACTTCAGTATCCTGGCAGAGATCCTCTGCAAGATTACATTCCTGGCACCTCGGCTTCTTCCTAGGCTCCAGTTTGTTTTTGTGCCCCAATTTTTTTTTTTTTTTTTTTTTTTACTTCTGCAGGAATCTCTCTTCATTATGTCAAATCATGTGCTAAAATGGGTGTTAAAAAGAGATTGCTTTCCATTTAGGCTCACATCCTGTTATTGCTGTGGGTTTGCGTGCTCTTCGAGGAATGTCAAGTGGACAGCAAACAGTTATCTCATGCTGTTGTTATGTTCCCTACACGCTGCAGTAAAATCTGGATGGATAATTACAACAGGCTCCCTTGATACGCACCCTGTGTACAACACTTACCATAAAGCCTGATATTAGATTGGGTTGAAGTCTTTTTATTGAGTGAGAAGTGTGTGCGTGTGCATGTGCATGTGTGTGTGTCTGTTCCGTTGTAAGAGCTTGTTAAATGGACAGGCAGACAGGCAGACAGGCAGCGTGGTGTGCAGAGACAACAGACGGGTTTTCGTCTAAGAATAGTTCTTGCCCCATGCTGATGTGGGACTGGTCTGACGCAGACCGGTGCAGACCTGCAGCCCACATTGAGAGGATTTAATGACCTCCTTGAGCTGATAATTTAGCCAGCATGTCTAATCACTGGAGGCCTTCCTGTGTGTGTCTGCTCGGACACCAAAGCTAAGTCTCACTGTCTGTGTTTCCACAACTTTTTTTCCCCTTACATTGTTTATCCCCTCTCTCCAGCCCTGTCTCTTTTCTGTTTTCAATCTATTCTATTCTCATTTTCCTCCCCTAATCCTGTTAGTTCTCTATCTTCTTTTCGTGTTCCATCCCTCCCTCTTTTCTTTCTCCAGTCTCGCTCTTGTTAATACTTTGTGACAGGGAGCTCATTCCCAACATGCCATCCAGACTGTCCAGAGTCTCTCTGTTCCCTGTTTGCACCCTGTTAGTGTGTTTCTGTCGGTTCAATGAGACAGCGAGGATGCAGCTCACAGCATGTTTCCATCACTAACGTCCTCTTTCATCTCTCAGTTTGTGGGCCATCTGTATTAACTGCAGTCTTGTAAAGAAGTTTCTCATATTTGTGGTGTGTGGTGTGCTGAACCAGAAAAGTAGAGAGCTTCACTTTTCATCCTTTCTGCAGCAAACTGGTTCTTTTTTCTTATCCGTCATGGTTGGATGGATTCTTTTATTTTACAGTCTTTGATGTTTTGAGATGGATGAGGTCAGGTCAGAGAGAATCTGTAGACAGGAGCAGGCTCAGGTATTTAGGGTGCTGGGCTGGTACCCATCCTTTAAGCCAAGAGATAAGGCCAGAGAGAGGGGTGTCAAAGCAGCACTGTCAAACACCATCTGTCTAGAGTTAGCCTTTTCTGAATTGTTCACCTCATGGTTAATCTCAAATTATCCTCACAGGTATTGGGATTAACTCACATGATTAAAAGCCCCTCTTTGAAGATAAAAACTAGGATTTGATTGTTTGTGAAATTCTAGTTTTTTTTTCTCTTTCACTTCCTCACACATATCCAGGCACTTGTTTTTTTCTGAGAATTGTTACATGATGAACCATCACTCATCACCCTGCACAGAAGTATGTAATTATTTTTGTTAGGCTAAATATGTCAATAAAAGAGGTGCGGCGTGATGGGAAGTGCTGTGACTCTGCCTTCAGGACAGAGTTACAAATCATGTCCAGATGAAGCCTCATCACATGCCACTTTTATCAGGACTACCAGTTCAATACAAGGTCATTGGGTAAAATGATGCATAGATATGTGCAGCTTAATTTGGCATGCTAAATACGCTTATGAATATCTGACTTTCTAAAACCCTCTTCATCTTCTTCTCTTCATCTCTAATACACTCAACCCTGTTATTCTCTCTTCTCTCCCCACTGCAGTCTTCTGTCAGATACCCTGCCTAAATGGAGGTCGGTGCATCGGCAGGGACCAGTGCTGGTGTCCGTCAAACTCGACAGGGAAGTTTTGCCACCTGCCGGCCCCGCCCCCTACCAGACCCACCCTTCACAACAAGGATGCCAATCACCAGGGTCCAAAATCTCCCTCCCACTCTATGTACACTCTACCACTGTCCAATCAACAAGGTAATTATACAGCACTGAGACCTATGTGGAGGCGTTGACTTCTGTTTAGACACTTCAGACAACATAAGAAGTAGAAATATACTCTTGTTTCAAAATTAAAGTAATGTAGATATGCCTTCCAAATATGAAATATGATGGCAACTGACCTGACTTCTCAGTTGTTTTTTTTACCTCAGTAAACATTTTTCTAATGAATTAATGGGATCAATTGCTTCTTTCAAGTCGTCTTCAGTACAGCCTGGTGATTTTTCATTTTTTAATATGGCCCCTAAAGAGTTAAACCAAACAAAAGCATAGTATGCTTTAGGCGTATGGCTATCTTGATTGGCATGTGGCTGGCACAGTGTCTGTCAACCTAAATGAAGACATAACAATGCATATCCATTCTTACCACTGTAGATGGACACTTAAGGTAAAACATTTTTTGCAGTCTATGAGGCATCAAAGGCTACATCCCAGTCGTGTAGTCTTTGGTTTCAATTAAGAATGTAACTTACTAGCCAAATGACAGTTATCAAGCTTGATTCATGTAGACCTCTGCTAGACTCATGTACTGTCCACAACCCATTTATCTTGTGTTGATACTGTAAGTTTAAACTCTAACTAATGCAGGTTTAAGAGAGGATGCTTCAACACAGCTCGCTACCTTAGCTTGTTCCATTGTGGTTTTTTTCTTTTCCCAAAAGTCATCACAGTCGAGAGGGCTTAACGTTGGTCATAAACAAAAGCAGACTTTTTTTCAATGCTGGAGCTACATGTTTGCCAGTTGCTCAACTTCTCCTTATAATTCCAGTAACTCTCTTTTTAAATTTGCATGGATCTGATCCTGAATTTTGTATACTGTTTATCGTGTAGTGCTCTGCCGTTTGAGGCCAGCAGCAGTGGAGGTCAGACTCTATTTTGAGGCTAAGTAGTAATGACTCAGTGGAAGTCCTCCTATTGTTAGCACAATGCTGCTTTTTATCAAGAAGGAGTGGATATTTGAAACAGACGAAAGTAACATCATGAAGTTATAAGAAAGAATGTAAAGAAGGAAGATTCGCTCATTTTTCCATATCTGTCTCTGATATGATTTTTTATGTCATCACATTTGGCTCAGCATCTCGCTCGCCTGACAGCAAGTAGAAGCAGAACTTAATTTAAGATATTTGGAATTTCACTTAGAAATCTTTTTTGAATATAACTTCATCAAAATCATCATAAATGGCATTAGTCCAATCCAATTTTTACTTTTAACAAAGGAATGATCCAATGCTTTAAACATTTGCGGAGGCAGTTTCACATGCAGGACTCTTGATAAGGTCTACTTCTTCTCGTTGGACTCTCCCTGCATTCTGTCTATGTGACTATGATTTATGAGAGTGGGTCAGGATACTGGGGAAAAAAAAACTCTGGCACCACCTGAAGATAGATGCTTCCCCTCTGTCAGAAGGACAGAAGAGCTCATTCTCCACATTACAACAGCTTCTCAACTCCTAAACAACTCTGTTTTTGGTCTTTAAGATGATTTAATATAAGCCAGAGAATCCCAATCTCTTTGTGATGTTTTTTTTAGAGTCTTGAAATTGTCTTTACTGCTGGGACTTCCCCTTGCAGATCACATAATTATGTGATCGAGAAAGAAAAAAAAAAAGAAAATCTTGTATCCCTGTGTTAAGGATCTTTCCACTTTGATTGTATAAACTTTCCTCTATGTTGTATAAACTGTTGGTCTCGCCTTCTCCAGTCTCCCTCCACCCGTCTTTGGTGAATGTCCACATCCAGCACCCTCCAGAGGCAGAAGTCCACATCCACCAAGTAGCTCGGGTCCAGCCTGGGCAGAGACTGGCCAACACAGAGGGGGCTCACTCTGTCCAACAGCGCTCCCAGCCTGGGAATGGGCACGACACACACTCTACTGGAAATGGAAATGGGAATGGGAACGGCCACGGCAGACCACATAACCGACAGAACGGACATGTGGGAAGATGCTTTCAGGAAACAGTTGATGGACAGGTATTGTGTTAAGTCATTAAAGCACACTATGTTCACTGTCATCACTTGCTGATGTAAGCCACCTGGAGTATCCTTCCTCTTTGTAGGTGTTGAGTACAAGTCGAGGAAATGTGTTGTATCACCACAGGTTACATATCTTTACCATCTAATCACCTTCTGTTAGCCCGGCTCTCCTGATTCAGAAGTGGCTCTGTGGCCATGATTTATGAAATGTACAAGATTTATGAGCTTTGACCACACTTACCATCTCATGTTCCCTCAGTTCCCTGACATTAGCATGTGATGTGTTTGGATATGTTCGAAGATCAAAGGTTAGGCCTTAAAACCAGCACATGTGGTCATCTTTGCCGCTCAAATGGGAAGACTTTCATGGTCAGGCACACAGAATGGCACATACAGTGCTACAGATTTATTCTAACCTGCATGGTCAGGATGATGTATGGTCATCACAATAGAACACAAGGGAGAGTGGAATAAAAAAAGTAATAGGTGCATGAGCTTGGCATATCTGAGACTTTAAGGCATCTCTATACAGCATCATAATTGACTTAAATCCTTAAGGTTTGCACTTACAACAACAATTTTATCTACAGTGAATTTTCTTTTTCCAGTGCTATTCCTTAGACAAGTTTGTTTGTTCTGAAGTGCAGCTCCCACTTTCTCTACTCTGGTTTCATAGAGAGCCTGAAACTAAAGCTTCCAGGTTAAATGAGCTACCCAAGAAAAAAAAAAAGGGACATAGAAAAGCTTTTCCCTCTTCTCCTGCCAATGTGCCAGTTCGGTGTTCTCCAGAAGAATGCCTCTCTGTTGCCTCTTTAATTTCATAAATCTCCGTTGGCCAAAAAATCCAATAAGTAAGGTCTGATAGGAATCTCTCTTCACAATTAGCCAAGTGCCTAAATGAGGCACGCGAGGCGGTTCATAGCAGGTCTTGAGACTTTTGTTTATATCCTCGTCCATTTAATGAGTCTCAGATGTGTCTTGTTCTGTGTGTCCTTGCAGATAGGTATACATGCACACTCTGACACAAACACACTTAGCTATGTCCCTGCCAATGAACACACATTTGCATGCAAACATGCATGCATGCACAAACATGTACACCCATTTTCATTACTTTTTTGATGTAACACAGATGTGTGTTGTTGTAGTGTGGCAAGCCTCTGCCAGGACTTACCAAACAGGATGATTGCTGTGGAAGTGTGGGCGCCTCCTGGGGTCTTAACAAGTGCCAAAAGTGTCCAACCAAACCAGGTAAGCCCTACTGAGTAAGGCCATCAGATCCGAGCAATTTTGTGTTACTCTCTGTTCCATTACATGCTTAAATCTAATCTATTTCTAATCCAGTCAAATTCTGGTGGAATTAATTTCTGTTGTGCCTGTGGTATGTTGATCTCTTGGTATTCTTGTTCTGTTATTCATAATGGTTCAAAACAACAAGACCCAGCTGGACTTCTCTTTCATAGTGCCGTATATTAAGGGGATTAGAAAGTGATGCCTGCTATATTCCTTAGCAGCCGTTTTTTTTTCATGTTAGGGAATGTTACAGCCTTTGTAGGCCTTAACATTTTCTCTTACATCACACTCAGGGTGGGAAGCTAATATTCTCCTTTAATGCCATACTGCTGTTTTCCCGATCAAATGTAAAATGAATGTAGAAATCTGACAAACTATTGTCATTTAGAAAAACAAAATTTTGAATGTCACTGGGACATGTTTCCAGTAGAAACCACATAACCAGTTAGTTAGTAACCCTAAGACAACATCTGTGGCCAGTATTAAACCACTTCCTTGCTTACATTGATGTCATTTTGGAAAACTATCGTGTCATAAAATATTATCAAGAGTTAATTTTAACCTTCAGCCACTGTCTAGCAAATGATAATGTAAGCTAGGAAGTGACTGCATGCTTAGCTGTAGTGTGATGTAGCTTATTAGCTTTAAATGATGGTTTTTTTCACATGAAATATGGTTCAATGTCTCTCATGATTGTTCTCTATCCATTATCATACCAGTCATTTTTATTCATAGGAAAATGGTGAATTAATAAAAATTTCCAGATTCCCTAAATGTATACAACTTGCATTCTAAAGACAGAGCACTACAACGTTATACCATAGAATGATGTTGGAGAAAAATTGCTGCAGTGAATAATTGAGTCTATTAATACTGACCGAAGTAGAAAGAAATCTTCATTAGTCTTAAACTCCTCTCCAAGGTGGCTCTGTGGCTTGCCCATTTAATCATCCAGTTGTAAAATGAGGCAGCTTTGGCTTCAATATAACTTAAACCAGGACACAAATGAAAACACATTTAGCCTACAGACGAACGCCTGGCAGGAGTGCCACCCACCCTGTGGGAGAATTGAGCCAATGTAGGCATGAAAAGAGTGAGAAAATGATCAACCACAGTGCTGCTTCCCACCCAGAGCTGCGGTAGGTTTGAGAAACAGCAGCAGGGTGGTTGAACGCCGACAGGCTGGTTGGGTGGTGGTGACACCCTTTACTGTAAATGGAGACTCTCACCAGGCCTGCCAGCTTTGTGTGTCTTTTGAAGGCACAGTTATGCCCGGGGGAAGGTGCAGAACTTGCTATTAGGTCCTTATGTAGAGCGAGCTTTGGTGGCAAATGAGGACACTGTTTTTTCCCGGCCCTTTACTTGCAGTCTTATTACACTGATACCTGCTGATGTCAATGCCTGTTTACTGTCTAACCTGATCTAAATCAGAAGCAGACATCATTCTCTGACCCCATCCTTCATTGCTGCCGATCCATTCTTTTCTTGCTCTCTCTCTCTCTCTCTCTCTCTCTCTCTCTCTCTCAGCATGCCAGACTCTGCTGCTCTTCCTTAGTCCCCAGCATGATCTCTTTTGGTTCCCAGGTGTTTTTCTGCTCCCTTCTTTGAAGTTTGAAGGAGAAGCAGGAGAACCAATACCCCATTTTCAGGATGTTTCAGAGGGGGGCGGCGTACTGTAGGTCCAGGTCCCATACAGGCAGGGTAGTGAGAATGAAAGAGAGGAAAAATTAAGTCAAGATAAAGCCATTTACTGCGTCCCAGAAGTCTTAGAGTGAGCTTTAATAAGAGAAATGCTTTGAATTCCTCAGGAGTGTTATTGTTCTGAGTTTAGACACTTGGCTGGATCTTTCAGATGCATTCCCACATCACTGGCTCAGATTTACGCTTTCATATGTGCATGACAGGAGTGATATACAACCTAGAGACAGCAGGCCCCGAAAAATGAGGCTGTTCCTTTTTTCCATCGTCAGTGGGTCAGGTGACGACTGGAAGTGTGAGGAAAAGTCATAACGCTGTATATGAGTCTCCTGTGTCTCTTGTTGAGTATGTGATAATGATGTCATGAAAGCCCAGTTTGAATAAAAGGGCGTAACACTACCATCGCTCAATTTATGGCTGGTTTCGTAGCATTGCTACTTCATTTATTTTATTACATTTATAGATGATGACAGCATGAGCAGACTGATAAATATAGTTTGGTTCCGAGACAGGATTTTTAGTTTCAATTTAATTACTGGATTTACCTCAGATAAGTCTATTTTCCTGTTCTAGATCCATTCTACATAGATCAAACTGTCCGTAAATTTGAACTTATAGACTGATAATCAGCACAGGTGTTTAAACAAATAATTCAGACTCATTATTTATTTCTGTTTCCTCAGTCTTGGTTTGTTTCTTTTTGACTATATATCAATTTCTGCACTGCTGACGGCATTATATAGCTGGCTATAACTTCTTACTATACACCAAGGACTTTATGTCACTGTTGTTGCAATAAAGGAGGAGATTATGTATGTTATGTGTCTGTGTGTATGTGAATGAAGGCTGACGTTATTGAGGCACAAATGCCAGCGTGTCCCATCACAGTGGGAGCCGAAGCCTTTAGGAGCCAGTGCCTTTAAAAGTTGCATGCTGAGGATTCCTGGGTGGTAATGAGATCCAGACAGACCAGAACAGGCTGCAGTCAGCTCTGGTTCTGATGATTAGGTGGAGTCGTAAAAACTCCTGACTACACTCTGTTTGAATCTGAGACTTGTTCAATCTGGGATTGAAACTCCTGATAAGGGACTGATGTAAAGATGGTTTAAACTTTCTTTAAGTATGAGAGCTGACCAGTGACTTGTGTGGTTACTGGTTTGAGTGGAGTGGAAAAGAGGTTACAGTTTGGTTACACAAGTGACACTACAGAGTTTTAACAGTGAAAAGAAGAAACCGAATATTGGATAGTTGTTTGTAAATCCATATCAATATGAGATTTTTTTTAATCGATAGTGATGCCGAATTAAAAAGGTAGAATTCATTGATTAACTATACTGTGGCCAATGTGGTACATTTTTAAACTTGAATGAGAATGACCCTATTGTTCAATAATTTTGCACCACTTTCTCAACAATCCGACTAAATTTAACATAACTACACTGTCAACCAATTCATGGCAGACTAAAGAGTGTTCATCAGTGATGCTCTGCGTCACGAGCTGCAGACAATACTCAGAGAGTTTTAAACTGTAAAGTTGAAGCGCAATCTTTCTGAATCGTCGTAGAAATAGTTTGCTGTATGAAATGATCTCAAGAAAAATAATTAATGGTGCATACCGGAAATCATACACCAATACTAAGGTATCTGTGATAGGCCAATATTCAGATGTATTCATTGGCTTAACGATTATGTTAGTTGGACTCTAATAGACTTTAATCCAACACACTTCTTGACAGATTTAGTAAATATCTAACTTGGCCTGATTGCTGCCCATTCTGTATTGGGCTGAAAAATCCTTTGTTTGTACAAAGCCCTGGCTTAAAATGAGTAAAACAAAGTAGCTTGAAGCAACAACACAAGAGATATCCTGCCAATTAGCAACAGCCAGCCTCGTATGCACTGCAATCTGACCTTTACCTTTGACAGCTACACCAACAGTGCTACACCATGAAAGCAATAAAGATGTCAACCCTTATTCAAATAATCAACAAAAGACTTCGCCAGAACTTTATTTTGGTAATGTTTACAAATATATAATCGAGAATCCTTCCCCTTACACCACCACTATGATGAAATCCTATAAAAATACAGACAGCTACGTATATTTATTTGCTATGTGGCAGTGTTAACAATGCTAATTATCTAACATTTGCTTGTTAAAGTTACCTAATGGTGGTATCAGGATCAGCTACACTTTATGTATCAGGTGGGAATCTGTCAAAGCACAACCCGGGCTTGTCTCCACATCTGTAAGTGCATCTAATTAAATGACAGTCTTTGTTTAAAGAAGAAAAAAAACATGTTAAAAGTCATAGATAGGATTAGAGTCCGTAACATTTTACATAGTGTGCAGTAGTGTAGGTAGCCTGACTTGTAGGCCAGGTATTGTTTCTATCTAACTGGTGATGTCACGTGAAATGAATTGACTTATCACTACAACAGAGACCTGTCAACCACCTAGCAACTAACCTGTAGGTTAAATGAAAATTTTAGTCACCTAGTCTAAAGATAAGAAAACACTCGGAAATCAGTCAAACTTGAGCACAATTTATTTAAAATGGCTAAACACAGGATTGCAGCATGTAAGGCTAAACTATGTAAAATTGCTTTGTGTGTTGATAGTGTTAGCAGTGCTAACACCACCAGCCTTTGGTCCCCCTCGCAGGTAGAAATCCAAATGCCTGTGCTGGTTTGCAGTCAAGTAGTTGTCAGTTTTGGATGACACAGCCTAGTTGCCAGTAACTGGAGCTACCGCCCTAGCTAGTGGGGGGCAGCTGCGTCAAAGCTTACGCACAACATTTGACCAGCAGTTTGGGCCTAAATTGAAATATGAATCATTATTTTAAGCAACAAGTACTGGCTCTGACTAGCGTGGGTAACAATGTTTAATTGTTTAGTTGGCTAAGTGCACACATGTCTTGTAAGAATGTGAATACATTGAGTCATCCAAGTACAGTTACTTCAGAAAAACAGGATGGTGACAACCAAAATACCCAACTCAACTCTTCATGAGAGGCCTTAACCAAGCGGTGATATAACAAGGGATTGGTCCAATACATTATCATTCTGTGGTGTCTGTTTCCTGGCAATGCCTGTTGCTTTTATTAAGGATACATTTCTTTCAGTAAAGTTTTCAGAGGTTCCAGAGCCTTAGACTAAAGGCCATTCACTATGGCCCAAGTCTGACCTATATTTTACCCCTGGCATGACTCTGTATAATTGTGCTGGCAGCCCCTTCCTCACTGTTAGTTTCACAGCTAATGAAATCCCAAAAGCTATTTGTCTCTGCATCTGTCAATGGTGGGCAGATTCCCTCTCTGTGCCTCTCCCCGTCTGCAATGCTGGTAGGCTTCCCAGGGAGCCAGATCAGACATCCCTTGGGCCCAAAGTAATCTCCACACCCACAGGAGCTTTGGCTCACTTCTCATCTGCATCCCAGGGTCATCAAGGTCTTTATGACATCACTGCCCTGATGCTGCCTTTGCCCCGCCTTCTATTTCACCTCTATTATGTGGGAGTTGTCTGCCTGTTGGGCTCCCCCCTCTCTCTGTAATAAGGACAGTATCCTTCATGAGGTTTGGATCAATAATGTCAGATGAGGCAAAGAAGGAGGGGGCCCAAAGAGCTCCATGACTTCCAGATCTTCCCATATGAACTCATCCCTCCCAAATCCCCCATCTATCCCCCAGACATTTGATCTGACGTTCATTTAGAGGCCAAATCTTGCACTTATTACTTTTTATTAGCGCTGATCAAACGTGAACACTTGTTAATGACCAAGAAAAACCAGAGATGCATGACTTTTCCTCTGAAATATACAGTGAGAGAACAGATGCATTGGAACAGCTCCAAAGCAGCTCTCCACGGTGATTATAAGATAGAGACGTCATGTATCATTGACAGCATTTGATTCATTGATGTTGACTTAGTTTATCCCTTCACAACTAGAACGATGGAATCTATTATCCAGGCAGCATTGTGGCCAATCAGGGCTGAGCAGACCTAACCGCTACGAGAAGTAAATCCAAGTTGGAAGCATATGGATGCAAAGTTTGTGTTGAATTTCTTAATAGGATACAAGCTAAGTTAAGCACATATTTATTGGTAATGTACCATGGCATGCCTTCTTTTGGAAAGTAGCCCATGTGGAAAATATTCCACTGCGAATTGAAGATTATAGAGGAATGTGAATCGGTTTTAAATGTGTTTGATGCGGCTTTCATTCCCATCAGCAACTTGGAGAAGGGCGTTAAACAGAATTGTCAAACTACAAACAGAGATGTTCAATTGCCTATTTTCGTGAGTAGAAACAATGGAAAGTGTGTTTAGAGTAAAGATTTTCTGTCACAGAAAATTAAATAATCACTTCATCAAAGCATTTTACTCGCTGCATCACATTTGCCTCTGGATGGTAGTGTTTAAGTTATATGATACAGACACACAGCCAAGACTGAGAGTGATTTAGCAAATACAGTATCTTGCAGCATGTACCAAATATCTCTATTAGCAGAGGAATATTGATATTAGACTCATATTTTCTCACTGATCAGCTTTGCCTCAATATTAGGGACACATTTGAAACCCTCCAAGGTGGAAAAGCTATTTGCTTGTGGTTTTCTCTCAGTGACACTAGTTTGTATTGTGGCAAAATTACAGTAAAACACTGGAACAGGACCTCAGCAAACTTTGCTTTGTTTTGAGTTCTTTATTCACCTATGGAAAGCCCCGCAATGGAATGGAAGACTGTTTACTGTGCCTGTCCTGCGGGTGGTATCAATCCCTCCTCATTCCTGTCTCCTACGTGTTGCCAGCCAGTTAAGGGTTGAAGCCAAACACTAAGGTCTCCTCTCAGTCAGGTCCCTGGGGAAAGTGGTGAAGAGCTCTCAGCTCTGTGATTTATGGACCAGACCTCTCAATCATCTTTGAAGATCAGTCTCCAGGCCGGGTGGTCTACAGAGTGATTGTTACAAATGAGCAATTCAAGGTTTCAGTTTTAAAGAGGAGACCATCTATTTCAACCTCTATACTTTCTCAGCCTCCTGCCTGGTCTTCTCTTTGTGTATCATTTTGCATAAACCTTCTTTTCATTTGAATACACTCAGCAGCTTCCTTCATGGACAAAATTTTACTTTCATGCTAAAAAAAACCTTAAAGGGACTTATTCAGATTCTTATTTTGGGCTTCACCAACAATGAGGAAGCTCCAACAAATCTGGATTATACTTTCGGGTCAGGGACTTTGGGCAAATATTATTGAACAGTTGGCAGTTGAATGCAAAACACAACTGAATGGAGATGGACAATAAATTAGTTTGGGGAGACAAAGTCTTTTGTTGAAGAGGCTTAAATGGATGGACAACAGTCGGAAGGTTCTGTCTGTAGGCTCAGTGGAAACAGACTAGCCTTGGTCTACAGTCTTTGTAACCATGGGTGACACTAATGATGCGCAGCTTGAGCTTACTCTTGCAAGCCACTGCCTGTGTTACTCTGTTTTCAAATACAAATGGATGTAGAAACAAGCATGAGAACGGAAACATCATTAAATCCTACATGGAAACTGTATTTTTTTTAACTTTTGCGACTATAAAACTGCCAAGTTGTCACTGGGTTTAGTCCCGGTACATATCATCTTTTCATTAAAAAAAAGAGGCATGGTTCTAGGTGTTAAACGGTTAGCCAGGAGTTTCTGATTCTGTTCCCCTTCAAAAGCACCCTACAGAAAAACCTGTACGCTGAATTGCTGCAGCTGATTTTTTACCCTTACTTCTTACAAGTTTCCCAATGGGAAAAAAATCTATGATGAAATATGATGAAAAGCAGTTTAATAATCAGGACACAAATTGTGTGGAAATGTTGTATAAGAACATGTTCCGTAAATCTGTCTGTATATAGAAAGATACCAACTGTTCGTCTCTGTGACATTGCTTATGTACTACAGGACTTTATCTTGTTTCTCAAGACAATTTTAAGACATTCAAAATTTGAAAGCGAGCTGTCTCTTAGCTTAATGTTGAAGCTGTTACCGACTACAGTGATCCTCACCTTCCTGCTAATAAGCTTTATTGAGACACCCGGACCTCCCCCACTGAGCTCCCCTTGGCATGTGCGCCCTGCTGTCACTCAGGCCAGACTTTCCCTGATCCTCTCACTGCAGGAGGGCATGCCCACCGCCCTACCACAACAACTCATTACTCAGAAACTTTGAAATGGGGATTAGGAGGGTGCAGAGGAAGATGAGGAGGCAGACAGAAAGGAACAGGGCCTTCGATTTGACACAATTCCCCGCTTTTACCCATTGCCCCCTTCAAACTGACCCACTTCAGCTTTGTCAACCCTCAGGTACATTGGCCTGGCCTGGTCCACTGGGTCACAGCAGGACCAAAACATAACTCAGCGTCCAGGGCGGTGTTCCCAGACAGCCTCTATGTGGCAAACATTCCAGCCACTCCTGGGAAAATGACACAAACTTGTGAAAGATCCCTAGGTTTTGTTTTGACAGTGTTTATTTACAGAATTTCTGAATTCGGTATCTTTAAATGTTGAAGGCTAACAGAGTCTTGTTTTTGAGCTGCTTGGTTTGGATTTTCTACCAACACACTACCAAATTCTTTCCAGGGACCAACCTTTAAAATTAATGATTGAGCTTCTAAAACACATCTTAGAAGCACTGGAAATTCACAGAGGGGTTTGATGTTGCTTCTAATCTTTGGTGGCATAGGCATTCGTAGTGTAAAAAAATGGGTTAAACAGATGAAATCCACCTATCCTTTTTTCACAAAAACAGCACAACTTTTCTCGCTCGCCCACCACACTTCGCTAGGGTAGGAGATATGTTCTCTATGCTGACAAGTGTGACCATACATCATCTCATCTCTGTTTCAAACCCTAACCCTTAAAAGCAATTGATATACTTTGGCAAAACCATATTTTTTCTGGCTATGGTGTACACCCAAAGATGTCATCATGGTAATTTGTTTCTTAAGGGCAACATTTTGGAGATCATGATGATGATGCAAGTAAGACTGAATGAAATTGTTTTAAATGTGCTGGAAAGGTGAAATGCCTATCTTCTTGAATTTGAAGTCTTGAGGATAAGCTGAGACATGACCAACTTTGTTGTACATATACTGCCAAAAATTTGATAAACTCTTGGCAGAAACTTAGTGTGTTTTGTTCTATGGGGAAAAACAGAGACATAGCTATCATGACAAGTCTGGTTCTACCATCATTGAAGTAAGTCTGATTTATGGCTGTTATTCGAGCAGTTAGACAGTGAGAAACAATTCCATCACAACGCATGTTGTTGTTCTCAGGGTCTTTCTCACCTGAAACTCCTATTTTTACTCCCAAAATTGTAAGACAATCTCCTTTCAACATGATATCAGTAAAATTCTTCATCTCAATTTATGTCATGGAAAGATCTGCAACTAATAATGACCATGGTTCAAAAACCTAGAGAACCTAGTTTACACTAGCTCTTTCTTCTGTGAAACACACAGATGCAGATAAAATCTCAAACACTAACAGATACTTTATCTTTGCCATTTATTAGTTGCACTGACCCCTCTGTACACTTAATTGAGAATTCTGGGCCTTGACTAGGTGCTGAATGAATAATGAGATAATGTGCTGAGGCCTCTATAGCTATGGCTGCACTTTGTTATTTACTGCAGCACTTCTATGATCCTCTAGTGTACATACCTGATGCACACACCATGCAATTTTTTCTTTAACAAAACAAGGAAAAGGGAAGATTTTGGTCAATGGTTGTACAGTTTCTAGTTTGAAGTAGATCTGCACTGTGGCTTATGATAAAGGTCATGGCTGTCACATAGGTTTCCTCAACAAATTTATGATGTAAGAACATCCTTCATCTGTCCCTTGGGGTTGTGGAGAGTTATAGGTGATGTGATTATTAATGACGTTGAGTACTGGTTGGCAGTGCTGTCTTATAAATGTGGTTGACAGGGATCAATTTCCATATGCTCACTCTGGGGTCCCACAGGGACCAGCCCTGGGTCCCCTCGTTTTTCCTCTTGCCAAGATGTTCACATCTGTAAGTTATATGGACTCCTCCTAAAGTTGTGCCTCTCTTCCCTATTTGTGATTAATGCAATACTTTGTGACTGAGTACTGTAAGACCATCTCAAGGCTGGGCTTTCTTTTTTTGTTTGCAGCTTATGCAGTGATTGCCAATGGACAAGTGGAATGTTCCAAAGGCTTTAAGAGGATGAATCTCACACACTGTCAAGGTAAGCTTCAAATTATGATAAAGAATATTTATAGTTCACTATGTTGTGAATGTCATTGTATGATTTAACTCACTTCAAATTTTAAAGTTCAGCCTTCCCATTATAAAGGCTCACATTAAATTAAATGTAATGGCATATATGTGATAAAAACTTACTGCCCACATGTTGCCATGCTTCCATAGACCCCTGGGGACCTCTATAAAAGTATTCATAGCTGCACGTCTGGCCCCTATGGGAACCAGGTCAAGACTACAATTAGCCTTGGCCTGGGGTCAGAGTTCAGCAGCCAATAAGCACCTGGGGCTGCCGTTTTAATTGGTCTTTTGGGTTCTGAGTGGAGAATGGTACGGTGGGCTGTGATTATGGTAAATGTGGCTCTCCCTGAATTTGGAAGAAAGCTTGAGTTGGAGACGTGTTTGTTGCTCAGACTCTCTAAATATGCTAGCTGAAGAAACCACTCTGACTGCCAGCTCACCCAGCCATCTGTATGTAAAAACAAACTTGGCTAGTTCCTGAACACAAACTGTATTTTCATGACGCAGTAACCACCCAGCATGTCAACCCTGTAGACAGTCTTGCTCTAGAGAATTCAGACTATTTGTATTTGTTGGTGATGTTAGTATACAGATGCCTGAATAAAAGGACATGAACAAATAAACGTCAGCAGAAAGACCCTGGAAAAACACACAACTTAATCTGTGAACAAGGCAAATGATTCTGACACTCACACCAACAAAATGAAGCTTTTCTGACAGTCTACTCGAGCTGTGTCATTGACTTGATTAATGGTGTCATAATCCAAAGGGCAATGCTTACTGAAGCCTATGGAGTGCAACAACATAACGCTCCAGTGGACAGCTATGACTACATGTATAACAGGCCTCATCCACTGGTTCAGCAAGTTCAACATGTTTTCTAATCTCTACAGGACTATGATGTGTCAGATAATGATTGAGCCGGGAGACATTTTTTATTATTAGAAATACCTGTAGACAGGGACACACACTTTTTCCAATAGTGTGTCAACCAGTCAACAAGCGAGGAAATTTATCTTTCTATTATTCAAACTTTTCTTCAGTGATTGTTTCAAGATGTTCCTCCCTTTCAGTTTCAAAAAAGCAGAGCTGACAGCTACCCACAATATTTACTGGAGCATTTTGACGTCTCTGTCCCAATCAGCCCCTCCATTCGTTAAAATATTTCACATCTTGCAACTGCTGCCAAGGAAGCAAAATCTTGCATTTTTTTAAAGATTTTGGCATTATCAGGATGTTCTTAAATTTGCCAAAGTGTGCTTTTGATTTATTTATTTTTCGCAGTGGAAATGATCATAGTTTCTCATATTCCATTAAAGGCATAATATAACCCTCCTACTTTGTAATGCTGACCCCTGTGACCCTTGCTCCCCAGAGCCATCCGCTGCTTTCTGACTTCAGAGAAGATTCCTTATCTTCAGAAGCTGCTTCTGAAGGAACAGGATCATATATGAATTGGCCATTTGTTACTTCACTTGTTAGATAAAAGGCACATAGATGTATGAGTAGTCTGTGTTGTGGGTGGTAAAGTGCTGCAGGGAGCAGATCAGATTATTCATCCACCACTTCAGAGAAGAGATGATGAAAATCTTACATAACTCATTTGACTTTTTGGATAAACTCAATAAACAGAATCTTAAAACTATGACATTAATCATATTGATTACTGCCTGGGTCAACAGGTTGAGACCTTGATATATTTGGTCATATGATAGGAATGTGCCTGTGAAACTTACTTTTCCCGGTAATTGCTGCTTTTCCTGTATTTTATGAATGTTCATTCCTGTTATTCACAGTTTCTAAATGGATGCTTTTTGGCCCAATAAGTTACGTCTGGTTTAAAACTTCCAAAGTGGCCATAAGGCTCTCCCTTTAAGCCAATACAGCCAATACCTATGAAGAGAGTAATGCTGCCAATTTATTTTACAGTGTCCATTAATAAAGCCTCTGGCTGCTTATGAGAATCATTTTTTTCCCAGGAAGAAACAGCCATCAGGGGCAAGTGAGGTCACATCAGATACTAAATGCAGATTTTTCACCTTTCAGATGGAATTCAGTCATTAATAGGCCTATTAGACAATAAACACAACCGAAATAAAAAATAAAATAATGGACCCTGGAAAAATCTGTAACACAGGTACTGTTTGTCAATAAGTTCAGCCAGGCATTCATTCAAATAGATGTTGAGATTAATACAGGTCATGACAGGTTGTCATGAAAGTCAGTTTTAATCCAAATCAACCCACCAAGCAGACTGTAACAATAGCACTAATCTGGGACTCAACCGAACCATGGATTAAAGACCCCATGTGATGAAGGCTGAGCCCAATGCTGACCTGAACTCTGACCAGATAGCATGCTGCTTAAACTAAACCCATGTCCCCAAAGTACCTGGATATGAAATTCTGATGTTCCTGGCTCTTTGGAGCCAGTAATGGACAGTAAGGGCAGTACAAATAGCAACTTCAGTTGTTTAACTATATTTTTTATAAGCTTTTGGGAATCATCGCTGTTTTCTGAGCCGAAAAGTAGATTAGCTGTTTTATGGATCAAGTTCTGTGGTAGCGTCCAAACAAGCTACATTTTCCCACAACAAAGTTGAAGTGCAGCAAAGCGTTTTGTTATTGTGCAAAATCAAACTTCTAAGGAGAAATTCAAGATGCCAGCCGGCACACAGACATGTAGTGGATGTAACATCTTCCGTATGGCGGTGACATCATAGTCTAAGCTATGTCTCCCATAACGTCCTTGCTACTGGCGATAGCGCTGCAGCAACTAGTAGCTTTTCTCTCTCTACATTTTACAAGTAGCTTGACCAAGTCTGTTGGATTAAACATGTCTGCAAAGGAAGACACGACATCTTTGGTTGGTTTTATTAACTTCACACTACATGCTTCATCTTCACTCATAGGTTGCTTTGCTAACAGGGAGGCAGGCTTGTTTTCATTGTGGTGGCTGAAATATGTGTCATTATATGAACCAGCTTTAGATTAAGGAGGAGTTGGTTCTGGGGAAAAATAAAAAGTGCAGAGAGCGAGAAATAAAAAAACAAAAACAAAAGGCAACTGAGGTTGAAAAAGAAGACACAACAGCAAACAATAAAAGGAACATTCAGCTATTCCCTGGATTTGCTTCAGTCCAGAGATTTTATCAGCCTTCATCTCTTATAAACTAACTTTTTCCAGCAGGAAGTCAAATAACAAAAGAAGAGCAGATTAATTAGAATTGGGAAAATCTGTGGTGGCAGCCTATTGGGTTTCAGTTGTCAAAGCAATGAGAAAAGACCTAATGATGTACTACGTTTAACAAGATAGAACAACAAATGTCGCCTGGTCCCAATGTGATCGCATGACTAAGCGCCTGAAATATGTCCCCCCTATGCTCCTGCCAGGCACTTTAACTGCCTGCCTTGCCCCCAGTAGGCTTAGTGGCTCTGGAGCTGTTGGAGCAGTAAGCAAACTTCACTGGCCACTGTTACACTCCTGCAAACTGTTAAGGCCGGACAGAAGGGAAAAACTCTGTGACTTTTACTCATTGACGTAGGGGAGGGATGCTCTGACCTTATTGGACACTGTAAAGGAAAGGAGATTTCCTCAATGTCTGGAATACAAGGTTACCGTAACCAAGAGAGTTTATAATAGCCTGCAGTCAGAGGTATACTTGATTGAGTCCATTTTGCTTTTTATTGGTCAAATTTATTCTGCATTTTCCCTCACGTCTTCATACTTCCAAACTTTTAATATTTCACCACCTTCCTGCACTTTTTTGTTATTTTTTTTAAGGGAGAATGATTTCTTACAACTTTACATCAAAGCTGCTCGTCATTAAGAATGAAGGCACTGTAAACCCACCTTCAAATGCAGAAATAAATCTAATATAGACATCTTGGAAGATTCCCTTAAAGGTTTTATCGGGTGTTTAAAAGATGACGAACCAGACTTTGTGATATTTTCATCATTAGAATATACTGTATAAGTGACAGGCAACATATTTCACAGACATCAATGAGTGCCTGCTGCCTGGTCTCTGTAAGAATGCTGAATGTCTCAACACCAAAGGAAGCTACAGGTGCACATGTAAACCAGGCTTCATGTTGGACGCTGCCAGAAGTCACTGTGTCTGTAAGTATACCCACACACACACAATTTTTGGTGTCTGTCACATTACTTTTGAAATGTGGCATCTATCAGATTCCCATGTGAACTACACATGGTCCTGAACTGATCTCCATGCACACAAAAACAACAACAAAGACGTGACAAGCATCACAAAATGCTTTCAAACTGGTCGGTTACAGTTCCAACCCTCAAGTTTTGCTCGGACAGAAGTGTCACCTCAATACAGGGTCTAACACCTCACTGACTTTCTCCATTGCAGCTGTCTTTCATGTTTGTTTTCATTGAGTGAGAGTCACTTCCACTCCCACCAGTCAGCTGGTAGAACAGAACTGTGACGAGTGTCACTCAGGAGTGATGTCAAGTCACATGGATTCAGACCTGGCTGTTCAGACTGAGGTCACATTGCAAATATCCAACCTGCATCTGACCCGTCTGAGGACCCGTCTAAAAACAATTGGCTTATCTGAAAAGAAATCTAATTCCATGTGCTGCTCAATTTGTCCTAAATAAATCAGATCTGAGTGACATATGAGCAAAAAAAAAAAAAAAAAGGATTTGTGTTCCTTTTGCATGCAGGGTGAACGTAGCCTAAGGCTGAAACATATTTCTTATTGAAAAATGATGGACATGTTTACTTCTACCTCACAGCGGACAAGGCTGTTTCCGACCAGAAGGCATTCTGCTACAGATCTCTGTCAGCAGGCACATGCTCTCTGCCACTCACTCAACACATCACCAAGCAGATTTGCTGCTGCAGCCGTGTGGGAAAAGCCTGGGGCCCTAGCTGTGATCGCTGTCCTCTGCCAGGATCAGGTACCATTGAAAGTTACTCCTCCACTACTTTAAGACTGTTTGAATTCAGTCTTTTTATCCCTCTGCAGACATAACCTTCAATTTCTGTTTTTCCTGACTAACTTTTTTCTGCATTAAAATGCTTTTGCAGATATAAAATGTCACATGTAATCTTATGCAAGAGCAAGCAATGGTAGTGAAAGGCAAAGGCAAGGAATATTTAACGCTCTGTCACAATTCAGCTCTTTGCCAGACTTGTGAAGCCATTCAAAATAACCATATCTGTTTGGAGTGGAAAAGCATGTAAAACATAACAGTTTTCATATTTTGGAGGCTACATAACAGTGGGAGTCAGTCTTGTGTTATCACTCCAACCCTCAGAGAGAGAGCCCACTAATAGAGCAGCAAAGCTTTACTGCAGAAATAGCTCAGCCAAGTGAAACATGGGAAGTAGTTGTCATCTTTTTTTTTTTGTTCCTTTCTTACCGATTTAATCTTCAAAGTCTCCGCGAGAAACAGGCTGGTTTTATGGAGTGTCTGTACAGGCCAGTGATTCATGGGGATTGTCATAGATCAGATATCACAGACACCATGGTGCTGCTCTGCCAGGAATGACACAGTACACACTCACACAAACACACACATCCTCTGATTATTTCTGATGCTGGCTTTTGTATGGCCTGACAAGCTGTTAGAGCCATCCATGTTCTGAACAAAGCAGCCAGGCCCATTTCTTGTAACTTGGTAACAAGAGCCAGTTGAATTTCAATCCAAATTTACCGCGGTTCCTTTTGATGTGGCTCCTGATCATATATAGCCCAATTTCCCTCCACTTTAAATTCATCATTCAGTAGCCTATCTGACCACGCTTCCTGCATTTACACAAGCATTTACAGGGACCACATATCTGTCGTTGCTCATATCGCTATTCCAGACTCTTTTTGGCATAGGTCGCTGGTTTCAGGTCAGTGAAGGGACACGGAGCTTCTCACTTGTAATGGATTCACCATCGCTGAGGTTTGTTGGGCTCTGACACAAAGAGGTGCAGTCTACCTTCCTTTGTCAGGCCAAAGAAACCTCCATTAGCCTCTCACTCTGACGCTTAACACCAAAGAGTTCAAAAGTCAGGCAATTATACATGATCCTCCGTTTCCTGGCATAGCTGTGTCTGTTTCAGAGTGCAGATATCCCCAAAATCCCCCCACTGGTAGCCCTCTGTGACAGCTGTCAGTGGCCTGCCAGCTAGCTAGTTCTGCAGCAATAGCAGGAACCTGACCCCATCATTTGCAGCACACAGTGAAGCCCAGCATGCTCGACATAACAGTATTACACGGATGGCTTATGGTATTCCTGTGAGCATCAGGCAGAAATATGAGCCACAATTACAATCTGGCACCATTTTATGTCAGCAATAGGATCCTGGGAGAAGCATACAGAGGTGATGTTCTCTATGGCTCATTGTTTGTTAATTTCTTTTGCTACATGTTCCCTCCCATGCAGATCATTTCAAGGAGATCTGCCCAGCCGGTCACGGATACACCTACTCGCGCTCCGATGTGCAGATATCCCTCAGACAGCTGGAGGAAGATGATCTGCAGAGCACGAGATTGTCATGGGAGGAGCAGAGCCCTTCTTACCCCCAGCCGCCATCCTCCGAACCCTCTCTGCTGTATCCCAGCAGACCCCAACGTCCAAGCTACCCACAGACTCCACAAGTACCTCAATACCCTCAGTACCCTGAGACACCGCAAGCACCCCAATTCCCTCTGACTCCCTCTCACCCTGCCAGAGAGACACCTAAACAGCCTGAAGGTGAGGATACAAGTTTAGTGGGAGTTCACTTTATTTACTTAAACCGCTGCATATTTGAACCACAACCCAGACATCAACAATGCAGGACAGCGGAAAAAAAACACAACAGGATTTTATTTTCTACAATTTGCAAACAGATGAGCCTTTCTGTGAGAGTCTTAAAATCATCAAGATATTTGATGTTTGTAAATAAATGGAATATATTAGGTGTATTACTCATATCCTCCGTCATTCAACCCACTGATGTTTGAAGTTTTTTTGTTGTGATCTTGTGTGCATGTATTACCTTGAAGATGTCTTTTGAGTGCCGTTGTATACAATCATTTACAGGTTTCTGACACACATACACATTGTCTGTTATATTTTTTCCATAAGATTGGTATGTTTCCAATATATTTGAGCAAAAAAAATGAGCTGAATTAAACCAGTGGAACCCCTCTGAGCAATCTGAATCACCTTGCTGATTTAATGCATGTGAGATAATTTATATCCTTAAATAATTAGAATTTCTGTCTTTATTATCAGAGATATCAATGTCCTATGGTATCTCTTTGCATTTGTCTGTAGTCTGACTCTCCCTGTTGAGCTCAGAGGATAAATATGCCTTAAGCTTTGTTTTATTACAAATTAAGACCTCGAAAGCTGCAATTTATGTGCCTGAGGAGAAAAAGAGTTGTTGTTTATGTTGTGTGTGGCCACTAATGTTACTTGTTAATGGGAACAGGATGTCAAATTTGCTACTGCTAAACTTTCCCTCTTCTCTCTCTGTCTTGTTTCAGATGTGGAAATTCTGAGCCCGGTGAGTTCTCCCTCCCTGTCAACCTTTTGGCACGCACTTTTGAAATGTTTATGTTAGAACGATATGCTCTAGCTATCTCAGCTGGAGGCTCTGTTTTGGTTATATAACTTATTCAGACCACATTTTGGTGGATACGCACGCCTAATTAGCCCTGACTGTGACGACAAAAGCAGACACACTGTATGAACATGACGGCCGTGATGAAATGTAACTAAAATGTAACTTAAGGTGTAATTTGCTTGTTTTCTAGCCAGCTGCTGTGACTGACTCACCGCTGAAAGATCCAGGTATTTTTATCTCTTGGCTCTTCTCACACAAATCACACAGCACGCTGCTTGCTGTGCATAAACAAGTACCTCAGTGCTGGTGTTAAATGCTTGTTGTGTTTTGGCTTTGCATCTTAAGCTCAAGGGTCAGTCGTTGTTTGAGTAAGGCACAGACACGTCATTATGTGTTTTTCTATTCATTTCTCACTCCTGTCTCAATCCTCGTCTGCTGTGCCCTCACGCCATTAAAAACATTGACATTAAAGTCTTAAGCTTGACTTCATTCAATAAGTCTACCTTTTTTTTTCGGTCAGTGTGCTGTTTTTATCCTGTGAAAGGAGTACATCCTTTTTATATTACTTGCCCAGCGAGTGATGGCTAAGTCAGGAATGGCTGGGAAAACAAGCAGTGCCTCGTTTAGGTTGTAGAGAACTAAGTGTAGCTCATTGTGTTCACACTCATCCGGACTTGATTTCCTCTTCACAGAGACTCCAGACTCCTACATCATCGACCAGAGGCCAGATTCAGAGGACACAACCCGCACTGACTCATCCAAAGGTAAAACACACATTAGAGCACATTGAAAAACTGGACACATAATTCAAATCATCGCTTCTTAATTAAGTGATGGATAAAGAAATGTAGGACGCCCATGTGCACGAGAGACACAGAGATCAACTCTTCATATTTTGTCCTCTCCGTTAAGTGCTGGCAGACAGCAGCACATATAATAAGACATTTTTTCAGGCTTACAACGAGTTAAGCCGTGGAGAGCTTGTTTTAGGCTTTTCTTTGGCCTATTTCTCTCAGAGCCAATTTGGCTGGAAGATGCCGTGCTGCAGCAAGGGTGAGAGGGCGAGAAACCAAGACACACTTTGCCTTTTGGAAGGTGAAGCTATTCTCACAAGGAGCAGCCAGATTTTGAAAAATAGAGGACTAGAGGAGCGAAAGGAAGAGCATTAGTGAGATAAAGGAAGTAAGGCGAATTTACCATGATCCCAAAGATCCTGTACTCCTTACTGTGGTGTTTTTCTTTGCTTGTAGAGACACACACAGGGGCCAAGTTCAATGTGTCTGTTTGACCACAGTCCACTTGGCGAGTAAAAAGAGAAGAACAACACTAATGTCAGGCTCTACTGTGCGTGACCTGTTTCTAGCTGACCCCTTTGTAAGAGCTCCACACCACCTGTTAGAACACTACGGTGCTGTAAAACCTGCCCTCTCGTCCAAGAATCCACCAATAAAACACAAGATGAGTTCCCATTCAAACAACATGTGTTAGAGGAATGTGTTTTTTTTTCAATTATTTACAGTGTCTGTAATGTTGCGTAACCTGAGGTCAAAAATATTCTTGTATACTGTCTGAGTCATGGCTGTGTTTGTCTTTTTAAGGTATTGACAAGTGTGTCACCACGCCCACCATATGTGGCCATGGGAAATGTGTCCCTGTGCAGACTGGCTACACCTGCAACTGTGATCCAGGATTCAAGCTCAGTGCACTGCAGACCAACTGCATTGGTAAGAAACAATGAGATGGAAGAAAAGAGAAGGAAGGGGGGGTAAGGGCTAACCTTTGGCAAAACGCTCCTGAAAATGTCCTGACATTATCCAGGGGGAGCTGCATGTGTGAACACAAATAGAGGTTTCAAACTGACTTATCCTGAGTTTTTACCCCCTTGTAAAATATCCCTCCAAAAAAGTCCTGGTGAGCCATTGTGGGGACGCAGCAGGTAATGGGAAAATGAATTGGGAGCAAGTGCTGATGTCATTCATGTTGAGTTGAGCTTTGTTACTTTTTATTTTTCCATTTAGTAGTTTGTCTTGTGGACATGTCCTTAGACATACTGTAGTGATACAAACCCATAAATAGTCTCTATTGCGATAGACTCCTGCTCTTTGCAAGGTACTCACCAGACGCCCCCACACACCTAACCCAATGTAGCATTTTGAGTTTTGAAAACAAATCAGACGCACATAATCTCCCGCTGTGAGGTGCATGTGTAAAAGGCAAGATGATGAAATGGTCTGGAAAATGTTTAAGAGTTTATGTGTGAAAAGGGATCAAGAGACAAAGGGCCACTCAGACAAGAACATAATGGAACGTCAGACACCACAACTCCAAACATTACATGACACAGAAGCCTGTAACAAAGCAGACTGAGCCAAAATGAAAGGGATCGGTTTGTTTATGCTGACCTGTTCCGTTATGCCTGACAACAGCGTACAAGTCATCCAAAGAGCTGCCATAGTGATCCCTTACCTTACGCTGATGGCCTTGGCTGCAGCCTCTGCTCTACTCGACTGGGCTCAGGTCCATCACTGAGGAATGCCTGAGCAGTAGAAAAGGCTCCATAGTCGAGAAAAGTGGAAAATGAACCGTCTCTGCTGGGTAATAGAACTGCACTGTGACGTTGCCTTCGATCTTTACTGATTTGAATATCTGTCACCCATTTCAGATGTGAACGAGTGTGAAGAGGGCCCATGTGAAGGAAAAGGCCACTGTATAAACAGCTATGGTTCCTACACCTGTCAGTGCCACGTCGGCTACAGCCAGGTGATCACCCAGAACAGGAAGTTCTGTCAAGGTGAGCAAGGAGACACTTTGTTTTCAGTGGCTGAAAGCCACCATAGACTGTCTGTTAAAGCACTGCGAGTTCTTGTCCGTCAGCGCTGTTCATTTAAAAAGCATCCTGCTTTAATTAATGCTGGGGAACACAATAGTCACTTTCTTTTCCATTCTCCTTGGTTTTCATTCAAACTTGCAGACATTAACGAGTGCAGCATGCCCAACAAGTGCCAGAACGGCAAATGCGTCAACACAGAGGGATCTTACACCTGTGAATGTGCCAGTGGCCACGCCAAGTCCTGGAGAGGCCAATGTGAAGGTGACATGCATGCACAAGCACCTATGCACTCAATCTCCCATAACAACCCACTCATAGCCAGACCTATTTGTTTGCTGCCATGAGTTAATATGCAGCCGGTAACAAAACACATGTATTTTCCGAAAGTCAGAGCCAAGATGAAACTATGCTGACTTCGTGTCTAGTGTGTTTTTTGCATATAAACATTTGTGACCTTGCACACTTTTTCTCCAATGCCTGTGCACATTGTTTTATAACAACTAATACAAATGATTATTTTCATGTCCCACCTTCTCATACATCTCAGACGTAGATGAGTGCAGAGATCCGAGCTCCTGTCCCAACGGTGTCTGCGTCAACACTCTCGGCTCCTTCCTGTGCCAGGCTTGCGGCCCGGGGTTCAGGCCCGTTGACGAGACATGTGTGGGTAAGGCAACACCAAACCTCGTCTCAGCAGAAGCACCACAACCTCTACCCAAACTCCTGAGGGGGATTTTGACCACTGCATGGAAATAAGATGGGTTTTCCTCTTACACATGTAAAAGCTTCCTGTATTAGGTAACATTTACGTAGAGAAAAGCCACTGCTCCCTGCTGGCATCACCAAAAACAACCGAGCGGTGCCGTTTATGACTTCATGACAGCTTATGATAGAGTGCAGATTACCAAACTTCATAAGCTGAATTAGTTTCACTAAAATGTGGTTTTTTGCTCAAAGGGCATTCTGATTGCTGATGTGCATGGAAATGATTTTTAATGAATTGTATTTAATGCCTCAATAGACTTTATATTGGATGTTTTACGTCCAGTGTGGACCACTTCAGTGCCTACGTGACAGCCCAAAACCCCAGTGATGAAGGCTATATTGCGTGGGCCGCGTGCAACCCTCTCCACATTCAGTGTTTCCATCGTATGATATGTCAACTCCTCCACCCTGCAGCCTCTGCATATCCCCAATATTGTTTAAACACATCCAGCATGTTATTGCTGATCTTTTGATATCACTGGCCTCCGTAAAAAGATTGTTTATAATACTTCAATTCGGGAGAGTCCAAATATTTTCTCTTGGCCACAGCCTTGAACAAACAGCGTGTTATTGTTAGAGAGCTCTGGCCACTGAACCGTTGGGCCCGGGCAAGGTGAGAGGACCGAGCGTTCTCCGGAGATGTATGAGGAGGTCAAAGGTTCAATTCCCTGCAGCGAAGAGGTCCTGACACACAAATAAATTATCTCACTCACCCAATCACTGGTCTGTGGTCCACTGTAAAACTCAAACTATGGATTATTAGATTTGAAGACAGAATATGCTTAGAAACTGCCCTGGTGTGGGTTGTGTTTAAGCTAACATGCCAGCAGCCCCCCAACCTGAAAGTGGCCCTGTTACATAACAGCCGACTGGTGTTACTTACCACATCCCCTCTCCATGACCTTGCACCCCTCTATAATTTGTTTGGAAACCTAAGCTCCTGGAGTGACTATTCCAGAAATGTGGAAAAGCCAAAAGACCAAATGTGGATGGAAAATATGTTAACTTTGGTTGTAATTTGGAGTTCTTTATCATCGATTTCTCTGTGAGTCTGGAGATTGATGGCCTTTTTTAAAGGTCTAAAATGGCCTTACATCCAAAGAAAACATCTACTTTCTCTTTTTGAGTCCCCTCGAATAATTCATTCTGTGTAAAAATAGTAGCTGAAAGGAACCGTGTAAATGAGGGATAACTTTGGGAGTAAATATTTTCATTCTAAACGTCCACAAAGGAAGAGCGAAACGTTCTGCGGTATACATTGGGCGCTGTGGGAGTCACATAAAAAACAGGAAACAGGAGATCTGGGTTTCCAGTGTTTGCTTCAGTCAATTGACGGTAGCGCAGTGGTTTGGGCCCAATTGGCCAAATCGTGGATAAGCCTAATTGCTGGTGTGATAGAGAAAACTGCTCCATTGCCTGGTCAGGTCTTATCGTAGATGGCCTGAAAGATGCTGGATGATTGAAGGAAAACTAAAGGGCCACATTGACAGACGTCTGGCAGTGCCCACAGCTAGGAAAACAAAACCCAGTCTGTGACTCTTTGTCAATGTTTTCACTTTACCGCTCTTTGTTTAAGCATCTCTATCAACACTCTGTAGCGTCTTCCTAACACTTATTCTGCAGGAAAACACTTTTCTTCCCCTCTTGGCTTTCCCTTCCTCTTTTAATATCTTTCTCTCTCTTACTCACACACTCATTCTTATTTCTCTTCCCATAACTTCACCTACCCTGAAAAACAGCCACTGTTAACACCCCAATAAATTCCACTATTAAACATTATATCTGCATGAGGTTTTCCACAAACATAATCTTGGGTAAACTGTTCTGACTCATGACGTGGAAAAAACAGCTACTGCTGCAAGTTGTAAAAGGCCTTCATGAAAGAGGCTTGAGTTTGTGCACTGATGTAATTTAGTGACTGCTGTTTTACAGTCACCCTAATTATGCTGTAATTGTTTCCTCTTTACTGCTGCTCGATCGTGATTTGACCCATATCTTATATGTAGGTCTTTGTTTGTACTGATGTATCGTGTTGTTTCTTGCTGCAATGGCAGCAACAACCAAATTACAAAAACAACACACCCTTTCCCAAATTCCAGGTGTAGCTAGTCATGATAGTTTTATGTGCCCAGTGTAAGGGCAAGCTTTTGCTCCTTTATATCAACTGTTTTTTTTTTTTATAGAAATAGTCCTCAACAGGACACCAATTTTATTAAGTTGGAGCTTGCGCACCATAAACAAAGGCTACAATGGTAGATGCATCAACCACGGTTTCGACCCACAGCCTTGGCCCAATCTCTCTTCCCCATACTGAAAATAGTCTGAAAGAAAAAACACCAGGATTTCTCTGGACTATCCAGACTAACTTGGACATAACTGGAGGAATATATTTCTGCTGAATGCTTTAAATGTAAGTTTATATAGAGCTCCACAATTAACATTATATCTACATTTTAACATTGTTCTGGCAATAGAAATACAAATAATAAATAATTTGTTTACAGCCTAGGGCTCAGTGAACTGGACAAAGGGGGGGGGGGGCACACCATTTTTAAGTGTTTTTAAACTGCAATTTATTGAAAACCAATAACAAAAACCAAATGAAAGAACGTGCAGACTGTAAATGAGCAATGATGAATGTCTGTGTGGTGTTGCGGAGGCAAAACAAAGACAACAAACCAAATGTGCGCTACTCTATAATTATGGCATTGGAGAGCTAGATGAAGAAGTCAGCTTGAAAAAATAAAGTCTGACCAGGTTCAAGACATCAAATCATCTGGCTCTGCCTCTGTACCTGCAGGCAACCTGGGTAAAAAGGAGAAAAACCAGACAGCAGGAGGAGTATTGACACAGTCAGGGGGTCATCGCATTATAGATGTCACTACAGGGGACGAAGAAGTTTGCCTTTTTATTTTGATAGACCTGACCCTTTAACCACACAATGTACGTAACTGTGGCAGGATGACACCTAAAGCCCTCCTCATTTTTATTGTTTCCTGTCTTCAAACGTTCTGTCCTCAGATATAAATGAGTGTTTGAACCAGACTGTGTGCAGTCGTGGAAGGTGTGTCAACACCGAAGGCTCCTATATGTGCAACTGTTTCCAGGGATACAAACTGTCACCAGACAACTTTTGCAAGGGTAAGTGTCAGTCAGAAGCTCAATCAGACATTATAAATGCTTCATTTCAAAGAACAGCTCTGTGAATAATTCTCCACAGTGCTTCTACAGAAGCCCCGCGGCATATTTAAAGGTTTATAAAAAGGCTGCAAAGATTTAGCGGTTGTCTGAGGCCCCTCTTCTACTTTTTCTGAATCCTCCCTCCAGATGTGGATGAGTGTGCTCTTCCTGGAGTCTGCCTCAACGGCCGCTGTGTCAATGTGGACGGCACTCACGAATGCACCTGTAACCATGGTTATCAAGCCACCTTGGATGGCAAAGCATGTGAAGGTCTGCAAAGGATTATCTAAAGCTGTTTGGTATATCTCATCACTGCATACTCGCTCGACAGCAGAATAATGTCTGCAAAATCTTTCTTTTTGTTAGATGTCAACGAGTGTGCAACTGCTAATGCTTGCCCCGCGGGAATCTGCATCAACGCTGCGGGGTCCTTCACATGCCAGAACTGCAGGCCTGGCTTTGGACCATCTGCTGATAGACTGAGATGTGAAGGTATGAAATCAGAGAATCTCATGATCCACAGTTTGAAGTGTGTGACGGTAACTGGAGACAGAGATGAATTGTCTGCACAGCTGTGGTGAGTTTTGTGTTTTTGTATTTAGATGTTAATGAGTGTGCCCAGGGTGACTTGTGTCTTGGAGGCGTGTGTGCCAACACGGAGGGATCCTACACGTGTACTAGATGTAAGACCGGCTACAGAGTGTCTCAAGACCGGAAGAGGTGTGAAGGTAATTTCAATCTCCAGCTATTCAGAAAAAAACAAAAATCTTTCTACTGTTAAAAACTCACTAAACTCACCATTACGACTCATTTGCTGTGTAACCAAATTCCACCTGCTTATGATCCAGTCTTTATAGTGTGGTTTATACAGGTCTGTGCTGGTGTGCATGTTTTTCTTCCAGATATTGACGAGTGCCAGTCCCTGTCTACCTGTGCCAACGGCATCTGTCTAAACTCAGAGGGCTCTTACACCTGTGAGAACTGCCCCACGGGGTACAGAGTATCATATGATGGAGAGCTCTGTGAAGGTTAGTTCATCCAACACCACTCATCTAAATGAACTCCTGCATGTATATTAAATTCGGCCTGAACAAACTAACTGGGGGTGGCGGTGGGGTGGTTAGTGGTTCCTACCTTGGATAATGAATTTGGCAATATCTTCTTGGCTGCAGAAACACAAGTCTCCTGCAGTAAATGTCTAACAGTCTTTTTTTTCCCACACCAGATATTGATGAGTGTGCGCTGCCCACTACATGCCCCCAAGGAACATGCACGAACACAGAAGGTTCCTTCACATGTCTCATCTGTCAACCTGGTTTCAAAGTCTCTCTGGATGGACAGCAGTGTGAAGGTGAGACTTCATGGCTCTGTTTGTGCAGGAATGTGTTTTTATACTTGAGCACAGGTGTCTTTGACTCCCTCTTCTATTCAGCCGTGCCAGATCTTGCCTTGATACCTTACAAGAGAGCTCTTGAGCATGTTTCCCAGCTGGTTCATGTTGTAGGTAAACAGCATCAGGTGTGACTCGAAGAAAAAAAAGCCCCATCATGTGAGCTCAAAAGCCCAAAATACTCCTTCTAGACATGACATCATAGCTGGCTCCGGAACCCCTCCGCCTCTGGCACCGCTCATGTGATCCTTGCTCAACACAATGAGACACCATCGCTCAAACAGAGCGAGATGATGTCAGGCAAACGTCCTGTAGATAGAGGTGTCGACGTTTGTAATTCCCAGCTTTGTGATTACCGATCAAACTGATTACAACTGGCGAGCTATATTTATTTAAAGCCAGAGATGGTAATCTGTGCCATGATGTGTCTTTGTTTTTGTGTCCAGATGTGGATGAGTGCCTGGTGGCTAACATGTGCCCACGCCAGCTGTGCCTGAACACGGCAGGATCTTACACCTGCAGGAGCTGCGGATCAGGCATGCAAGTGTCCGAGGATGGTTACGGCTGCGAGGGTAAACCTGTTCTCTCCATTTACCTAACTGCTTATAACAGGTTCAGCTGACAAGAGAATAAATATTTAACCAACACTGAAGTAAAAACTGAAAGCCTTAGACCCAGAACGTGATTACAGAAAATCTTTACACTGCTCTTTAATTTGTCGTGACATGATTTATGAGATCAATGCGGTGAGCTGCTTTGACGAATCCAGAGAGGTTGGATCTGTCATGACTTCATGGGAAGCAGAAAAGGAATGATTATTTAAATGGATTCAAACATGGTCTCAGTTAGTCATATATACTGCAGTGTGTTTTTGAATGAAAGTGTCAGTCTAGCCCAAGAGGAAGATCCACCTCCGATGTGTGTCTTTGGGCTGGGAAAAAGTTTGACAAAAAAAAAAAAGAATCCAAGTCCAAGTCGGCCTCTGATAGGATTTTAATGGATGTATGTGATGCCATGGAAAATATTAAGGGGCTTAATTTGAAATGAAGTCAACTACTCCCTTGCCTTCTTCATACTGGAGCAGCTCGCCCTGTTGAACTCTTTGTTCACCCGAAGGCAAAACGGAGCCGTCTCAATCACTTAACAACAGCCTGCAATCTCTTGTCTACGCGAGAAATACAATCTGTACCGGCTGGAGGAATTTCCAATGATCACATAACAGCGAGCCAGTGACTGTTTGTAGATACAGTAATTATAAGCCACCTGTAATAGCTGGCTGTTTTGGGTTCAATGGCTGTCCGGCATACTTATCTTTCCACCGTTTTTAATAAAACACTGTCAATGCGATCTAATAAAGAGGGCTTCGTTAACTATATGTTAGGCAGTGTGTAGTCACAGATACAGTGAGCAATGAAGAAATGGAGTCTTTGGAAGTCCCTTTTCTTGATATGACTACCTGTCTGCACCATACGTCTGCACAGGTGGCAAAAAGTCAGACACTCTTTACTTAGGTAGTAATACAGATACATGTGTACAAAAAAAACAAACCTGGCAAAAGTAAAAGTAGGGAACCAACATACTTAGAGTATTAAAGTTAGTTAAAAGTCGCCCTCTGAAGGACTTTCCTTCTGGCTCTTTTTGTGCAAGCTAACTAAACCTCATGTCATATTTGGGAGACTTTTTACCTCAATTATTTGGATTTGAAATCAAAACAATTAACTGAATATAATGAACACTTACTTCCCTCCAATTTGTAAATCACTCAGATGAAGAAAGTCTTGCCGCACTGAATCTACACAAACTCTTACGTAGTCTTATTTATATGTTATTGCTCCATACATTGAGGTACAAGCTGTTCGTCATGTTGGAGAGGTGGCCACAGAATGGTGCAAAATCAATTGTATCAGAACTCTCCCTGAAATGCGTTGATGCCAGAATAGTTAAACCTGTTCCAGGAGTAAAAAAGTACAGATTTTTGTGGGTAACATGAGGTAAAAGTGAAGAGTTGCCTGAGAAAATATCCAAAGTGTAGATGACTGAAAACACTTCCTAATCCCTTTAGCAGAGTTTGTGTATTCATTCTGATCTTTTCTTCCTTTGGCTACACCTTGTAGACATAGACGAGTGCCAGACCCCAGGTGTGTGTCCTAAAGGTATGTGCACCAACACTGAGGGCTCTTTCTCCTGCACAATGTGTGACCCGGGCTTCAAGGTGGCACCCAGCGGCTTCTCATGTGAAGGTACAATACAGCAGGTGGCTCACTGTGCACACTTACATTTATGTGTTCTGTGTAATCGTTCTCCCAGTCATTCATTACAGTATGCTGTATGATCAAATGTAGTACGAATAGAAAATGACATGATGATTTCAATGATGCATGACTCTTCTGACATGCTCTCTGTGGTCTGGAAGCTCGTCATGCAAGTGTCAAACCTTGGGCAAAGTTAAACTGAGAACCCAGTGATTTACAGCGGGTGTGAATGTGTCATAATGATGACGTGTGTGTGTGTGTGTGTGTGTGTGTGTGTGTGTGTGTGTGTGTGTGTGTGTGTGTGTGTGTGTGTGTGTGTGTGTGTGTGTGTGTGTGTGTGTGTGTGTGTGTGTGTGTGTGTGTGTGTGTGTGTGTGTGTGTGTGTGTGTGTGTGTGTGTGGGTGGTTTCAGATGTAAATGAATGTGAGGACAACAGCCTGTGTCTTGGAGGCCAATGCATGAACAACATTGGCTCCTACAGCTGCTCCTGCCCCCCTGGTATGGAGCTGGAGGATGGGGGGTCCTGCAGAGGTACACACACACACACACACACACACATTTTTACATACACACATAACGTTCAAGTCATCTGAGAGAAAAAGGAAAATACCATTAGTGGTTAACCGTTCCTCGTGGCTTACCTCATGCTGCCATCTTGACACAGCTGTGTGTGTATATTTGTTTTTGGTGTGTGACAGATATCAATGAGTGCCTAACCATCGCTGGGATCTGCGGAGAAGGAGACTGTCTGAACAATAAAGGCTCCTACTCATGTGTCTGTCATGATGGATACACCACCGTCGACGGCAGGACTGTCTGCCAAGGTATAGAAACATTGCTGCTGCAAAAGAAAAACATAAAGACAAGCCATGGGAAATCTCTTTTCTGGTGTTTTAATGGGCTTTGTGTAATTGGGCGAGGCTGAGGCGAAATTGGAGAAAGTTGGTAATAATACACTAATGGTTTTTAGTGCATATTGCTAAGGTGTTTTTAGAGTAATTTGTTATTTGGCACATGTTTCTTCTTCAGTGTGAACAGGCACACAGACTGTATTCTCACCCTGCTGTCCTGGGTGGTGAGGCCAGGCTTGGGACCCCTGGAATGGGTGCTCGGGCCAGCCTCTCTGTGCAATGGGCCATGTCCTCATCAACCCTCTCAGTTCACCCCTCTCTCTCCACTCGGACGTTAGTTTGATGTTTTTCCAACCGCACCCAGTGACCTGCTGGTTGTAGCAATGGGAGAAAAAAATTATCACCAGCTTAAGCTTCTCTTTTCAACAAACTGAAGCATTTGCTTTCAAAATACATGAAATAACTTTGTCTGGGATCTCTGAATTGGATCAGTGTTGTTCCTGGTGTGTCCTGCAATTCAGTAGGAGGTAAAGTTAAGTCAACGGCAGGATTTCTGGCGATGAAATGTCCTGTCATGATGTGAAGCAAATAGGTTTGGATCACTGGGTCCAGGTCTCTGAAAGATGCTGGCATGGTCGTCTCATGGGCCGGTTTGACTCACAGTAGAGGACAAAGGGTCAGTCCCTGAAAACAGACATTCCTCCTCTGCTGTTTTAGCCTTGGAGCCTTTGAGATATCCTCCTCTGACTCTGAGTAAACTGCCCCGGTCTGCTACAGGTACTTTGGCTGCCAGCCACAACAAATTTTGGTCTCTAATTATGCTATAAATCAGCAGTTGTCATATATTTTCTTGTAGTGCGCCTCTGTGTGTACAGTGCTAACACAATGAAAGCCAGGCCCGTCTGACATGATCCGTCAGGGGGAGGTACAGGGAGGATGAGGGTGTGTGAGTTTTTCGTAATGAAAGATGGGTTTAGTTTAGGCAGGTGAGGTAAAATGATGCTGGGCCTTCACCAGACTGGTCTTTCAGCAAGAAGAGACCATACGTAATAAAGCCCTGAACGCAGACTGAAACGTGGCTAAATTTAATCCACATCAACAAGCTGTGCCATGGCCTCACTGTGCCTTCCAATTCTGGCTTTGAAGTACTTGAATTACTTCCAAAACTATCCAGTCACTGCATATTTATGTGTTTACTTAAGGTCTGGGATATTGTTTTTTGAGCCTATCGTTGCATTTGGGTGTTTAACTTGTCGTCTCTCAGAGATTCATCTGATGGTTGGAAAAGGAAGACAAGCTTTTCCCCAGAAGTGATTTTACCCTTTTCCTCGCCTTTCCCCCAGAATTTACCCCGAGTCCAAGTACCTTACAAGTTATGTTGTAATGCTGCAATTATCCACCAATCTACGGCTAATCAAGCATGTCACATCCATTAATAATTTTTACGAGTCAGAGGAAATGTTCTCAACCTGAAAAGCTTTTTTTTTTTCTCTTTTGTTTCCTGTTTGCTTGTACTGCATGCTGTTAAACGCTCCAAATGGTCTATGTATCTTGTGCTCGGACAAGCGCTTGATTACACATTCTTTTGTCATGCTTATGAAAAGGAATGGTGTTCCCTGTGGACTCAAAGAGGATATATGGGGATATTTAGTAATCATCAATATCTAGCAAATCTTGACCCACCCTTTTTTTTTTTCCAAATGATCAAATGTATCAAATTATCTCTCTTAATTTGTCTGCTTTTCTTTTTCATTTTCTCCTTCCTCCCTCCTTCAGATGTGGACGAATGCAGCAAAGACAACGTATGTGTTCAGGGTCAGTGTCTCAACACTGACGGCTCTTTCTTGTGCTTGTGTGAAGCTGGCTTCAAGTTTAACACTGACACGGCTGACTGTGAAGGTAAGACTTCTGAATAAAAATCCCCTGTGATGTTCTGTTGTGTATCTCATGGTGATTATCGACACCAAACTCTGCCCTGAGCTTTCCAGTCTTTGAGTAAAACAACATGTCAGCATTAGCTGTTTGATCGTCACGCTACATTTATTCTTCAGAGTACCCATTATAGCACAGTTGGCTATGATTGATTATGTATAGCGTTATTGTTGGGACCGGGATCCAGTGAGAGTGTCCAAAGCTGCCTTTAGAGGCTTTCCTCCTTGGTCTCAGGACTTGAGGGGTGCCTGGACTGCATGGCTGGAAGCCTGGACTTACTATCCCCTAAGGGAAGCATGAATGACCCCATTGTGAGCAGAAGGTGTTTCTCCCTCTGGAACGTCTCCCTTTAGCTCCTTCACAAGTTCTTTGGTTGCTGAGATAATATTGTTCTTGGCCATTCCTGTTGCCTGCTGCGTTTACTGAGGACAGCTACACCGCAGGCCTCCTGGCCGACTTCTGGTGTACAGACATTAGAGTGGAAGCAGAATAGCAGAGGAGGGAACATGAGTGTGTGTGTGATTGCACATGTGGTTGGGTTTGTGCCTCTGTTTGTCAGTTTTTTAACAAACATCTGCATCTCTCTCTCTCTCTCAGACCAGAATGAATGTAAGGACTTTGGCAGCTCAGTGTGTGGTACCTGGCGCTGTGAGAACACCATCGGCTCCTATCGGTGCTTCATGGGCTGCCAGCCTGGGCTCGAGGGGGGAGACAACACTGAATGCGGTGAGTGGTAAAACCACATGTAGTTAAAAGTCTATCACAGGTAATTATGCCAAGAAAAAACACTTTTTTGGGGCTAACCATAGACTGTATAAAAAGATGAACAAAATTATATCCTTCCAAAAGTGAAGCCAAAACATTTGAAGCTCCCCCTTCTGATTGGCTGTAGTATAGGTCATAAGCTCCGCCTCCTCCATATTAACAGATGGGACATGGGTCAGGCGAGAAAATCAAAATACAATACATGTTTTATCATGCCAATGTATGGTGGATTGTTCCTTTTTTTATGAGAAGTTTAGTTTCAATGTATTATTTGATGCTATAAAAAAGGGGGTTAACAACATGATTGACAGCTCTGTGCACCTTATTAGCAAAGTAAAAGAGAAATAGAGAGGAAAGGTAACCTATGCCAGCACAAAGGTCAGTTAATTTTCCATAACCGTGACTGTCAGCTTCAATTTGACACAAGAATCTGTTGTGTTTTGACTGTACCGACCTGAGGGATTCCTGCTGTAATATCGGTTAGCTAAAACCGTGTTTTGATGAGAGAAAGAGGTCGGGAAGGTCATCTCCACAAGAGAATCCCAACTTCACTAACTCTGTCTCCAAATCAGCCGGATATATCAGAGCTCGTCTCGGTGGTATTTTGGCTTCATTTTTGTACAGCAGAAGTAGCTGGAGATGCATCATACAGCTTTATATACTGTCAGTGGGGCTAACTGTTTTTCCAATGGATTACAAATGCATCGTATGAACCCATCAATTTTTTGTACCGCACATCTTCTCTAATTCAATCCATTTACAGGAGAGTCTGAAATCAACTCAACACTCTTCATACTCTGCAGGACTCTCCCTCTGTGAATAGATAATGATATGCGTTTGGCAGGCTCACACAAAGAGGCTGATCGAAATCAAAAGCTATCAGGTACTCAAGGTTTCATGCAAAAGAGGCCTGGGGAGAAACGAGGAGAAGTGGCCTCTGAAATTTGGGCACTTTAGAAAGAGGAGTGCACTGTCATTGGAGGCAATGTGTGGGGCCAGCACCTGATAATGGTCTCCTTCACTGAGCTAATGGAGAACCTCTGGCAGAGACACAAAGTGAAACCTGATCACGGCTGTTCTTCTTTGAGGAGAAGATTGTCAGGCACTTACCTCTCACCCCCCCCTCCCCTCACCCCTTCCCCCCAACTCCTTACACCCCATGGAGGAGCCTGGTCACCTTGGTCGACTGGCTATGTGTGAAGATCAGCTACATCTGGGCCCAAGCGTTGCCAACAACAACGACATATGAGCATGACTTTCCAGAATGCATGATGCCTTTTGTATTTACTGGCATGATCAAGCACCTAGGGCTTCAGATTTTTACATATTTTTTACACAACAATTCTAATTTATCACTCTTTATTTTGTAGCAATGCATTGCCTTTCTTTGTCGCTCTCAGAGCACCATAAAACAAGTCTGGAGACAAAAAAAAGGTTGTCCTATAACAGAATCCAAACAATCATCAGAGAGTGACTGGAGGGGGGGGGGCAGTCTGAGAGCATCACAATGGAATGATGTGTTGGACTGCAGATGGAAGCTGTGGGTGTTTTGTGCGGGTGTGCAAGTTTAAGTGCGTGTTCATGCGGTTATCTGTGTTTTCTAGCATCCACTTGTGTGTTTGTGTTCAGGATGGAGAACTAGTAGAGATGCACTTCACATATTCTCATGACCCTGAATTTTTATTGGCCTATCAACAGACAGAGATCAGGGGAGGAAAAAGCCGCCGCAGCGCTGATCAGTGACAGATCAGCCCTCCACCCCCTCCATCACCCTGATCCCGGCTACGTGTGGCTGCCTCCTCGCTGCACTTTATGGTGCTGTCTGTCTGGCACCAGCCGCGGAGTGCAGGGGCCTGCAGTGCGATAAGGGCAGATTGAAACCAGCTGCTCACCTCCGCTCCTTCAGTGTCAGAACCAAAGCTCTGCTAACCAGCTTGTATAGGATCAAATCAGCGTAGCCAGTGAAGTCTAACTCCTAGGTTAACTTGCCTGTATGGGTTACCATTTGTGACATCGCATTATTATCTCTTACGGTTCCCCCGTTGCTATGTTGTTTCTGTTTTCGCCAGACCCCACAACAAACACTCAAACAGCTCACCATTGACTCATATCCCAAGTTTGAAGACCAAGCCCTCTCACCCTCAGGAGCCCAGCGCTAAAACACAATCGTGGCTTGTTTCACCTCCCGATGGTGTGTTGTGGGAGATGCTGCCGTCACCCCAATAAAACTTCAGGGAGGGAGCTCAGTGACTGCGGGGCATTTTTGTCTGCTTGTAAAAATCATCAAAAATTGAAGGAAGAGGCCAGACGCTGTAATTTGCTGTTTCTGTGAGGGGCGTTGTTTTATTTTTTTCTCACCGACCTCCGAAAGGGGCAGCGGTTGTCTTTGGCTCCGCTTGCAGCCCTCATTTAGATTTAGAGGCTGTGATACAAAAGGGGAAAACAGGGTTTTTCCGAGGCAACTGTGTACTCAGATCTGCCATGATGCTGTACACAGGGCTCCTTAGGGCATATGAAAAAGTTAGCATGTTTTGCAGGTTATTCTATTTAAGCTTTAATTCACCATCATGCTCAGAAATTCCCTCAGGCCATGCCTTGCCTTTAATAAGCCTTACCCGAGGCCGGAAATTGTCTGTGGTCACACTCTTACCAACCTCCCGCCCCTTTTAAACATATAGAAATCCAAAGACTTTACCATATGTATGTGTGCGATTGCTCATGCTGTTGGGCAGATGTGTGATGTCGTTTTTTTTCTCACATTAAGTGCACATATGGTATATCCTCTGTTGTAGATAACCCAACACAGGTTGAAGATGTAAAAACAGGCTTTACGGAAAACAAAAGCTCACCTTACCGTTGCCCAGTCTTGTGTGAAATCAACTCTGCATATGGGTCCAATCAAACCAGGGGTTGCCCAGAGAAAACGGGAGAAGTGTGTGTTGCCAAGGGTGAGCCAACAGTCACCAGTTCCTTTATTCTTGATGCTTGCCCCCATGTGATCCAGATTAACACATGGAACAGATAGCCCACACTTAGAACAACATTTAAAACAATTCAGTGGATCCTGAAAGCGGGTCCTTCTTTGACGGACCATTTTGTGCCGGTTGCTCTCCCCACTCGCTCCTCAGCCCTGATTTTTTCCTCTGAGTAATTTACAGCTCTGCATGTGTCCAGATTATTCCATGGAATGACTAAGATAGGCAAGCCTGCATCCTGCTGGTGTGAGACAGGGTCTTTGTGGAGTTATCTCGTTTTGGCATTATCCATTTTTCCCCACAAACCATCAGTACACTGACTTTGTGTTTGGACGACAGATTTTAATATCTGGTCAAGTAATGCTGCCACTAGAACACAAACAGTGTCAGATACAGTACACAAGACCGTTAAGGTTATTTTGGTTGCGACACTCTCATTCCTCCCCAGGATGATACTTTGATTGCATCCTTTCCCAGCATGTGGTTTGCAACAGATTTTGTTCCACGTCACACATGAATGAAAAGCTGCCGGCAGACGCTGATTATATCATATATTAGTGGCGAGCTTTCATCGCCCTCTTCCCAGACCTCCCAGCTGGCGGCCGCTGTCATTCCAGCATTCCTAACTTTACTTTAGGTCTTCACACATGAAGAAACTCCGACATACAATCTTTTTCACCTGAATCTGAGCATTCCCCTCGCCAAGCTATGGGAATAACATTCAAGAAAATGTATTACTCAATTACATGTTATGTCTTACAGTATCAAAAAAGCGTCAACACTTCCACTCCAGTTCAGTATCTCATTCCTCAGCTGCAAAATGCAAATCCAGTGGGTTGGAGGTTTTCAGTATGTGTACATCTATCCTCCCTCTCTCATTTTGCTGCCATTTTAGCCCACACGTCTGTTCTAGCTATTGAAGCACTTCTCAGCATTTCTCATGAAAAGAACAACAAAGACAAATTTTGTCCCTGCAGTTTTATTAGCCTGTGTGGGCTTCTGTGTCTGACCCCACAGGCATGTCAAAGAAGTGGCCAAGATTGGACAGAAGTGATGTTTAGACTGAGAAAGCAGATGTCTTTGTGGAAGAAAAAGAAAGGGTTCTTGATGGGCGCTCTGTGGCTTTCCTAAATCACTTTCTTTCTTTCTTCGGAAAACAGAAATATGAGTACTGCGGCAACTAAAAACAAGCTTAGACCATATATTAATGACGTCTTCACACATCTTAGGTGCCACTGGACTTTCTGTCTCAATTGATGTTATGAGCGAGCTCATTAATGGGGATTCCCAACTTGGACTTTTCAGCTGATACCATAACCAATAATTGGTTGCTTCTTATTGCTGTATTAATTAATTCTTAATTAATTCATTAAGATATTCTATCTTTATTTAACCTCGGATTCAGAAAGGACACCACCTCACAAAGTAAGGAAATTACTATTACTTGTAGTAATTAATTAATCAGTCAGTTTCATATCTTGAAGAAAGTAAGTTCTAAAAATGTTAAACCAGAAAACACACAGACAAAAGTTCTGAATTTTATGTGTAAAATGTAATATAGAAATGATAAACAATAAGGTATAGATGAAACAGATAAAGAAAATAATTCTTATGATCGGGATAATGCAATTATAACGTATGGTGACATTATATATTTAATAACAAACTAAAACACTGTATTTTATGTCTTAATCAGCAAATTATCGAAGGTGAAAAAGTTCATAAATTAATTTTGGGATTCTATTTGGATTTAAAGGGGGGCTCTGAATTGACACGACTCACGACCTAATCTCTCAACACCCACCCGGAACCAACACTCTTACTGTGAGGTGTGTTCGATTGAACTCTGCCAACTGGTCCCGTTTCAGTCTCCGACAAGTTCTTACTTCCAGGGCTACCAGAGAGGTCCACGGGCCAGATTAGATGCCGCAGCAGCTTGGTCGGAGTATGCAGCTAGGATGGAGGTGGAATGGCAGTTCAGCCATCGTGGTTGTGTCTTCATCGGCTCCAAGTGGATCCAGCAGGAAAATATTTAAGAGTCTTTTGATACATTGATTTCCAATTCAGATTAACCTGATGGCCATCTCAATTAATCCCAATTAAGAAATTGGCGTTCAAAATTGAAGAGCAAAGACTTTGGAGAAGAAAGTTCAAAAGCCTTGTTTGAGCCAAAATAATTGATGTTTCAAAAATGTGCTTTGAAAATACAAGTTCAGTAGAGATTCATCTCTCTACGGCGCAAATTTAAAAAAGTCTTGAAAGGTGATTCGAACTAAAGTCCGAAGAGAAGCCAGCAAGAAGAAAGAACCAAACTGGAGATCTGAGCTGAGTCTGAACTTTTATCAGCTGCAAGAGAGGGGGGCCGCCCAAGGGTTACTCCCACTCTGACCGGAGGACAATTGTTTAAATTAAACCGGGTTTACTCAAAAAAATTAAGAATAAGAATCTAAACATATATACGTCACCATACTTTCATTTCGATGTTATTTCTATCAGATCCACGTTGATGTAGGTTTACGTCATATATTTATATCAGATTCATGTTGAGATGAAAATCACACCACCTGGGAACATCCTCAGTTAATCCCAGCCTGTAGGTGAACAAAACCATGTTATACAGTCAACATTCTTAATAAGACATATTAATAAAGTAGGAAAAGAAATTGGTGTCTTTAAATATCACCTTCTATAGCTAATATCAAAGAGTATGCTTTATAACACGTCTAAATGTATAACTATGAAGGTTACGTATTCATGGAAATTCTAACACTAGATGGCAATAGCGCTTCACGTCAAATTCCTTTTAAAACTATAATAACTCTTATTTGTATTCTGAACATCAGATTTTGAGTTTAAAAAGATGATTACAATACATTCAATGTGGCAATTACAAATATCTAGATGAAGAAAGACATAAATGTTCATTTGATGCAGAATTAAACGCTGTGGTTTAATCAGTTCTTCAGCAGTACTTCCACAGATGGTCAATTTTTACGACTTTGCATAGACTGGTTTCGGTCACAGTTCATGTCTTAGGGGTCAATTCATACATAGCAGAGTATTCTGTTTCTGCTTGGTTGTTTACTCAAGGCATTGTAAAAGTTTATAATATCCTGTCTTCCAGAGCCTGTCTGAGGGGGAGACTTAAATCCTTGATAAGTTCCTTTGTTTCTTGGTAAAAAGTAACCAAGATGTTAATCCACATTCCTGAGTACTGCAGAAAGAGAGGTTGTGAAACGTGGCTGCTAATATTGGCTACATTGCTTAAACCTATAATATTTTGTAATTTTTTTAAATTTATTTAGTTTATGTTTACCTGAGGCTAAGAAAGGCTGAAGTACTGTGACCAGAATGCTTGATTTAATATCCCATTTGTCACTGAACCCTACATTGACCACAGATTGCAGTTGTGATCTACCCTTTAAAACAAACTGTCCGCATCAGCAAAATGTTTTCACAGTTTTCAAATGAATTTACATGGTGCTTTCAAAAACATGTTATCTTACAGATTTTTTCCATCACATTTTTCTGCTGGTGTTTAGAAAATATGAAATAAAATAGTTAGCCAATGAAAAATACATGCAAAAAATGTGACAGGCCAAAATATACAATATATCATACTCTACTTACAACTATGAGCCTGTTTAGTGGAAATGAGATAAGAAATAACTTGTTGTGTTTTATTGAATTTCTTTCCTAACTTGGTCTTCCTGTTTTTCATAAACGTATTATCACTGTGGCGGAGTAACTGTAATCCATGGAAACTCTGAATGGAATAGTTATGGAAGGTTGTTATGAAACAACAAAACATTTAGTCAGGATTTTTTATGAAACAGACAAAGCTTGGATTGTCCTGTCCTCTAATTTCATAAAAACAGTTCATATCAAGTAACAGGCCTTTCTGCCATTTTGTTCCAAACTTAATGACTTACAGAAAATATACAAGCATCGACTTCCTTTTATCTCTGACTGAGGAGTTTCCGCTGACCTTGGTTTTTTTTTTTATGTCAGAGCTGAAAAGAACAAGATGTGTTTTCTAACATGAGTTTCAGAACAAATCCCTCATTAGCTTTTCTTCAAAAGAGCAGAACAACAGACTTTTTTAATTACTGTCTATGCTCTTAGAACAAATAAACAGTCATTGAAATGAATTCAGTAACACTGATCAATGCTGGTCTTGTGACAACTTGTCAAATTAAGTTTGGTCTACACTGACCAGAAGTAAGAGAGAACACATTCACAAAGGTGTGGTGTGGTTTTCTTTACAATAAACTCAGATTCCTCAGCAGTTGGGAATCAGCACTGCTGATACATGGTCCTGTGTTAACAGCATCAATATGAATGTCTCTCTCTCCCTCGCTTTGACTTAAAGCACATCGTATTTCCACAGTTTTTTTTTCACTTGTTGGATTTATTGACTATGCATTAATGTCTTTTATCATACCATTTAGCTGTAACTGAGATCTTTAATTGACTTTAAATCCCAAGAAAGTTGGCTTAAACATGTTCAATAGAGCTCCTGTGAGGAACTTTTGGTTTGAGTTGTTTTTGGCGCCCCCTGTAGACAAAGTGGTATCTCTTATCTCTTGGTTGATTTTGTCCTGTACTTGTGGAAGTATTGTTTTTTTGTTTTTTTTTAAAAGATTTATTTTTGGGCTTTTCATGCCTTTAATGCAGAGAGAGGACAGTGGATAGAGTCAGAAACCAGGGAGAGAGAGCGGGGAATGACATGCGGAAAGGGGCCACGGGTGGAAGTGAACCTGGGCCTACCGCTTGAGACGAGAGTCTCAATATATGGGACACGCGCCCTAACCATTGCGCCACCAGCGCGCCCTGGAAGTATTGTTTTTTTAACATAAATATCATCCTGCTTTTTTAAGAGTCAAATGTATCACTCATCTTTACCTTTATTGAAGATAAATATAGCGAAAGATTCAAACATTGACAATAAAGACTCTGTCTTAATCCTGATGGTCTTCTTTGCTTTAGTAGCTCACAGAGAGACCAATTTTAATTTCAGTATGTTTCATAACCAGTCAAAAACTCTTCACAAGAGTTTGAATAAGAAGGGACAGTAGTTGCCAGTCCAAAAACCTTTTCATGCCAAATGTAGTGTCAGCCATCTTTCTCCTGCTGCCTGCAGAGTGTCTTCATGCTGTAAACTACTCCGTCTCAAACATTTTGCCAACATCCTGGTGACCTAATTGTCACTTCCCACTTTACTCACTTGCAGTTTTCCAGATCCACACAACACTCAGTAACATTCAGAGAAATCCTCCATAAATCTATTTACAAACACTAAAGTTTGAAAAGCCTCTTAATGAATAGTCTGATCTGTACAGCGCCCCTGACATGTTATGATGGCAGAGATTTCTGCTGTTATTGTTGGTGGGGTCAAATTGGTAGTGGTGTTTATTTTGGAAAAGCGACACCGTGTTTATCGTGGCTTTTTGAAAGTGTATTGTACAGAGCGTCATTGTAAATATTAATGTTGTGCACTCCTCTCTGTGCGTACTCTTGTCTTGCAGATATTGATGAGTGTCTTAATGAAACCATCTGTGGGAACCACGGCTTCTGCGAGAACACAGACGGATCGTTCCGCTGCCAGTGTGACCAAGGATACACCAACCCGCCAGGAGATATGAGCAAATGTGTTGGTCTGTATATTGATTTATTAATTTGATTTGCACGAAAATGGACAATTTACAAGAATCAACATTCAGACAAGTGTTTATGTACCCGAGTTAGCTTAAAGGCTAGGTTTCATGGGAAGTCTCTTTGCTAGACTTTGTTGGGCATCTTAGAATTCATTGTGCAGTCTCTCATATACTGGGGCTTCCTCTAGTGTTTCAATTTGTGATAGTTTTGAAGTTGATGAAACTAGACAGTAGAAGGGGAGCTAAGCCATGAAGAATCATATAAACAAGACAGACATTTTTGTATTTAATAAGATTTTCCTAACAAAACAGACTGAACTAATTAAGGCTATGGCATGGATGAAAACATAATGGTTTATGTCTTGAGTTTTGAGTGTTTGTTTATGTAATGATTCCAGTGGTTTTAGGGCTGTAGAGTGTGTATAAGACCAACTTATCAGACAATAGGTAATGTGAGACAGAATCATTGAGTATAACGCAGCTGCGTATATTGATAGAAAGTTTCTTGTAAACCTGAAATTTGCCAAATAGAATTTAACTTTATTTAGAGTGCAACCTCTGCTGGGGTTCTACCATGAGTATAAAAACTGTATCATCAGCATACATTAAAATATCTCACTTTTCATACAATTGGCAGACAAACTGAACAGAAGAGGGCCCAGTACAGAGCCCTGTTGGACACCAGTTGATAGGTGAAAGGAGTGGGATTTATGATCATCATTTTCTACAAGCTGTAAGCGGGATGAGAGGAATGATTTGATAGATTGAGGTTGATATACTCTGTGGAACAACTGAAACTGAGTAGTTTATGAAGGAAGATGTTATGATTAACAATGTAAAATGTTTTGCGCAAGTCACGGATCACAGCCCCCACAAGTCTGCCTTCCTCCATTGATGCCTTAACTTTCTCTCTAAGGACATGTAGCTGTTTCTGTTGAGTGATTAGTTCAGAATCCAAATTTTACAAGGTTAACAGCCAATTTTCAAATACTTTTGACAATATGGACAAGATACTGATTAGCCTGTAGCACCTTCATTAGTTGTTGCATGCATCGCTCTGTTCTACAGCGAAACCCTTGGGCTATGGTGGCTGCTTAGTTTACAAAATACTGATTTAGGCCCTCTATTGGGCTCTGTCTGTCATTGACCTTTAAGTCAATTGGCTTGGTTATGGTACTATTTTGACCTTTTAATTTTTGAATCTGGCTTCATAAGGCCTTTGAGTAACTGACAGAAGAATGCCTTTGCTTTTCTCAGTTCTCATAATAACTTGTTTCAATAACTTGTTTCTTGCCAAAGAATTAGCTGGAATAAGTAGTGAACCGTTTGCAGGTCAGTCTGAGTAACATTAAGTCTTACCCTTATTTTACTGCTTTAGCAGATACGTGCGGGGAAATGTTTTGCTAAAAATCCCGTAAAAGGTCCAAAACCAACAGCAGACTGATCCTGCTAACAAGTATTTCCTATGTAGTCAAGGCCTGATGCAACTTATTCCTCTGTGCCACAGAGCTCTATTGTTGTTTAAGAGCACATCAGTGAGTCACTCTGTTGTTCTAGTTGACAGAACATATTACACTGTTAGTAGTGTGCTTTATAGTGAGTCATTCCCACATACTAATGAGATATATGATAGAAACGATTACTCACTCCAGCACTAAATGTGTGTGAAACCTTTCTGTGAGCTGTCTGCTGAGCTCACTGCTGCTTGGATAATCTTTTCTCTAAACTACATTGCCCGGTAAAGCAAGGAAATAGTTAGGCCTTTTAAACAAAATAATTAAAGCACTTGTTTCAAAAGGTTTCCATTTTTATTAGGAAAAACAAAACAAAATGTCGAATTAAGTCCTTACTTCGACTTCTAAGGTGGCTGACAGTGCAAACAACCTGAATATTTCCATTAAGACAAACGGGATTCAAATTCAGAATTGATGCCAATTCAAAACTCAATTCAAACCATTGAGCGGCGTTGAGCAACCATTGCCTGTCTTTCTGAGCAGGGCTGCACGGTGTAGTATTAACATTAATCGTCTCACAGCAAGAAGGATTACTGATTCAAATGTGTGTGTGGAGTTAATACGTATGTTCTCCTCATGCATATGTGGGTTCCTTCCAATGTACGGCTTCCTCCCCCAGTCCAAAGACTTGCTTGTTAGGTTAGTTGGTGACTACAAATTGCCTGTAGGTGTGAGCATGAATGTTTGTTTGTCAGGCCAGCCATTTATTGGAAACCTGTGCAGGATGGACCCCGTCTCTCCCTCGAAAGCTGCTAGGATTGGCTCAATTCCCCTGTGATCCCAAATAGGATAAACAGTATAGATAAAGAATGGATGGAATTAGCAGCCTGTTTCTTGAAAATCATTAGTTGCTGCAGTTGCAGTTTGTTTGCAGTTGCCCACCACCAGAGAGATTTACTCAAAATTCTATAGAAATACACAAAAAAGAGAATATCACCAAACCTATTGTTTGAATTAGTGTGTACAACTTTGTATTCAGTTTGGGTATATTGTATTGTCCAAATTTCTTTTATCCAAAATCTCAAAATCAACCTTCAAATAAGGTGTTTCCTCTTTTCCTTTCTGTTTGCAAAAGAATAGAAATTAAGATGATTCAATCCCCACAAAGAAATGTATGTAACAAAATAAACTTCTGGGTGATAGACAGTGATTATTTTTTGGTGACCTTGCCATGACCTGGTTGAGCACATGCCTGTGTATCATCCTGTGTAACCCTCGCCCTCCTCTCCTGTCTTTCTCAGACGTGAACGAGTGTGAGATGAGCCTGGCGCTGTGCGGGGAGGCCCTGTGTGAGAACTTCGATGGCAGCTTCCTGTGCATCTGCCCCAACGACAATGAGGAATTTGATCCCATCACCAGCCAGTGCCGCTCCCTGGGTAATAGAGCAGGACCAGCACTCACAGTGACTCACAGGACTTAATTCTCCATCCCATCACGGGGAGACGGAGTTTTCCCTGATTTAATGAGCCGTCTCTCATTATCCAAACAACGACGGTGCCGAGGTGGACGAGTCTTGCTTAGAGTATCTTTTTTTTGACCTGGCAGTTTCCATTATTTTTATGGTCTCGGCTTATAGTTGGGTGGGATGGCTGCAAAAAATTGTATTAGACTAATCCCTTAAATGAATGATGAAGTAACACCTTGAGTAAAGCCAAGTAAATACCCTGAGGGCCTAGTTACTGTAAACCTGTTTCCTAATCAAGACAAACAGGGATAAGGTGTAGCTGTTGGCCAGTAGCGCTACCATCATCGCTCTCTTTCGTACTAAAATGATCTCAAGTGCAAAAGTTACAGATATGCAACATATTGAAATCCCAGAATGACAAAAAAAAAATCGCAATCAGTCATAGAAATAGCATCACTTCTTCTCCTGCTTGATAGGCGTATGTGTGCACGGATTGGGCATATTTACATTATTGAGCGACTCACCCTCAGCAGGGATGTTTTTCCTTCTGCCTGGGCACTAAACCCCAACTATGCCTTTGTGTACCTTTTTGCCACATTCCACTGTTTGCTTTTGACGTGTGTTAATCAATCATGTGAGAGTGAATGGTGTGTTGACTCACATGCCAGTGTTTCCATTTGGCTAAGCCAGCAGCTTAACGGTGAAATGCCTGAGCTCAGTCCTTTGGACGAATGAGCGGGCTCAGCAGTGGCATGCGAGGGAAATGCAATACTGGCTGGAGGCATTTGGACGCTGCCTGATGCTTTTACTGTCTAATGATGTACAGTACGACTAATGTGTTTAATCTTCTGTGACCTGGGCTATGACTTCAGGAATTTTGCTGTGATCTGTACCCAGTTCTAAGTCCAAGACAAATTTCCCTAAGGGGACAGTCGGTGTATCGCATCATATCGTAGCCTAACGTAGCCTAACGTAGCCTAATGTAGCATAGCATAAGGTATTGTATCATATCCCATCCTATCGTTATTTCCTATTGTATCGTATCATACTGTATCATATCATATCTTTTTGTACTCTATCGTATCCTAACATATCGTATCCTAACATATCTTATCGTTAAATGGTTAGGTTATTAAAACTTCAGCACTAGGATATTTTATCTTGTGAGGACAATTTGACTCAAAGTTGGTTTATCTGAATGCTCAAAAACTGCACCACCTCCATGGGTGCTTCTCTGCAACATACCATGACCTTTGTCCTTCTCACCCAAATCACATGCTGTCTTTATTAATTTACAGATATCCACCCCAGCCCCGCTGCTAACATTCCTCCATCCAGTCCCTCGTCTGAAGAGAGGAAAGAGTGTTACTATAACTTAAACGACGCAAACTTCTGCGACAACGTCCTGTCTCGTAACACAACCAAGCAGGAGTGCTGCTGCACGGTGGGAGCAGGATGGGGGGACAACTGTGAGATCCACGCCTGCCCTGTCCCAAGAAGAGGTACAACAACAAAAGCCTGATAATATGAATAAACATCTATAAACACAATAAAATTTTATTAATCAGTGCATTTTATTCTTGTTACATCCTCTTTTAAACTAATGAAGCCATGTTTTTGTGTTTCAGATGATTATAACCAGTTGTGCCCTCACGGCAGTGGATTATTACCCCTTCATGTTTCCTCTACACAGAGTCTGGGAGAACAGCGCCCTTACATAGGTACTGTTACATTCATAAAAACTCTTATATTTTATTTATATTCTTGAGCTTTTATATCTTCCCCTCGTACAAAGCTTTACGTTGGCACAGAGAGGTGCAATGTCCGTCTGTTTTGTTTCCACATGAACTTTTAAAGCGGCATTGAAACACATAAATCCTGACCACATTTACAAAGCCTTCTCAACAGCTAGCCGAGGCTTAATGGGATACCTGCCTGCATACCTGACTAACTACCTTAACCACAGTGTGTCCTGGCAGCTGCTTACACGAGCAGTGAAAGAATGACATTTAGAGCAGGTTGCAAAGGTTTTAAGAAACAGTGTTAGATTGCTAGTTTCTTGCTTTCCAGCTCACTTTTGTAACACCAAAGTGTGACTCTCTCCTTCTTTCCTCAGATGCAAACGAGTGTGAAATGTTTGGATCAGACATTTGTAAGAACGGACAGTGTTCAAATCTCTTTTCTGCCTACACTTGCTACTGTCGCTCCGGTTTTTACTATGACAACATCCGGCTGGAGTGTGTGGGTAAGACATTACATCTATTGTAGTTTTAAACACTTGTAATCATCCATGTAACAATAACATCTAAAGTGAGATAGCGTCATTTTTCATGAAATGGGATTTTGTTTACTTGGTGGTTTTTATGAAGACCACATTTCCCATAAACTTTGTGGGTTTGGCTGCATTCTTTCTAGTCCCATGCTTTCAAATATTTGTTTAAAAATCTTTAGACAGCCATTCTTTAGATCTTACTTGATGGAAGCTGCACCTCCATCCATTATCTATGCCGTTTTTTTCTGTTCGGGGTGGGGAGTGCTGGAACCGATCGCAGCTGTCATTGAGCGAGAGGCAGAGTACACCCTGGACTGTTTGCCAGTCAATCACAGGGGTGGCATACGTATAGAGACAGAGAACCAGCAACACTCACATTCACACCTATGGTTAATTTTAGAGTCACCAATTAACCTAACGGCCAAGTCTTTGGACTGTGGGAGGAGGATGCTGCACCTGAATGATTAAAATTACTGTTGTACAATAATTCATGATTTTTTTAAATCCCCCTACTGACTCTTTGTAAATGCTTTTCAGACTATGATGAGTGTGGATTTGGAAATGCCTGTGAGGACGGAGCGTGTGTGAACACAGCCGGCTCTTTCAACTGTTTCTGCAGTCCTCCATTAGTCCTGGACAGCACACGACGGCGCTGCATAGGCCTCAACACCACAGAAGGTGTGACGGCACATACGATTTTTGAGTTCATTTTCATAGTCAGAGTGTTTTTAAACACATGTATTGATCAGGTTGGTTTCAGAGCTTTAAAGCAGTGATGTAATAAAAGAGCCACGTATGACTGAAACAATTGATTACTGGGTTGATGAAAACTGTCAGACAAACAAGGCATTTTGAATATGTACATTTATGCTCTGAAATTTCTAATGAGTATTTTTTACTGTCTTTACTTATCTGCACGTACAATGCACATTCACACTCTCCAATGTACAGTATATACTCACACATCAAATTTAGGCTAGTATTCAGAGAGTTACTTTATGGACACGAGCAGTGTAAGGTCAGTGGACATTTTAAGTAGACTGTAGACGTGTTCACATTTATTTTCGCTACCCCAGAATGAGATATTTGTAAGTTAGATATATATTTAGGTTGTCTCATTGTGAATCTGCCTACTCTTTCCCTCAGAAGCTCTCGAGCCTGATAACGACGTGCACATGGAGATCTGCTGGCAGCGTCTGCAGGGAGACAACATTTGCTCGGAGCCTCTTCAGGGACGCAGAACTACATACACCGAGTGCTGCTGTCTGTACGGCGTTGCATGGAGTGGACAGTGTGCCTTCTGTCCCATGAGAGACTCTGGTGAGAAACAAGCCCCCACTTTGGAGACACTATTCATAGATTTCCATCTTTGCATGAATACATCCTGGTGATTAACATCAAGAATATAACTTGTGACCTGTGTGATGCCGTTTTCAGAGGACTACGCCATAATGTGCAACCTGCCTCGGAGGGGAGGAACAGATAGTCTACGAGAGCGGCCAGGATACGAGTATGGGTTAGAGGGGCCTGAGGATCCTGTTCCTCCTTACTTTGACAGTTACGGCAGCCCTGAGAGTGTTCCGTTCTTCAACGACAATGACTACAGTGTTCAACAGCCACCTGTCCGTGTCCCCATTCATCGACCACGGGAGCACAACCCAAGACCAGTGGATCCATATTCTGGTGGGTACATGCATCCTAAGAAGACACTGAAAATATGGGTGTAACCTAGGGGCCTCAGATGCTGATTATAGCGGTCAATGATATAAAATAGGCTCCTTGGATTCCTCTCAAGTCTCTAATAGTGCCCTATTTCTGCTGCAGCAGGCAGCTGCTTTGGTTTGCTTTCTCTTAAAACACTCTTTACCAGCTTCATTTCATCAAACAGATAAAGTTAGTAACTAGATGGTGAACTCAGTAAAGCATTATGAAGCCAAATGATTCAATTCTCTCCTTAACAAGTCAGTAAATGCAGGTTTAAGATTTGACTTATAGTTTTGTTTCGTAATGTAGCCCATCATATGTTACATGTGAAACATAATGTGCTGCAATATTTTCAGTATCTCTGTAAATGTGTTTTTCTACAGAGAATCTCTTTCTAAATATTCTGCATGTTAAAGAGAAGAGTGAGCAAACAAACAAAAAGAGGTGCATCAACTGACTTTAGGTTTAGTGTCTGCTTATAAAAGTTGTGAGGTACTCTTCAGGAAACCTTGGAGAATGTGCAGTTCCTACATAATGACTTGAGGTCGGCTGGAGATTAGGGATACCTTCCTTGATCATTCCAACCCTTAGAGAGAATCTATGCTTGACTGATATCTGTAGATGATGATAAAGAAGATTTGTATTTTCTCACCCTGTTTTTTGTGTCCAATCAGAACGCTATGAGGGCTTTGAGGGTCTCCGGGCAGAGGAATGTGGAATCCTGAACGGATGTGAAAACGGCCGCTGCGTTCGTGTGCGAGAAGGCTACACCTGCGACTGCTTTGATGGTTATGAATTTGACTCAAACAAGATGGCCTGTATAGGTGAGTCTTAAATTTCTTCCTCTATACAGACCACCCACACAGAGAATCGTTGTTCCAAGTAAAAAATGTTCCACAACCTTTCTAGATTCAATAGGAAATCATTCAACTGCTTTAATCTGGTCTCAAAATGTTGTCTTGAATCTCGAAATCAAACCGCAGACAACTCATCCCTCAGGTCTTAAGCCTTTTGGAGTCGGGTCTTGGATTAATTTCAGTGAGGTAACTCTTGATGCAGTATATTATCAAGCTCAAGTAGAAGCTTTGGATTTAACAACCTTGCATGAAGTTATATTTTATGGGAAACTAATGAAAGCAGTGCACTACTCGAAACCACAACGTGTTGCCCTTTGGTTTGAAATTCCCCAGTCACACTCTGCCAAGAGTAAGAAGGCCTTGAGTCTCCTCCACTCAGAGTATTACATGAGATATATTATACTTTAAGTGTACTTTGTTTGTTTTGTGAGAAAGTGAGACTGCCCTGATGTAATGAAATCTTTGATTACAATATTCAGTCTGAATACGAGCCTATCAGCTTCAAGGCCAGACTTTTTCACAGAGGAACAAGATTGAATTCCAGCGCTGTGGAAACACGTGGGAGCTGTGCAGCTCTCGCCATGTCTCTTTTCTTTTCATAAATATCACCACAATTTCCCCAGCAGAGCATGACGTAAACAGAAGGAGGGTCGTTTACGACTGACTGCTACGAAATGATAATCAGACCTCCCGCACTTAAAAGGGGAAAGAGAGATCAGCAGAAGGCCAAAAGGAAACCAAATCCCACGCATTGTTACTTTTACCATCATTCTGAACGGCTCAGTGCAGGAGACGGTGGATATTTCAAGTTCATATTGGATCCAGTCGACACGCAACATGACGATGTTCTTGATTTAAGATATACAAGAGGAAATATTACAAAGCATATTGGTGCTATTCTGGAAAAACCTCCTCTGAAAGTAAATCTGTTTGGGGTCAGAAGCCTGGAGAGGGGTTTTATATGTAGACAGACCATTTTACAGTTTTTGATCAAAAAATGTAAAGTGTGTTTTTAATTAGCACAAAAATGCTTTACATAACAACTATCTTACCTTGGCTCCATTTAGCTGTAGTGGATCTTTGATCATATGGAATGATCTCCAGCAGCACATGGATTTCTCTCAGGGTTCTGTAACTACCACTTATCAATCAATCATCCTTCAGTAAAGTCAGACAGGCTCATTTGTCAATGGGAAATGGAATGTACCTATATGGTGCTTTTCTGGTGTTCTGGACATGTTACATTCCCCCATTGGCACACTAATGACAGGCGGTACTATGCAACGTGCCCGTCAGTATTAACTAATCCCATTCGTACACATTTGCACACCACTGGCTGTTCCATCAGGAGCAATGTGGGGTTCAGTTCTGGAGCTTGGATTGAACTGCCACCTTCAAATAAAAAGACAGACAATCTGCTCTCCCACTGAGCCGCAGCTGAAAAAAAGAAAACACCTGATGAGGCCTGATGATAGAATATAATCATGATACTTAAGTCTCCATAAGATGATTTCCATTTAAAACACTTTTAGACATTCTGAGTATGGGAATAACATTGCCATTTGTTGCTTTTTTTAAAAAGCAAAATATGTCACTGAAGGAAAACTTGGTCCACATCTGACAAACAGAGCAGCATTAATGTTAAAAACCGACATAAATGTTGACATGTATGACAGTATTTTAAACAAAGCCCACTTTCGCATAATAAACACATAATAACACATTAACAATTGTGAATCCATCTTTTTGGACCATCTGGATTCTAACCCCACTGACTGCAACCTCTGACCTGCGCTGGCCTTCCCACATGAAAACTCATGCACAAGCACCACCTAGTGGACTGACATAGCAACAGTTTTGACATAGTTTAATAACTGTATGTGTTCAAGTTACTCAATGGATACAATAAGCAGCGATACTATATGATGTCAGACCAAGATGAGAAGCAAAGCATCTCATTTATGAAGCTCAAATAAATGATTAGAAAGATGGTTTATCATAACATTTACCTGTTTTAGCCTTTATTTAACAGGAGAAAACTCTTTCTGTAATTAACTTCACTGTGACATTTTGATTGACTGAATTAATCAATTGAAGTTTTAAAATTGTAGATGAAGAGAGAGGAGAATAAATGAAAGTGAGAGAGATGAGGAATGAAAGGATGAAGGAAGCAAGAGAGAATGGAGAGACGGGAAGGGAAGAAGTATCTACACTTCAAAGATGATAGGTGAAGAGGGAGGAAAAGGGGACAAGGGAGGAAGGAAGAAGGATGGGAAGGGAGACAAAGTGGAGAGGGTAAGGAAGGAGAAAGGAATGAAGCAAAATAGAATATGGATGTAGAGGAAAAATGAAGAGGAAAGGGGAGAAGGTATAATATAGAGGGAGAGAGGGAAGACATTAACAAGGAAGAAGGGAAGGACACCAGGACTGCCAAAGGGTACTGTGACTGCTGTAGAGCTGCAGATGTGATGCACGCAGCTGTTTCAGCTGTGCGAGCTTCCTGCTCACTAACTCATTGTGTCTCTTTCTCCTGCAGACATCAACGAGTGTGAGGACATCAGTGACAAGGTGCCCTTGTGTGAAAACGGGCAGTGCACCAACACAGAAGGATCCTACAAGTGCACCTGTTCGCCGGGCTTCGTGGCCTCTGCCAAACCACACAAATGCATACCGGCCATCCCAGAGCTGAGGCCCACGGAAACAGACAACTGAGAGACCGAGACTGTTGGAGTGCTGGCTTCTCCTGCATTCTTTAAACATCACCTTAACACCCCCCCCCCCCCCCTCCCCTTGCCCTTCTCCTGAGGGCCTGGCAATAAACCTCCAACAGTAACGCTGAGACGTCCAAACGTTTTTCCTCACAAACGCACATAAATACAAAAAGCACACACACATGCATTCAGAACAGAACACACTCCAACCCCCCCCCCCCCCCCCCCCCCCCCCCCAAACACACCCAAGAGGACCAGGAATTGTGCAGTGAATGTATTACGTGGGATTTAGTATTCACCAGATATCCATTGCCTTAAAGGGATTTTGTGGACTGATCTTTTTTATTCAGTAACCCCAGGCAATTTGATATGCAGATATACTTTCCATATTATTTTCTCTGTCACTTTTTTGTGTTGTTATTTATTTCATTTACATGACGGGCCTCTGCAAAATGAGAAAGCAACGTATTTCAGAGGGCTACTTGATTCCTTTATTATGTGTCTCACAAAGAGACAGTGTGGGAAGATCATTGTTGTGTTTTTTTTTTTGGTAGAAGAAGGAATGTCAACCCATAAATCAGCTTGTGCTTCATATGTCAAACCTCTCTCCAATATTTACCCCCACACCATCATTTGAACCAGCATTGGCCTTGGACTGAGTCGATGCCAGAGCTGACAAAAACAAAACAAAAAATCAAGAAATTGAAAGACAAAGATTTTGCTCTCCGTTCTTCAAGATCAACTACGAGCTGAACTGAAGAATCTTTGGACCCAGATCACGGAGGTCACACACAGCCAGACTTACACATCAAACATTTGAACATGGACCTGGAAAAGACTGTAGATGTATATTATGGTTTCTGTTATGTTATAAAGAAAAAAGGTGCAATCGGTAAAACCTGCCTTCCTGTGTTTGACAACAGTTTACAATCACAACAACCCTGCTCATTTTGAACTGTATTCATTTGTTTTCTACTCTTTAACAAGCACATATAAACCATGACTTTTCAAAGTTTGATTCTAGGTTCTAACCTAACCTCTTAAACAGTAAGGTAAGTTTAATTATCCACAAATATTACAGCTTAAAGTGACAGATTGGTTTTATGGGCCATTGTTACACAGGCCCTGCATGTCTCTCATCAGACCATTCCCATGTCTGCATCTCCAGATGGAGCGTTACACGAAGGCTTTGTTGGAGAGCTTTGGTATATTTTGTACAGATCTAGTACTATGTATTATTTTTGTTACATATTCTCTTAATGCATTATAGCACAAACAATATTTCTTTGACATAAAAGCATACAATGTAAGACAAATCTGGCATTATAGCTTTGTAGATTTATTCATGTCTGTACAAATGTTTTTTTTTTTTTTTTTTATGTGTGAGGAGAGTGGCTGACACTGTACCAGAGGAACTGTGTGTGTATACCCTGCCCTGTGGAGCAGACAATGAAATATATTTTTTTGGAAGTGGCAGCACTGTTCTAATCACAGATATTTTTGTCTCTTCCTTACAAAGACAATGCTTTTCAAATGCAAGCACCGGCGTCTGTACATCACAAGTTTGAATTTGAAACATTACTTCTTTTAGCCGCTGTTGGATTCTATTTTTATGAATGTACCGTAGACAATATCAGCATAATCATTTGGTTTATGAACTCTGCTCGCACCTTTTTGTCTTTTATAATCAGGTTTAAGAAAACAACGGCATTATGGACTGAACTTCTCTCAAGAAATCGTAGTAATGCAGGACCATAAAGTCTACTTGAATAAAGTTAGACGTGTGTCCATATCTCGCATTCATAACCTATTAATTCAAAGCTGTACAAATGTTTCCACTTCAAGTTGACTGTTCCTGTTCACATCATCACCTTAAGCGGACCAGAAGTCGGATGTTTAGATCAAAGTTGAAATATTTAAAAGCCTTACAAACCCACGAATAACTTGAGATAAATGTCTCGTTGTAAAGCTGTGGTCATTTAAAATATCATGCTCATTCATTATGTTTACCTCTTGACTGTAATCTCTATCAGTCATTAAAATAAAAATGTAAAAAACATCAGTCTCTTTGAACAATTACTCTAAAAATGGCACTCAACACAAATGAACTTACCATCAATTACAATCATATTCAGATAATAAACTGAAGTTATCGTAAAACAATGATGAAACTGCATGTATCTTACCAAGTACGTTTCTATTTAAGGTATTATCAGGTATTTGAAGACATTGAGAAGCAAAGGCACTTTCAGAGTGTTTTTGAGTAATACATCATCTTTAACCCTGAGCATTTGGGAGTAAAGCTTTCAATATGAACCACAATTACTGAATTTACTCGAATAATAATATGAATCCATTGTATTAAAACTTTTCAACATTTAAAACCTCTTTGAAAATAAGAAACAGATACGTTAAGATAATGTATAATACTTTGGCTCCCTCTAGTGGACAAAAAAAGCTGCAACTCGTTTACGCTTCCAAGATCTCCATAACACTTTTCCTATTGGTTACACGGGGACGAGGAGTCATCCCATTGGGATTCTGGGAAATTGTGTTTCGCTTGGAACACCATGCCACACATTGCAACAATACACTAGAATACATCTCCCAGAAGCCACTTCGCCTCATACGTGTTTCGTGATTCTAACAACAACTTCTCGCTCACTGGGTAGCTAATACGATTTTCTTTTATTAAAACGTTAAATTGAGGCAACAGAAACTGTCCGCAGTTTATCACCTGCTACTGTTTGGAATGCCGCCTTCTGTGTAGCAGATAGACTACTCTGTAAATTATCAAGATAGGATGAGTATGTTATCGACACAAGAGCCAGTAGTTCAGTGACCATGTATCTGTTATTATGTCAGATAATTCAAGTAGGGAAGGTGCGACATTAAATGTCAGTTTTCACAGTCAACATTAAGGACTGACACCTGGTGCTCAAGTGTTAAATTAAACTATTATCTCAGCTAAGTTAGCTGACTTTGACGTTCAAAAACACCTACATAAAACCCGTTATCTAGCTGTTTTTAACTTGCATGATTAGGTAGTGCAACCTTAATAAAGAAAGACTTACCTGGCTTCTAGGAGGAAGGCTATTAAACATTAAACAAGTTGAATTTTCTAATGGCAAAGGAAGGATGCATTACACAGTGGAACACAACAGAGGACACCTCAACACTACGAAACAGAAAAACTGCATCCACCTCCCAGAACCAGTCCCTTCCTTTTTCAAAAGACAGAAGCAGTCAAACTCCGGGACACTTGTCAGAAGATGACACTCAGTCCTCAAATGGGACATCAGCTAAGTTTGTGGCCAGAGGAAATGTCAACAATGAGTCAAAGAGCAGAGTTTTGCTGATGCTGGTGGTGGGCTTGTCTTTCTCTACACGCCTCTACAAGATAACAGAGCCTCCTCATGTGTGGTAAGTAACAATCCTCTGCATGCATGAATGTGGACTTTGTGCATGTGTGTTTTTAACAGAGCGGTTTTGGTTTTTACAGTTGGGACGAAACACACTTTGGAAAGATGGGGAGCTACTACATCAACAGGACCTTCTTTTTTGATGTTCACCCTCCTCTTGGAAAAGTGAGATGGCGGATTATCCATTTAATGCAGGCTCAATTTCTTCATGCAAAAGTCTGGCTAATGACTCCTTCTTGACACTGTTGCAGATGCTGATAGGCCTAGCAGGTTACATGACTGGTTATGATGGCACCTTTCCCTTCGTAAAGCCAGGAGATAAATATGAACACCACAACTACTGGGGGATGAGAGGAGTAAGACACTCTCTACTCCAGAGGACATGCCAACATTCGTTAAATGGACTTAAGGCAATTTAAATGTAAGATTTCTGTCACAACTTTGAGAAACAAGGGGTATCTTTTCCTCCACTTTTTCTACAGTTTTGTGCCGTTCTGGGCTCCTCTCTCCCAGTCTTTGCCTACCTCATCGTGTTGGAGCTGTCGCAGTCACACACTGCTGCTTTCATCGCTGCCACCTTGCTCATATTTGGTAAGCAAATGTCTAATTATTTAAAAGAGTTGCACAACTCAGAATATAAGGCAGCATATACATATTCCCTGTCATGATAAAGAAAAAAGGTATAATTTTGCTAATCTCACCCTCCTTTCAGACACTGGCTGTATCACCATTTCCCAGTACATCCTGTTGGACCCTATACTCATGTTCTTCATCATGGCAGCTGTGCTGAGCATGGTCAAGTTTAAACAGCAGAGATACAGGTAGGAAGACCTTGTGGTGATCAGCTATCCATTAAGTAATCCACAATTTGTTTTCTTTCAATTAAAATGCAACAAAAAAGAAAAATTGTTGATACAGCTTTTTATTTGCTTGTATTACATTATAATATTGAAACAAATCACACATGTTCAATGGCTGGTACACACCCTTTATTTGGTTGGCGTTAACTCACTCCTGTGGCTGTGGCTCAGTGGTAGAGCTGATCCCAAGCTCCTGCAACCTCATGTCTATGTGTCCCTGTGCAAGACACTTAACCCCAAGTTGCTCCCGCTGCTTCGCCTGCGGCGTATGCATGTGTATGAATAGATTAGGTCGTTCTGATGGACACTTTAAATAGCAGCCTCTTGATCACTGTGTGAGTGGATTAGTGTGACCTGCACTGTACAAGCTCAAGCACATTTACCATTTCATGTATCTTTCCTTGCTGACGTCTACAGATCTTTTACTGCCTCCTGGTGGTTCTGGCTGATACTGACAGGTGTCAATCTCGCGGGGGCACTGGGGGTGAAGTTTGTGGGTCTATTTGTCATCCTGCTGGTGGGACTGAACACAGCCTGGGACCTCTGGATTCTTTTTGGAGACCTCAGCCTCTCACTGGTAAACAACAACTGATAATGTAGATGTATGTTAAAGATCTAAAGATTCATCTTTTTTTCTAATCTTACTTTCTGTCTCTAGGTGGAAATTGCAAAGCACTTCCTGGCCCGGGTTGCTGGACTCATCCTGCTCCCCCTCCTCTTATATGTTACAGTGTTTGCGGTCCACTTTGTCGTGTTGAACAAAAGGTGTGCCTCGTTGATATATTGCGCTAACGGTGTGTGCGATGGCGTTCACTCGTTGTTTGGGTAATCATGATTGTTCTTCCTCATCAGTGGGCCAGGAGATGGTTTCTTCAGCTCGGCCTTTCAGTCCCGCCTGATTGGGAACAATCTACACAACGCGTCCATGCCTGAGTGTAAGTCTAAAAAACACAAGTGGATAAAACCACACAACACTGCAGCTGTGTTTACTGAAAAAAAAAAAAAACAGAAAAGGGGGTCAAAGAGAAATAAAGGCTTTCCTTTAGTACTGATGACAGCCAGATGTGCTATAATGTTCACAAAGAAGCATGTCTGGGTTTTATAAGTTAGGATAATTTAAACTCCGCTACTTTGATTATCTAGTGTGGTCACTCACTGTAAACGCTTCAGAATACATTGTTCATTTACTTTAATGGTGTCTTGTAATTAGTTTGACGTTCTTCTCATGCAGATCTGGCATATGGTTCCACCATTACAATCAAGAACCTCCGTATAGCTGGAGGTTATTTGCACTCTCATTGGCACTTATATCCTGAGGGAGTGGGAGCACGGCAGCAGCAGGTCAGACTACAGACTCAGAGCATGAGGCATGATTATAATGTAATAATATCTGTGCTGTTTTCATTTATTCCACATGAACTCTCTTGCACACAGGTGACAGCATATCTGCACAAGGACTACAACAACTTGTGGCTTGTTCACAGAGCGGATCTAAATGATTGTGAGAAAACACGGCTGCCGTATTGTTTATACGTATACCAATCATTCATGTATGACTTGAGGGTGTAATGTATGAGCCTCTTAATTTAGATTTCTATTGATTATCTCTTTTAAGCTCATTCTGGGACACCTGATTTGATTCGTCATGGTGACATCATTCGACTGGAGCACAAAGAGTAAGAACATGAAAAAACGTCTCTTATTGTTTGCTGTTTTAAATGCTTAAGTGCTATCAAGTCAAATATTATGCCGATTTGAAAGGAAATATTGTTGCTCCTAATCCTTTTAGAACAACTCGTAACCTTCATGCTCACATCCATGAAGCCCCTCTGACAAAGAAACACTTCCAGGTTACAGGATACGGCATTGTGAGTATGCGCGTAACACCTGAACATTAAACAGCACTAAGCTAAAGGCAGATTACTTGTTTCACTGCTCTGATGGTATGTTCTTGTGTGTATGTCACTGAAGCCTGAAACTCATCTCCACCTTTGTTTTGCACTCAGAATGGCACAGGTGACCTCAATGACCTGTGGCAGGTGGAGGTCTGTGGAGGTCGTAAAGGTGACCTTGTGAAGGTGCTGCGCAGCAAAGTCCGCTTTGTGCACCGAGCTACCGGCTGTGTGCTTTACTCCTCCGGAAAAACTCTCCCGAAGTGGTATAAACATGTCTCCTCTGCTTGTGATTTCACCTCACGTTCATGTTATGTACGGACAGTGACAAAGTCGGGTTTTTTTTTTTTGTTGTGTTTAGGGGCTGGGAACAGGTGGAGGTGACGTGCAGTCCTTACTTGAAGGAGACTCCGAGCTCTCAGTGGAACATTGAAGATCACATCAACCCCAAATGTATGATCAAAACCTGCTGTTTAGTTTTCTCTGTTTGTACTCAGCGATGTCTGCACTAACCAACATTACTTACTTTTCCTCGTCTCTTCTGGCAGTGCCCAACATTAGTCTGTCTGTGCTGAAGCCTCATTTTCTGGAGATCTTGCTGGAGTCCCACATTGTCATGATAAGAGTAAGAAACAAAGAGAAAAGAAGTGACTCAGTCTGTGCTCAAATAAAGTGTTGTATTTGAAATGATTTACTGACAGCAGAATGTGTTTTTAGGGAAACAGTGGCTTAAAACCAAAAGATAATGAGATGAACTCCAAACCCTGGCACTGGCCCATCAACTACCAGGTACATTTCATCATTAATAGTATTGAGTTACATTTATAATGTTAAATACTAATTCAAACTACTTCCTGTTTGTTTCTGTAAAGGGATTGAGGTTTTCCGGAGTGAATGACACAGAGTTCCGTGTTTACCTCCTGGGGAACCCTGTGAGTCTTGCCTACTTGCTGCTGTCATCTTGTCTGAACAGCTTACATAACCCCCTCATGATTAAATTCTCTCTTTCTTTTTTTTTTTTTTTTTTAAGGTGGTCTGGTGGACGAACGTGATCACTTTAGGATTGTACCTCCTTATGGTGGCCGTGGCGTCTATAGCCCTGCAAAGAAGGTTCTCATTGAGCCAAACAAGAATAGGTGTGTTTATAAACATGGTCAAATAACAGCGTATCCTGTTAGCTGCAGCAGTAGAATGATGACTTAAATATGAACTCCACATTATCTTTCAGAGCATTCTCTCGTTCTGAAGAGAGAAGGCGGGTTGCTGCTCCTCGGTTGGTTGCTGCACTATGCACCTTTCTTTACTATGGGCCGGGTTCTCTACTACCACCACTACTTTCCTGCAATGCTCTTTAGCAGCATGCTAACAGGTACCAAACTCAAGCTATGTGTGCAGACGATGGATCTTAAAAATGAGGGATAGTTTAAGGGGATTGGGAAAGGTATTTCTTGGGGGAAGTTTTCCTTATCAAAGGTTCCTAACTAAGGCTCTACTGTACAGATCGAGTATGATTGTTATGGTATCGATTGTAAAGCCTATTAAAGCAATATATATGGGACTATGAAAGTCTAACTTGAACTTGGATTCATTACTTGGAGAATCTGATTGCTACTAAGTTTAATGTAAACCCAAAGACATGGTACATGGATTTTTACATATTTTATTATATACAAATCATAAATATGCAAAGTCAGAGAAATTAAAAGATGTAAGGTTTCCCTGGAAAACTTGCCCGAGCATTATTAGTTTAAGTTACATTTTCTTCAGTTTCAAACTAATCCAGTCGGTGTTTGTTTCTTTCAAACAGGAACTACTTCTAGATCATTTGGCATACTGGTAATAATGCCAAGTTGCAAATGTGAACAGATAAACCATTGACCCAAACATGATGCTACATGTTAACAATGTGCGAGCATTATAGAAACTGTGGAGACGAGCTTGATTTTCAGAAGCATGATTATCCCCAAACTGAAGAAAGACAGGATTAATAAAAGGAACAAAAATGTCCTTTAAATGTTCTTTCAAATTCAGTTGTCAGTCAGTCATTCTAACCTTTTTTTTTAACCCCTGATAAAGACAAAGCAGTTGTGTTGGTTCACAGGTTTTCTTTTTTTCTCGTTGCAGGAATAACCTTAGATGTTCTTTTGAAAAGCACTGACCTGCTGCTCCGCCCTCCTTACTCCAGCTGGCTTCAGAGAGTCGGGCTGCTGGTGCTTCTGTTTGGTGTTCTTTACAGGTGAGATGACCAACAGAGCAATAACTGTAAAAAAGAAATGTTATTTTTATCCTTAAGGGAGTACTTATTTACTCTCTCTGGGTACAAAGATTGGCACCACTCTCATGTCTGTCACTGAATATTGAAGCTAATGCCGTCAACTATTTGGTTTAGCTTAGCTTAATACAATGGCTGAAACAAACAGCTAGGCTGCATCTGTCCAAAGGTCAGATCTGCCCATCACAAGCTACTTTAGTAGAATCTGTAGTTATCCTGTTAAAGCTTTTTTTCCAGTTTATCTCGGCAACCCAAATGCTAAATCTTTATTAGTATACTTCAGATGCAGATTATACACAGAGCCACACTAGCTGTGTTCCTTCCAGTTTTAATTAACGTGCACACATACAGTCAGAGAGGAATCGGTCCTCTCATAGTCCGTCTCAACAGGAAAAGTTCACGCATTTTACAAATTCTGTTGCAAAGCAGAAGGCTGGAGTCACTTGTAGTGGATTTCTCCCTGGTGACCTACTGAATGTATAGCTCTCTAAAGAAGCGGAACAACTCCTACTCAGGCCTTAATTTAAAATGGACTCAGAACCCCTATCTACTTCAAAAGTGTTTTTATTTGGACTTTGTATTAATCACAGTAATCCACTCTCTGTCAGTTTCTACCTGTTCCAGCCGCTCTCCTACGGCATGACGGGTCCCCTAGCACACGAGCCGGGTAGTACCATGGCTGGCCTGAAGTGGATGGACACCTGGGAGTTTTAGTCTTCTTTGTATTGTTTTTTTTTTTTTTTAAACAAACAATAATACTATGATGTAGGATGATAGTTCTGAGTATAAGGTACTTTAATCAAACATGACTTACTGTATGGCCAGTTTACATTCAAGGATATTTTCACAAGGTACTGACTGCACACACTACTGAAGAATCTCTTTGTCTAGGTATTCATGTGTCCCAACATTTCCAAGTATTGTAGTCTATCAGGTTAAATTTATATTTTACAAGAAGGACCTGAAAAAGTGCAATATGAAGCCAGAATGTTGTGGAGAAAGTTACGATCCAGACACTAATAATGTCCAAGTTGCCTTAAATCAAGACACATCTTACATTCTTCACTCGTAATAAAAATGTACACTGACAGTATTTCACATCAATAAGCTGAAGTGCCTGAAAGGACTGGTGAAAGTGAAATGCTGCGTCTTGCTGCTCAGAAAACATTTTTGTTTCATAGGTACGGAGCATGTTTTTGTTTTACATTTGTCTTGATCTCAATGTTTACTCTGTATTTGTTTTGTATATCAGTGCTGTCCAGGACTGAATACCACCCCCCCCCCTCCATTTTAAGACTAAAACTAACTCAGTATCATATGTAGATCTCAGTGTTATCAATAAACTATGATATTCTTGTAATCTATGTTTACTTGTATGTATATATATATATATATATATATATATATATATATATATATATATATATATATATATATATATGCCATTTATTTCAACATGTTTGTGCTCTCTTTACACTTGCATAAGATTTATCTTATATTTTTATTTTAACAGACACTTAAACTGGGGTTTATCTTCCTTTTAAGATTAACAGAAACAATACATTTCAGGTATATAGTATAAGACAGGCAAAGTAACATAGCAGTCTCAACAAAACCAAGAAAAAAAAAATGACATCTCAGAATGAAATTGTAACCTTTAAATAACTTTAGAGGTGTATACATTCCCACCACCTTAGCTGAAATGGCATGGGACACAAAATCACAAAATGAACAAACTACTTTCAGTCACTTGGGATAAAAGAATACATTTCCACCTTAGATTTGAAGTACATGTATGAATCGAAGATTACATCGAAACAGGTATGAATAGGCACTTTATGTATTCATCATAGAAAATAATTGCAAGTGTTATTTGATAGAGACGAGAGAATTTTGTAAAAAAAAATAGATTGTTTGACATGAAGCTGTATTCACCTTTTCATTTGCCTCTTGCCTCACCTCGACATCAGTGTATTATGCTGGTTTGTTAACATTATTAAACCAGTAGGCCGCCTGCTGGCACGCTTGTGAATTACACCCCATACGCGTCAACTCTCAAGACGGCTGCAGCAATTGGCTGTTATTTGTCACGTGTTTATTGTGAAGATGGCGTCTCCAAATGGAGGTAAATTCTAAATCCTTACCCTGCTATGCTGTGTTAAAAATGTAAATTGTACCTATATAAGGGCGTTAAATCGTTAGCGACTCACTTGCTGTCTCTCAAGAACACCACGAGACGACAGAATACACATGTTAGCGTATTATTCTCATGGTTTAAAGATGTTTTTTTTACCGTAAGCTAAAGCCTTACTAGCCCCAGTGTTGAGTCTGTCCACTTCACAGGGAAGCACAGGCGATAACAAGCCTGAACCTTTTGTAACAGCTTGACCCTCACTGCTCTTACTGTTTGTTTTGCTGCTGGTAATAAACACAGCTAACCTCGGAAGCTGCTGTTCTTTGTACAGGCTCATTTACCTCCATATATCTTATAGGTAAGAGTTAAAGTGTTTTACTTGTCAACGTCGTGCTTAGTGATGAGCTTTACAAACCCTATTTTCTGCTGTTTTGAATTGTTTTGTACATGACTTTATTGTTTTTCCTTTAGATAGCTTCAACAAGCAGGATCTTTACTGTAAATATGCATTAAACTGAGTTTACCTCGTGTTTTTCCTAGTCTGCATTTGCCCGTTACCATGGTAATCAATGTAGGTGTATAATATATCAATATATACGTGTGTGTCGTGTTTATATTTTCTTACATAATATGCAATTTGTCTACAATATGATCATTTGTATCAATATGTTTTTGAATCAGAAATACTTCCCCAGGGGGAAACTGGGTCTTCACAGTTGCTCTTAGTAGGAGAAATAATAGGAATAATGGTAATATGAATAAAATAAGAAGTTTAAATGTGAGCTAAAGCAATAAGTACAACAAGAAAGAGTGTTGAAGAAATAAGCTATTTTTTAATAGCTAAATTAATTAGCAAAAAGCACAGAGTTAAAGAAAAGATGCAACATACACAAAAGTGCAGCATCAACAGTAAGATAAATGATATGAGCTGTTATGTGGCCATACTGACTATATGTTTCATACAAACATATGTATATATATATATATATATATATATTAGTATCTCAACAATTCTTTTTAAAAGGCTATTGGTCAACATTCCCCTAAATGTAGTAATGATAGACTAATGGGATTTTCTATTATCTGCTTTTGTTTCGGGCCTGCAACTGAAACATATCATGTTTATAGTTTAAAAAATATATATTTATAGAGTAGAAACTTCTAGGTAAGTCCTACTTGGTTTCTGTAAGGCTGCTACTATTGTTTCATCATAGATTTATCACATTAGTTTCACAATTAAACAACAAACTTTTCATTTTTAAAATATCACAAAACTCGTAACACAATACCTCAGATCCTAAAGGGACACGGTAAAGTGGCTGTCCAAAAAGTAAAGACTCTTCATTTGTAATGTTATTCTAAATTCCAAAGAATTGCAAATCCTTACATTTAAGAAGTATGAACTATCAATTGTTTGATGCCTGAAATACTACTGAAAAATATTAACAATTCAAAAAATAGTTCAGCAATTGTTTTTCTTTTCATCAGAATCAGCTTCATGGACCAGGTCTGCTTACACTAACAAGGAGTTTGACTTTAGACTGTGCTCTCCATGTAAAAACTGTAACAGAAACTAATATGTACACGCCTACATAAGACAATTGTGCAGTGGTGAGCAGTGCAAAAGATACGGAAATAAACATGGTAATAAATCATGTAATTATATGGTTTAACCATCAGTCCGTCCACTAGAGGGAGTTCATTGTTCTGAGGACAGTTCTTGGCCATCTCTATCATCTACTAAAGTTGTAGCTAAAAAAAATGATTTTCTGTTTGGTGATAGGTGATGATTTTGAGTCCTCATTGCTTAGCTTTGAGAAGTTGGACAGAGCATCACCTGACCTGTGGCCAGAGCAGTGTAAGTTTACCTTCTCCTCCTGCTTTGTGATATTACTCTCAGTGGCATTTTGTTTCCTGTTGTCATAATAAGGATTACAATGTTATCTCTCATAAAGTGCCCGGTGTTGCAGAATTTGCTGCATCTTGTAAAAATGTAAGTAAGATTGATCACTTTGATTTGCAAACAAGACAATGAAATGTGCTTGATAAACTGTAGTATATCTACTCAGACATTTGTTGTATGTTTCACAGCCCATCACTAATTCACCCCCCAAGTGGATGGCTGAACTAGAGAGTGAAGACATTGAAATGTTGAAAGGTAGTGTACCAGACTGTGTTGGGATTTCTAACATGTTCCATGTATCTGAACAATGGGTGTTGAAGAGAAGTACTCTAAATGTATAATCCTGTCATGTGGGATAACATATTTGCTGAAACGAGTGCATTGTAGCTTAGCGCTGTCATTGCTTTTTCTTCTGCAGAGCTAGGCAGTCTGACCACGGCCAACCTGATGGAGAAGGTCAAAGGACTTCAGAACCTTGCGTATCAGCTGGGATTAGAAGAATGTGAGTACATGAAAAACACCAACTACACAATGTACACTACAGACAGTGTGTGTAAAAGATGTGTTAGAAGTATTTTTGCTTTTTATAACAAAACCCCTGAATCAGAAACTAGTTTGCAAGTGGACAGACAGCAACAGTTGCAAAACACATAATTTGAGGTGAATCAAAAGCTGCAGTGTAGCTGCAGTAATCACATGTTGCCACTAGATGGTGCTCACGGGCTTTCTTTATCGAGCTAGTGTATTTTAAAAGCGTCCCGTTTGTTTTGACATTGAAAGCCCTAACAGGCTGAGAGCACATAGGCTTGTATGGTTTATCCAAAAACAGAACAGGCCTCATTTTCAAACTTGTAGTTTCAAATGCCTCTCTATTACTATGAAACAGCATCAATAAGTTGACTCTGAGGTCTTGAAACAATGGATTTGGGTCAATCTTGTTGAATTGTAAAAGGTAAGAGACAATGGCTTGCTCACCCGAGCCCCTAGAACAAGTGCTCAAGCAGTTGATGGATGCAAAATCTCGTTTTTAATCCATTCCCGGCTGCCTCCATTGTCATAATCCTGAGGATTAGAGAGATGTTGCTAAGTGCTCATATTTTCCTGAGAAAATGTTTTCTCGTCAAAAGCACACAAGCAATTTAGAATTGTGGGGAAGCTCTCCTCTTATTGGGATGGAATATATAAATAAATGCACATCTATTTTATTTCTAGGTCAGTGACATTCAACCAACATGCCCGATCATAGGGGCAAACAGTGATCTGAGGTAGAGAGATGAAGAAGCATTTCCTGCATAATGAGCGTCTTATAACAGCTTCAAATGAGTTCACTGCTTTATAAACTCTTTAAAAACAGCCCACATGTATAAATTGAATTATGGCAAACATCATTTTGAGATGTTTCGATTGGCATTGAGGGGAAGCATATGCTGAACTTTTTTAATTATCTTAAGAGATCAGATTTAAGTAAAGGAGCTGACTGCAGAGGGATTGAAATGTTTGATATTTGAAGTGGTGTAATGCACACATGTCAAACTGAAAATCTATAGGAAAGTCTAGAGAAGAGTAAGTACTTATTAAGCCTCAATAGATTGTGTAGCATGTGTCATATTTTGCACCAACCACAAGTCACAGATACTTTTCATTGAAAAAGTGTTTAATCTCCCCGACTTCCCTAAACCCAGAGATGCATGTAATCCGGCTGGCATTAAGATGTTAGCTGTCACAGGTGGAGGCCTGCAGGCTTTGCAATCATCTCATGCACCTCAGGGTGATGGGACACAATGACGGTTATTACGGGTGTCGGAGCAGCCCTGTAATGGGTGCTGTTTAATGCTCTCTGGTTTAATTTTCTCCGTTTCCTGGTTGTAAGGAAAGGCCTTGTAAATCTCAGATAGTTTTTCATCATGTTTGTGCTCTCTTCACTTCCCGTAAACGAGTATCCACAGAAAATGGCCAAGCGACAGCGGGCGGGGGGGGACAGGATTTACTGTCCCTCCCCCTTCAACATGTGGACCATTAAAGAGGTAGCTGGTTAATGGGTAGAGCACAATCAGGCTGTGAAAAGTCACCCACTCTACCGCAGCAGAGAAGAGAACCTGGAGCAAACATTATTGCGAGAATAGCATTTCAAATACTCTGGAATACAAACATTACTAGTGCTTGTTTAAGCTGTAAACATATATATCAACAGGGATGTGGAGGGAGGATGTTGCAAACCAGTAATCCCCACTCAACACCCTACCCACCCTTCTCCCATAAACACCCCCCATAATAGCTGTATGACGCTGGCCGGGTCTAGTCCCAGAGGGGTTTGACGCGTGCCTCTTCCTCAGGCCCCAGCTGTTACTCCGCCCCGTGATGAATGCCCCTGTCGTGGGCCGCTGAGCGCGGGCATCATGCCGGGAGTCTCTGGGGAAAGCTGAGGGCTCTGATAAGTGCTGTTATTGGATGTAATTGAAAGCTGAGTGTTCCTTTGGGACGGGCTGGAGGGCCTGAGTTAAAGAGCACCGAACTGTTAGAGCTGGTGATGACGCTCTGTCACACTTGTAGGTTCAAGGCTACTGAATGCTGTTAAACTCTTCTACATGTAGGACGTGCTGTTAGTATTTGTTGTTTGACAGATGACTGTATGTTCTCATGTTGAACTTTCTGTTGTATATTTGAAGGCGTTATAATAAGACACTCTGTTCCATCACTTCTTTAAACAACACACATATTGGGAAACTGAGGAGAATAGTTTATATAATTTTTTAAAGAACAATGTTTTACCCTAATGTAGGATTTCCGCTGTTGAACAGTTCAGGGTCTCCTTTGTCTTGTTTTATGCTTCATAAGGCTCAAAACATTTTCAATGGGTGATAAGTTGGGCCTGCAGGAAGGCCAGTTTATCTCCCGAGCAATTTATCCTGCATACAGAGAGCAAACAGAGAATTTAGAAAGTCCTATCTATAAGGATGATGGCACTTTTTTTTTTTTTTTGAGTGATCAGTCAGTGGCACAGCTTTTCTCTCGCCCTCTCTGGCATGTGGGCAGTTGTTTGTTAGTTTCTATGGTTACATAGACGCTCCGTGTCTGTCACTAAAACCTTCCCCAGTTTATCAAAATCAAGATTCTGTTTAATGAGAGAAAATAAAAGAATGTCTGCCTTACATGGAGTATGCTGCTCAACACTATGTGTCACCCAAATTAACCTAATTCGGAATTAAGTTTAAGTAAAAAAAAAAAAAAAAGAAGATTTAACTTCAATATTGTTGTATCCCTGCAAGGGCATAAACAAATCTAATAATCCCAGTCATGTTGTGAAAAAACTGCATTTTAACTGTAGCCTACAGAGGCTTGTATACAGCCTACAGCCATAGAAACTGCAGTGCTGAAATATTGCTGAAACAGGTTTGACATTACAGTTACTGCCTAAATGTTGTTGTCACTAAAATATATATGTATGTAGGGGGGATTTTCTTTTTTGTAAGATTGCAATCACATCCCTGATTGTTCTTGAAGTGTTTCACTATTTGCCAGCCTCTCTGGAATCCTAATTTTTTTACCCAATCATGTTACTAACCTGTTGCCAGTAAACATTATTAGCTGTGAGAAAGTCCATCTGGTGTTCTTTAAGAGCATTTTACAACTTTCTAGTCTTTTCTTGCGATTGTCCCAGCATTTTCTTGAAAGTTTTCTGCACTCAATTAAGATTGGGCAAATCAATTTATCCCCCCAAAATGTAATGCCTCCGTTTCAACATGTGACATGTTGTCTTTGCTATTTTCAATTCAACTGGAAGATTCAATGTTATGCAAATCATCACATTCTGATTTTTTATTTTTTTTTTACACAACTTTGCAACTTTTTAGGAATTTTGCTTGTAAAAGCTTTGGTACCCTCGTAAATACAGGCATTGCCGGGTGAAGGACCACCTGTTGTCTCTCACGTAGCACCCCACAGCACCTCTCCTCTGCCATGGTGCCACCCAGTTAGACCCAGACTGACCCCTGTTGCATCCGTCTGCGAAGGTGAGACTGAAGGTCGCCCTGCCCTGACAGCTCCTAATGGGCCCACATTCACCAGCGCCTCCTCCTCCTCACCCTGAGGATCAATCTCCGGCCTATTAGAAGCGTGCTGCTGCTGAATATGATTGCATTCACTGGGCTCCACTGGTGCTAATGTGCCTCCATCAATCCATCAGGCAGGCTGACCGCGGGGCGGGCCGTTATGAAGTACCTGAGCTGACAGCTGCTGAATGAGGAACAGGGGATGTGTCCCCGCCACCGCTGCCACCACCCTACCTCCTCCTCCTCACCTCTACTATACTTGTCTGTCCCCTGGTTGCTAATAGTCGCGATGAATGGCATTGTTGTTGTGCGTCTCTCTTTGAAGGTTACACATTCACAGAAAGGAAAGTGAAACAAGGATCAAGGGTGTTTCACCTTTAAAAGTTCAGTTTTTATCATCTGATTGGGCCTTGTGTTGTTTGGCTGTTTAGCTTTTTCAAGATAGCGCTGCTGCTTCCATTGTTGGCACATTTTTGCAAAAGGGATGACACGAGTCTCCTCTTCATCTGCGTAGCAGGTTGCAGCTGTATCTGATAGAGCCTGTCCTTATCTTAAGCAGGATCAGTGAGTTGTGTGTAAGCGTAGGCAGGCAGAGCTCCACACGTACACACACACACACACACACACACACACACACACACACACACACACACACACACACACACACACACACACACACACACACACACACACACATTTACACACCACTCCTCAGTTCTGCAAGCCTGCCGCCTCCCTGAGCAGATCGGAAATGACACCTCATTTCCATAAAGGCATTAGGAATTCATTGAATTTTCTTTCCCAGCTAATCATAGCACGGGTGTAAAACCTTTTAGGCTTTTTAATGAATGATTTTTGACTGATTGCCTATTAATAAGGACACCTCTTGAACAGGCGCAGGCCTGGGCATGGGTTGGGAGGTGCAGATGTGTTTGTTTTGGTGTGTGTGTGTGTGTGTGTGCGTGAGTGTGTGTCAGCCAGGCGAAAATGCATTGGAGGAGAAGGAGGAGAGGAGGGGTGGGCCCTCTCGGTTGGGACATAAAGAGGAACCAGTGGCTCCCTTGGGAAATCACAGCTCGTGTCTGCATCTTAAATATCCCTGTGAAGTATCAATAAGTGGGTAATTGAATTTTGAACACAAACATGAGCGTCATGTGTATGTGTTGCTGGAGGGAGAAGGGGGGGGGGGTGTATGCTGAGTGCGTGTGTGCCTTCAAGTGTTTCTTGGCTTGTGTGTTTCATCTCCTCTGTGTCTCTCTCGTCCCCTGAGACGAGGGCGGTGAAAGAGGATGTTAAATCCATTAAATAAAGCTTACAGGCCGTAATAGCTGAGCAGCTCGCAACGATGGGCAGTGAGGGTCAGATAAGTCCTCTTTGCTCTTAATGAAAGTGAATCGGGGCGGTCAGGGCGGGGGTCCGGGACTCCAGTTAACCCAGGTGGTCTTCTGTCCTTGGTGCTAAGAGGGGTCCTGCCGCTCACGGGGAATTTGCCATTGAGAGAAGCAGGCATAGGTGGAGGGGGTTATCAGGGAGGGCGGAGTAATGATTACTCTCATTTTATACCCAGGGGAATTGTGGTGGGGGGGGGGGGGCTGGTAGTGGGCTGTGACAATGACACCAAGATCACTCACCATAAACATGGGGAGAGTGAGATGTAACACCGCCACGTCTACATTAGAGCCTCCTGAGATTGAACTGATGAATCTGGTTTTTCTGTGCAGAACAGGAAGTGGAAATCGAAATCGTAGTTTTAATCCTTTCTGTTTGATATAGAAAAAATGGCCATATTTTAAATAGCCTCAGGACATATTTAGCTGTTTCCAGATATAGGTTAATCTCCATTGTTGTGATGTACCTTAGCAGCAGTAATCGGGCTCAAATCTACATCCAGAGGATTACTGTGCTGATGTAGGAGCTTCAGCAGACCGCTCTTTTATCAGCTCCATACCGGCCTCTCTTTTCCTCAGTCAGATGATAACCAGGAAAGCTGTTTGTTTTTATTGCTTCTATTTATGGATGAAAGTCATTCAAATCGCTCGGATAACAAATGGATTGCAGCGAGGAATGTCTCATATTGGTAAAATGATTATTTACAGCAGGATGTGGCCGTGATAACTGAGCGGGCACGGGGTACTGTGATGGAATCCAAAGACAGTCCGGGCTAAATGATAATTAGAAAGCAACAAATCAACAGGGCAAGGAGATGGCCTGCAGGATCCATAAGGTGTCATTTAGTATGGATGGCAGTCCTAACAAGATGCTGATTAACTTAGTGCAAAATTAGTAATTGACCTTTCTAATCAACTAAACAAATCTCTAAGTCCCTCTAATCAGTATTGATCTCCCATGTTGTATGACAAAGCCTGTGTGTGTGTGGTGTGTGTGTTTGTGTGTGTCATCTTCATAAATAATTTTCTAGAAAAGAAAAGTGAAATAGCGGTTTTAGCAAAGTTAAACATTTTGATTGAAATCAAACATGCATCATCAGTAGGGGGGAAATGCAAAGCCACTCAACGCGAAAACAATCATATCATTACACATCATAGTGTGGGATCTACTGAAGAATGTAAAAAGCCCCTTCAAAGGTACTGTGCAGGACTAATGGATCTATTTACTGCTCTTTGGTCAGTTTTACCTCTTTACCACGCTTTATCACGTACCGGTAAGTTCTTTTCACCGCTGTCCGACATTATCCCGCAGTCTTCTTCGTTGGCCAATTACATTCTGTTCCCGTTACGCTCATTCATGTCACAAGCACCCCTGTCATGAAGTGGTCATGCAGTGAGTCATATTAGCAGGGACATCTATTGTGAGTGCTATATTATTATTATTATTTAAAATTAAATATCTGTGTTGTCCACCAGCGATTCAATAATTGTACCACACAAGTTAAGATGACGATATATTGCAAAAATAAATATGAAGCCCTAATCATCACATGATTGTCAAGTCATGTCCTCAATACATGTACTTGGGACATTTTTACTTGCTACATGTTTCATTGAAGACATTTTTACATCACAAGTGTAAATACATCACTAAAAATGACTTCAATCCATTTAGCTCCTTCTGTTTCAGAGTCATGGCATTGCGTACACCGTCTAATGGGTTTGCATGCACATACACTTAAATTCCATTTTGAAGGTGTTCAGGAGAAATGAAAATTAATTCTGCGATTGTCTAATCACAACTACCAGCTTCCTTTAGGCAATAGATTAGAGGTATACAGGTTCATTGAGAAACATTTGGTGGCACCAATTCTTAAATTCTCAGCTGCTGATAAAACATTGAAGAAGCAGACTGCACATGGAAAACATGATGATAATATGGCCTGTTGTGAAGGTCACATTTTGCACACCGCTTCACATTGATCTAATGTTTTTGCCTGCTGATGTTTTTGTCACTGTTTTAAATATTCTTTCACAGCATTGTCATTAAGGCAATGGACACATAATGCACTCAACACGTAAATGGGAATACAGCCTCAGCCTGTGGTGCTTAAGGCTTCATATAAGTCGATCATCAGAGCCCACCTTCACCTTGGCAATCATAACACTTTCCCCCATATTTCCTTGTTATAAAAGAGAGCAACACATCATAAATTGAGCTCTGATTTATGTTTAATGGGGTCTTTAATGTGATGATATGAATGATATTTCTCTCTGAGTAGGGGGATGCTGAAGTGAACCTTAATTAATGAGACGCTCAGTGGGGCGAGGGGTCTCGGGAGGAGTGGCACAGCCTTCACTGATCTCTTTTACAGTTTGGGCTCATCATAAGATGGAGAAAGCGATAACAAGAGAGCGAGGCATTGAACATTTGAAAAATCCAAAATATCAGCCGCTTCCCTTTACCGTTTCTGGCGTAACTGCTCCTGATAAGCAAGCGACATCACTGTACCTGCGGCTTCAGGGTCATCCTGATGTAATTGCTTTCCCTCGCTTAATTTTGATGGCTTGATTTCAATCTAAAGCACCCTTTGCATGTCCAGGGGTCCCCTGATAACTTTGTTTAGGCTGATTTGAAGAGACAGGAAAGTGCAAAACGAATCCTTCCCATTCCAATTAGCATCATCTTTAACCTAATGTCAGACACCTCAAGGTGACGTGGCCCCCACGCCCAGATGCACCATTATCATTCCACACCGGGCGACTCATCTAAATTACTGACTGGCCTGGCTTTTTCATTAGCCGCCGTGGGTAGGAGGAGGCGGGGCCTCATCACAGCAGCATACAGGCAGAGAGCAGCCATCCTCTGCACAATCTCCCTGCAGGCGTGATGAGGGTGGATGACTTTCTGCTAAAGGCCCATTAGAGATCAATCCCCTCTTAGCTTATATGCAGTTTTGTATATCTGTGTGTGACAGAGAATAGATGATCTTTGTAAAATCATAAAGGCTGCAGTCAAGCTAAGAACCTGATCATCTTCCCATCTCTAACAAAGAGTAATTACTGTACCTGGATGAAATCCCCTGCAGGCTCTCTGATGCTGCTGCAGCTAAGTCCCCACTGTCTCTAGTCTATACTCATGTGAGTTTTTGTTTTTTGACAGAAAAGCCTCTGATTCCAACCCCCCCGTGAGGCCAGCTCTGTTGTAATGTGAACAAGCTTTATAAGGATTCAGCCCAGACAGCTTTCAGTGTAGTGGCGTTACCAATTTTTAAAAAAGAGTTTAACTTGAACCTTGAACTCTACTGTGTCAGGCCAATGAGCGAAGCTGGAAAATGTTTGAACTCATAATGTCAGTTATAGGAGTGTAATTAGTAAATGTTACACTGAAAAACGGGGTTAATTTATATGCTCTATGGCTAGTAAAGAAAGTACAGCAGAACTTTTTGGTACTGTTTAGTACATCTATTAAAGGTCAACCTTGAAGCATTATGTTCTTTAAATCAAAGGAACAACTTGTACTTTTCACCATTGTCCATGTGTCTAAATACAGTACAGTATAACAAAGAAACATTTCTGGTTGAAAATGTGAAGGTGGGGTCAGTCGAAATGTCTGTTGAAGCTTGTAAACACAACATTCAAACTGCTCATCGCCCCCAGAAGCGCTCACACACTGCAAGACGTAGTGTGTAATGTTTACTGCTTGTATCTACACTTCAAGCTAACGCACGCTTGCACAAGCTAGCCGCTGATGTTTGGCACCTGCCTGTCCAACAGAAAGCAGGCCAAGTATGCATCCCAGAGTAAAAGCCAACCCAGGGTTCAGCCTCGTTTTAGAACGAGCTTTATCCACTTAGCGTTTGGCCTCACTATGTTATATTTTCTCCTCTTACGATAAGCTACGCTCACAGCCATCACATTAGCTGGTTTGATTCCTAACTGTATTTGAGTGCTGTCATTGGCTGGGGGGGGGGGGGGGGGACAAACATTCACTCCCTGCCCAGAGATGTCTAGAGTCAACCAAAACAAACTAAAACATGAAAATACATCCAGAGGACAGAGTCTCTGCAGACACGGTCACCACCACACGTATATGGAGGCCCATAAGTGATGATTGAAGGGCATAACTTTAGTACAAGTTGATTTTATTTTCTTGAGGAAAAAGCTACTGACTCTATCTTTTTTATTTTATATCCACTCCCACATCTCGTAGCTCTCGTAGATTTATCTCGTAACTCATTTTTGCAGGTTGAACACAATTGAGCGTAAGGGTTCCTTTTACTGATCATTTTTACAGCTTAGTCTTCATTACTTTTTTGAAGAATGAAGCTCTTTTGCCTCCAAATAGCTTTTGTTATTCTTCTTATTTCTAGTTGTCCTAGCCGTCCCTATTCTATCATCACGTCTCATCTCGCTGGATTGAATACACACAAACACACACTTTGATGCATGCATACAGCGTTGAGTACTTGCACCTCACTACATTGAGACAGCAATCAGGCAGATCACAAGGTAGCTAGTCTCCATTTAATGTTGTTTCCCATGTCCTGAATGAACAGATGTTGGTATAAATTACCTCCCTGTGTGACACTGCAGATATTAAATACATGCTTTGCATTGCTAAACAACAGCTCTGTTCAGAGCTGCAGGCACATACTGTTTAATACTGAGGTTTTTGTTCTAGTTGTAACAAATAAGATTGTTGGAAGGATGTAAACAAATTGTAGTCTTTTTCTTACAATCAGTACATTGTTGTAAAAGAAACCTCTTCAACTATTCAGCTGTTTATGTTGCATATATATGATTTTTGGTCTTCTTTTCTTTTTCAGCGAGAGAAATGACCAGGGGGAAATTTCTGAACATCTTGGAGAGGCCCAAGAAATGACACGTTATCTTTTTCTTTTCTTTTCCTTTTTTTTTTTTTTTTTTTTTTTGCAAGCAAGCAGCAAACTTTGGACTACAAGATGACCCTGCCTTTACTCCAAACATGTTGAGATCTCGACAACAGCAAACTTCAAAGACTTTGCACTCAGACCTAACAAGAAGCAACATGCTTCCTCGGGTGCGCCTGATGTTCTCTTAGATGCCTTCACATTAAAGTACACTTTAAAATGTTTCACTTCTCACTCAGTTTATCTGTAGCTTATTGATGCATTGCTCACTATTTATTCGTGTTTCTATTTCAAACATGATTTACAGTATTTTGCAATTTGTGAAGTTGTATAATAAAGTTTTAAAGCCAAAAGATGATTGCCTTGTATGATTCGTTTAGTGGTTTGCAGCAGCTTACTCTGCAGACGCAACAGGTCTTTAATCCGGGCAATAAGTGCACAAAGGGCTGCACCTCCCTGGCCCCTGACATGTAAGCAGCCCGGACATGACAGTGCTTTCCCCGGTTACCAGTCCTTATTTTCCTTTTAATGAGCATTGGAAGCAGAGTCTCCCTACACAAAACATTGCGTAAAAATAATATTGCTCATTGTCATCGTCGTTAATGAGAGATGACATAATTACTAGGACCATTTCTTCTCTAATTAGCACACTTCAGACTTGTCAGAGCTAGTTGCCGGGCAAAAGGGAATCAGACAGGCATGCCGAAAGGGAAACAAAAAGAAGTCCATCCGCCATAATTAGGTAAGACAATGCCTCGGACTGTTCTCGGCTGGAGATGTCGCTGGAGCTCTGGCCGCTCACTCCCAACAAGTTACACTTCTCCGCAGGCCGCTAATAAGCCCCTCTTCGTCTTTCCGATTCACACGGACAGAGGGTCCGCCGTTGCCTCTGCGGCTTCACCCCCTGCCTCTCACGCGGACCCTGATTCACCCCTGTGATTCTAACGTGGATAATTTAAACAATCTGCAGGTTTAAAAAAGAAAAAAAAAGGGTTACTTCCTTCCCAGTGTGTTCTGCTAGAGCTGAACGAGACTGAGAAGATATCCGAGGAGCCTCGAACGCAGCTGTGACCGGCAGCGAGAGGACGAAGAGTCAATTGTGTTTTACATATCTATCTGGGTTTACCTTAAATGTAGTTTTCTATTTACCACACTATTAAAATCCCCTTGTGTCAATGATAGCCTACTCTTGGATTGATGGAAGGTGGACGATGAGCCAATTCAGTTAAACTGACCCTAATGTTGTAGCCTGTAGGTCTTCCTTGGCTTTTGTAAATTTGTATTGCATTTCTAGCTGTAATGCTACCCAAATATTGTAGTTATTTTCTTTCCATTTTATGGAGACGGATTGACAGTGCCAACTAATCAGTTAAAAAATTAATTGACCTACAAGCGATCTGTTCATCCAGGTAAATATGATTAAAAGAGGGGTTTTCTGATGGGGAAAACGTGAGGGTGTTAAAGCCTATAGGCCATATTAGATACCGCGCTGGGTCTGTTTAAATGTTTTGTTTTTACTGTCGTGATAACGAGCCTAATTATACACTTTTTCCTAAACCTTAATTGTACTATTTTATGAAACGATACTATGCCTTGTAACAAGTATACAATTGTAATTAAGGCTATTCCCTGTTACATGTTTGCTCGTATTCAATAGGCACCTGGATGTGGCCTGCTGTCTGGCACTGGTTGCATGCGGACACTTGTTGCTGCTGACCGATGAGCATGCAGTCTGCTGAGCTGAGCGTTGATGTGGTAAGCGACCTGACATCCTCAATACGCTACACGCACTGCTGGCTGCCTGTCACCCTCAGCCTGCCTGCCTCCAGCCTGCTGAAGAAACGGGTCAGTCCCTGCAGAGTTGCTCATCCATACGGAATGGGGGAAAATCCCAGCTCCTCCATCCACCTATCCATCCACCATCCTTCCGCTGCGCGCTGCCGTGACCTCACATAGCCTCTGTGCCCCGACAAACGTCAATCCGATGTGCCTTGAGTCTTTAAATTAGCTGTCAATTAGGGCAAATTAATCAACTGCTCGCCTAATTAAGCAATGTAGACGGGCAGCTACCAAACATGCCATTGTTGGGGAGCCATGAGAAAGCTGCGGGGCCTGCAAACTTTCTCTGTAGCCTACAAGGGAGGGAGGGAAGGAGGGGCGGTAGGGGGGGAGGGGGAGGGGGTGGACATCACGCCCCACAAATTGCATTGGGAAAGCAGAGGCTCCGACTGTGCTCGAGTTTTTTTCCCCTGACTCGACTCTACATGTGTGCTGTCATCGAGTTTTCTGCAGCCGGTTCCAATGAAGCAGCGTGAAAGCACTACTGAACCACACCACATTTTTCTATCCTCATTACTAAAAAAAATTACTAAAAATGGCTTTACCACACTTTGATCAGCCTAATAAGGAAGTGCCAATGATTAAATCAATCAAGCAATCAATCAGTTTTTTTTATTCAAATAGAGCCAAATCATATCAAAAGCAATCTCAGGACACTTGACAACAACAACAAAAAACTGGTCTAGACTGTAAAGTTTGCTATATTATTTGGACACGCAACATAAATCTACCATGGACGAGCACTCGGCAATACAGAGAAGCATCCATTAAACCGGCAGAAACCTCGAGCAGAACCAGACTCGTTGATGCCATAAAGCGTTGTCCGGATAGGCAGAGGATTGAATTGAATATATATATTTAGAAGTCCGTAAAATAAATTATTCTTTTATGCAAAACATGTCTGGGGATTATTTGACGCATAAAGTAATATCTGCTTTGACCTTCCAGTCAAGAAAAAGTTATTCATTATCGAATATGCGTTTCATGCGTTTCCAGGCGCATCAGCAGGATGTGATATTCATTGTAGTGGGCGTTTTTTCTTACAGCTGCTCATCAGGTTTCGACCTGCAGTAATACAGCTGTGTGAAGGTTACAGACTATGTCTTCATCACTGCATATTTAGCATGTGCGGATCCATTTGAACAGGACACGTTATTTGCCTTTTCCATTACTCAATTAAAAATGCAAAGAAGTATGAGAGGAGGGAGGGAGGGAAAAAGAGATGTTGGTGTAGACGATGGTGATTAGGTGGAGGTGGAAGTGGGGCTTGGGGGGTGGCAAATAAACAAAAATGTCCCAACAGCTGTTATTTTTTTTTAATCTGCAGCCGTCAGATCCTGCAGCTCTTTGATGGGCAAACCCAATCTACACAAATGACTGAACTACATCTTCCCTTAATCTCGAGCCTTATTAGGCAGCTTCTCCTCTGCATGTAAATCAGCGAGCAGACAGTTTTAGAGGAGATGGATTATTAAAAAGCTACACACAGAGGACTCAAACAAACCAAAAATAAAGAAGCCATTGGATTTCAGCAGGAGTGATGATGGAGTGAGAGTGGCAGTAACTCGCCTGTAATTGACAGGTCATCCTGACTCACAGCCTCTGTGTTAATAAACGACTCTATCCCAACAGGCTGATGTGTCATTAGCATATCCTGATAACACTGATTTCTTCATTAATAGAATTTCCACTAAATAGGCTCCAATTACTTTCAACTGGCCGGACACTAATTGCAGCAGCAACATTTTCTCCCTTTAATCAGCAGCTACTTTCACACAGTTTGATATTAAATATGACTTAAAGGTCCAGTTACTATTCACATACATTATGCTTGAGCCGCAATGCCTGTGTACATCTAACCAGCATCCTCTCAGGTACGTGACTCGATTTTTCTGCGTTTTCTCGCAGTAGGCCATTATGCGCATGTGCATTTTCTTACTGAAGGGTTTCCTTATAGGCCTTTTTTTTTTTTTTTTTTTGAAGAATACCCATATAGAAGAATACCCATATTTAGTTTATAGAACCGATACATTAAACGTAAACTAAAATATGCAAATCTCTACCTCCCCTTTCATTTCCCAAGTGAATTCATGATATAAATGATGAAAAATAACAACAGGATATCCATAGGTACCATGATTTTTTATTTTTGGCACAAATATGTAAAATTAAACTCAAACAGAAACTCAACACTGTTATTATCTGTTTGCAACTAAAACACCAAGAAGAAAACATGGCGTTTTTTAAATAACATCAAATCATCAATCATATTATTTAAAGAAACAACATTACCCAAACCTCCAAGCATGTCTTTATTTTTTTTAACTACTTTTATGATATTGGACTCATGAATGGCCTTTAGTTAACATCGTTACTTTTCTATGGAAGCCATAATTAGCCATTAGGCTATGGGGCAAAGTTTGAGTCTGTATATAGATCAGACTGCAAGACAATTACTATTACATTGATCATAAAATATAGTTGTTTTTTTTAATTAAGTGATAGAAAAAAGGAACTTATTGTGAAAGTCTTTTACTCGTGTCTCATACTCTGTATGTATGGTTTGCAGTTTGGAATAATCTCTGCAGCCCTGATGTGGGATCAGGTCTGCAGCTCGCGCTCGGCTCCATGTCGTCCAGCTGTCGTATTTGGGAGGCTCTTTGATTCGCGTGTGATGAGTTTCTCACAGCATCTGGAGATCAATTATCGTGTGTGTGTGTGTGTGTGTGTGTGTGTGTGTGTCAGCGAAAGGCAATACTGATTTATTCTTAGAGATTGAGGTAATTTTCTCAGCCCACACAATTTCAAAGTACAGGCCTACTTGAGGTGTGAACGATGTAGATTGGCTTTCTGCATTCAGAAATAGACATTATGCATTACTATATCTGCAGTGAGTTTAGTCTGCTTAAAAAATGTCCCATATCGTTTTTATATGTCAAAGAATCAGCTTGTCAAATGTCATTCTTTTCTCCATATATCGTGTTTCTTCTTGCACCCTTCTTCCGTCCTTCCTTCCTTTCTTTCTTTAGCCTAAATCCTCTCCGCGTTTATCCATACAGTCCTGAGAAAAATGCAGATATGATTCGGAGGGCGTATAATGCATCCATGATCCACAGGAATCCTGAATCCTTGCACCTGATTGGCTGCTGGCGGCAGCCCCTTGTTGGGATGGACCTGTTGGATAAAAGGACCATTTTCTAAAGGACTCTGGTGTGGCATAGAGGACCATGCACTGGGGACCATCCTGTGAGACGGTTTAGTAAGAATAAAGGCCTTTCTTGTATCACACACAGCATGACGGGGAAACAGGGTGCTGTGCTGTCGGAAAGTTTAAATCTGTCGGAGAAAACCTCTCTGGGAGCGAATGGAGGAACAAACAGCCACCAGCCGAAGAGCAGCGCGCCTCATCCGCCACCCAGGTGCACCGGCTTCGGCATCCAGGAGATTCTGGGGCTGAACAAGGAGCCGTCCGCGGCACTAAGAAGTCCGCTGGGCTGTCTACCGGCCGGAGCGCACCTGATCGCCGCCAGGTCCCTGCTGGGCCCCGGAGGAATGGGGATGGGTGTGGGGATGGGATTAATCGGTCCTGGTGGAATTCCGTCGTTTTACAGCCAGCCAGCTTTTCTGGAGACGGTGCTGCAGGACGCACATGATGTTCACCTGCAGCCCCACAGCAGGTCCGTGGGCCCGCTGGAGACCAGCCAGTCCGCCAGCTCAGGTCAGCTGCAAACACTGTAATACTGAAAAATAAATAAATGATCACAGAGCAGACGGATGATTATTGTTATTAGTCCTATTATTATTATTATTATTATTATTATTATTAGGCCTATTATTATTATTATTATTATTATTATTATTATTATTATTATTAGTCCTATTATTTTGAATAGCATTATTTTAGTTGTCTGATAATTATAAATGAAATAACATCAATGCAATTAAATGAAAGCTGCTCTTAGTCATTGTTAACAGTCTCTTTTTCTAAATTTTCTTCTTATTATTTCATCTAGACTCGGAGGATTTATCTTCAAATGAACGGAAACTCTCAAAGTCTTCAATGAGTCAGAGCAAGAAACGCAAGAAAAGACGTCATCGGTTAGTGTGGATCTCTGCTTAACAACGGATTATGATGTTCATTTTTACACACTGAGTTCTTCTTTTTCGTTCAACCCTTACACAATTGTCACGATTACGGTATTTCAGTCTGTCATAGTTTTATTCTTTGTGGGGGTTTTTTATGGAATCATTTATAGGCTACAGAAAATGTGATATTTCAAACACTGATTTAAATTGACTAGGCCTACTAATTAGCCTCAGATTGTTTATATTTTCTATTATCATTATTATTGACTTTAAAAAGTGTGAAACTTATCCTGAGCTGGCTTGCCTGGTTTGGTTTAAGTTTGTACAGTTATTCACATTACAAATCAAATACTCTCTGTTTAATTTAATTGGCTATTTTAGAAATATTTTCAGTTTCATTCGGTGTCTTAATCATTGAACTCACATTGGCCTGTGCCTTTAATTTAAATTATTCCTGGAGGCCCTTATGTATAAAGTTTTAAAATGTCCATGTACTTAGAAATATATCCCGTTTCCACAGAACCATATTCACCTCGTACCAGCTGGACGAGCTGGAGAAGGCCTTTAACGAGGCGCATTACCCGGATGTTTACGCCCGAGAGATGTTGGCCATGAAGACAGAGCTGCCTGAAGACAGGATACAGGTGATCATATACTCACAATTAATACCCTGTTTTAAAATTATGATCTGACATTATTCATTCCACAATTGATAGTTTTTTTTTTTTTTTACTTTTTTGTCCTCTAATCTGGAACTCAAAGTAATTTTTTGTAGCCTAAATTAAGTAAATGTATTATTTTATCTATTATTCGCCCTTATTGTTTTACTTGTAGGTTTATAAGTAACTATAGGCTTACTATTTCATGTCTTAATTCTGAAATCTGTAAAGGGGCTATAAGGTTATTGAAGTGATAACCTACTTTAGCCAATGATTGGCCTGCTACAATAATGCAACATCTGAACGTTATAATTATTAATAGGCCATAATGGAAATATACCACAATTATTCAAATCTACACATTTAAAGAAAGAAAGTAAGAATGAAAGAGAGACAGAAAGAAAGAAAGAAATAATTGGAAAAATTAGCCCTAAATGATCATTCGCATTTAATTGACTTTAGGCTATCTTTCAAATTCCTGACTTATCAAATTATTGTCTTTTTTTTTCAATAAAGTTAAACCAGTCTGGTAGAGTCTTATTCATTCTTCTTTTTTTTTAATGATAAATATCAGATAATTATTTTATAGGTCTATAAGATATATTCGAAATGATAACCTCTATTTCTAAAATCATAAGCCTGATAAATATTCAAACATAAATATGCCTTTTAAAGGAAATAGCATGTTTATCTTGTGAATATGCACCACAAATATAGGTCTTTATAGAATAGCAAATTATAATGTGTACAAGTTTCTCAGACATTGATGGGGGGGTATGCCCGCTCCTGCAGCCTCTCCCTCCTCCTCCTCCTCCTCCTCCTCCTCCTCAGCAGATCATCTCTCATCAGGTTCAGTTGGATGTGAAACAATTTGTTCTCGTAAAGGAGCCGCTAACGACCTAATCAAGCTATCAAGGCGGAAGGAGATTGCGGTGTGACCCGGACCATCCATCTGCCTGGCCGCCTTTTAATCTCTTTCTCATTACGCGCTGCAACAGAATAAATAATAAAAAGGAAATAAATAAATAAGCTCCCCTCCTAAATAAAATTAACACCCAATTTTCTCATTGAGTGTAATTAGTTAAATCAGACTGGCTCGTGAGGCTGCTGCAGGAGACACGCGGGGAGTTCAAATGAAATAACTACATTGAATTTATTAGCACGGGTCAATAGCGCGGCTCCCTCGAGTCCCGGTAGTTTAATTTCCCGTGATATTTGCCCGCCTGGCCGCCATCGATTGGGCCTGAAATTAACTTATTTTTCAATCAGCCTCCGCGTGCCCCAGGGTCACTCCTCCTCCTGCTTCCACACGTCTCTCTTTTGAGGGCCACAGAAGCAATTTCTCCTGAAAAAAAAAGTATCTTGTATGAAATAAGGGTTATCATCAGAATTACCAAGAAGATAAAAAAGGTTTGATCGTTTTCAATTTAATATCTGTCGCAGCCCCTTCCCTCTTCCCTCTCACAACCATCAGAGCAGTCTAAGCAGGGTTTAACCATCCTGTGTTGTTGCTTTACAATCAATGAATCCTCTCTCTCTCTCTCTCTCTCTCTCTCTCTCTCTCTCTCTCTCTCTCTCTCTCTCTCTCTCTCTCTCTCTGTGTGTGTGTGTGTGTGAGCTGACACACAGCCCTGAAGCATTGTGAAGTGTCTGTATGTGCCAGAGCTTCTATATTGGTAGCACAGGTAGCAGGAGATGAGCTCTGACTGGAGGCACAGATCCCTCTCACCTGTAGCCTCTATGGTGGGAAATCCATATACTTAATCCAAACACAGGACTAGTTATCTTAAATTACTTTGATCACACTAAAGATTTCAACAATGGTTGAAAATTAAAATATCTTCTTAAATACTGAAATGCAATATATCTGTAAAAAGAAATCAGACCAACCTGTCAGACCAACGTTTTTACCTTATCATCGGATAGAAAGTGTATGAAACAGTTATTCAGCAAATAATTTGTTATTCCAACCCTCCTGAGAAAAGCCTTTTAAAAACTTAATGTGGTTTGTTGGCAACCTTTGAAAGAACAAATAATCCTGGAGGTTGCTGTATATCTTAACTCTGGTTCCTCTGATGTCAAAAGTTACACTAGTTGCTCCACCATCTTCCAATGATTGGGAGTAGACTCATCATCTAATCTGTGCCATTTCTTTAATCAGGACAAACAATCTCACTTTGGACTACTGCAGCTATTTTCTCAATTTTAAGAGTTCATCTTCCTAGTTTCAAAGAGGCGTTAGAGAAATGGACTAAATCTCAGCTCAAGAGTAAGAAATTGTCCTGTTGCCAAGTTCTTCAAAACTTACTTCTGCAGGCCATGGATTAAGGGACTTGATTGTCACGGTTGGAAGTGAGACTGGAGTGATGGTAACTATTAATCAATGTGGGTGTCCTCATGTCACAGGTGTGGTTTCAGAACCGCAGAGCCAAGTGGAGGAAGAGGGAGAAGTGCTGGGGCCGCAGCACTGTGATGGCAGAGTACGGGCTGTATGGAGCCATGGTGAGGCACTCCATCCCCCTGCCGGAGTCCATCCTCAAGTCTGCCAAGGACGGCATCATGGAATCCTGCGCCCCATGGCTGCTTGGTGAGGCTGCCTCCAAACTGTAACCACATATATTCAGCATCTATGTCTCATGGTGTCAATTTACCATGATTCAACTTACAGTGAAGTGTTTCCCCCTAAAAAAAAAAGGACAGATATGCAGACAAAAAAAGGCCTTCTTTTCAGAGTAGATGATTTATTTTGCAGAGCATGACCAATGAGTACATGACATGGACTTTGCATTAAATCAAATATTTTCATCCTCTAATCTGGACATGCATCGTCATCCTCCATTCATACATTATCTTCTAAACTGGAACTATTTTTGCTTGCTATTTTCAGTCCAAGATGGCTTACCAATCAACAGACGCAATTCTAAATCTGAATACCCGCAACTCTTTGCAGGGATGCACAAAAAGTCCTCGGAGGCAGCAGTTCCCCCGCCCACGGGAAAGTGCGACGAGCAGCAGCAGCAGCAGCAGCAGCAGCAGCAGCAGCAGCAGCAGCAGCAGCAGCAGCAGCAGCAGCAGCAGCCGAGCTCTCAGAGGGCAGAGGAAGCTGAGGCCGAGGAGAAGAGGTCCGAGGTCACGTCCACCATTTCTAAAGAGGAGCTGAGAGAGAACAGCATCGCTGCACTCAGAGCCAAAGCACAGGAGCACAGTGCCAAAGTGCTGGGGACCGTTTGTCAGGAGAGACTACAGGAGGGGAAACAAGAGAGACAGGCGGCTGAGGAGAAAACTTGCGACCCTGTGAGTCCAGCAGATAAGGAGAGGAGTCCATAAAGACTTTTCTGAGGACTGGTGCTCTGTATGTGTACAGACTAAACCAGCATTCCTGGTTTCATTCCTCCTTGACTCCTCTAAAGCGGCCTGAAACTGGACTTCTTTTGGAAGAACACTGATCTGGCCTAAACTGGCTCTGCACATAAGATGCAAATGCACTTTTTCTGATTTATTCCAAACGTAGTTGTTTTTCGCTTACAAAACAGCAAAGAAAATTTGACTGACTGGAAATAAAACTGTCAACATTAGTGTATATAGATCCCATAATTATATGTAGAGCAAGACGAGCAACAGTTTATTAAAAAACAACAGTTAGAGCACACTTTAGGGACTACAAATGAACAGTCTCAAGGTCTATATTTCAATCCTGAACATTTGTTTATAAAGTCGATTGTACAGCTCCTAAATTGTGACGTGAGATCAGAACCACCCCGCCGACAGAACTCTTTAAAGAGAAAGAAAGTATTTGTTCTCTTTTATCGCGCTGTACATACTTGATATATTAATCTCTGGCACTAAGGCACATTTCGAAAGATGTTTTCTTCTAGTCTTAAAAATGTTTGTGTTTTCATTTGCAGACATATGTATAACTCCAAATATAAAGCATAAAATAGAAATCACCTTTTATTAAATGTGGCTTTTTGTTGTCTATTTTTTCTGCTGTCTAAATGTGTAAAAAAAAAAGGATTTTATTTTGAAGGCCTCTTTTATGGAGAGAAGTTGCCCTCTTTGTTGGAGTATCTTCTTGTTGTCACTTGCTGCTCTGCCGGGCTCATTAGAGTCCACAGCTACATGCTTGGGTTGGTCTCTATAATCTGTTGCACTTCAGAGCCTTCCATTTCAGATGAAACTAGGGGACTGGTACTTTTGGCACAAGAGGGAAAAAAATAGTGAAAGCATCCTTATTGTAGGATGACCTCCCTCTGATTTTAATCACTTTAATAGATGCTACCACCAGCTGATCATCAAGCTGTTTCATCCTGTTGTTGAAATATTTAGCCACAGTCTAACAGCTTTATTTGTTGGCAATCTTCATTTTTTCTGACTTTGTGTCAGGCGCAGCTTAACAACACCTCTATGTGTCTGCACTAGCTTTAATCCATACCACATTTTACACCTCATCATCAGTTAGCCGATTGAGCTTCCTAATGAGTTCTACTCCAATTAAACAGAGAGCAATTTCAAGGGGCAAAGGGGCGACTATTATCGGTATGCTGCTGTGTGTCTCAACACTGAATGGCTCTCAGATTGGAACCATAATGTCACAAGATGGGTAAAAGGTTGCTAATTATACTGTTGACAGAGATAAGGATACACACTATAATTAATGAAGGCTGGGGAATGGACTGGAGTGTGACAGAGTGTTGTAAGAGAAAGAATGATAAAATGAACCCTGACGTTACACTAATCAGTCTGTAGAGTAAGAAGCTTGACCACATAAGAAAAGGAATGATATTCATAAGATTTATTTTTAAATTTAGCTCATGTTGCAACATAAAGGAAGTTCTGTTTATTCAAACATAGCAGACCAAAGCCTGAATTGTAATCTATTAAAAAATATTAATTTTGAAGGCAGAACCACTTTAACCGGACTTTACTTTGTAAAGGCTAGTTTTTTTTTTGTTTTCTTGTTTAACAATTCCGCAACAAAGGAAGCAATTTCAAATTATTTCACACACCAAATGTTAAGTCATCAGTGATTATGAGATGAAAACAAACTATATAAAACATGGATGTGGTCTCTGTGACATCAGCCATTAATACTGAAGGGGAGTTTTGAAAATGATGGCGGTCGCTCGCCATATTGAAAATCTTGTCTCAAACTAACATTGGTCAACCTAAAGTATATAGTATATAACGCGGCCACTTGCAGTCATAACAGTTACACCCCTAATTATTCATAACTCTTAACCTAATATAAAATCAAAACTGATCATTTAAACCCCCCATACAGTATGTGATAAAACAATGAACAAGACCAACGTCCAACTGGACAAAAGTAGACCTAAAATACATTTTTGTACCAGACTGTAAACACGTTTTCTTTCTGCTGTTAAAATGGCCATGTTAACATGTATTTGACTTCCGTGGCTTTTGCAGCCAGCCTCAAATGGACACTTGAGGAACTGAGGAAATTCATTTTTTTGCACTTCCGCATTGGCTTAATTTTTCAGCATAAGGTTGACGCTGGGATAAAAAGCCATTCTTTAATACAAACTCTTCATACCTGAATGTTTGACAGGTGCGTCAGAGAAGGGTCACATTTAAAGACAAGATGCACACGGTCTGGTTTTACGCTGATGTAGGCTATTTATTTGATCATACAACAGTTAGGTCTAACTGACCTTCATCAGGTATTATACCTGATAAAAGCCATTCTGCAACATGGCGTTATGTTGGCAATGTTTGATGGTCGTGTCTGTTGGTTAAATGTCTCAACAACAGTCAGATAAATTGACGTTACACTTTTGACCCTTCAGGATGATTACTCTTGATGGTCTCTTGAAATTCATGCAGCACTTATGGTGGCAAAGGAGAATGAGACTGATATCTCTAAATATTAAGCTTGAATTAAATACAACTTTTTTTTAATGCATGCACAGCTTGGTTGATTTCATTGGTTGGTTTTGTTTTCAAGTCTGTTTGAATTTGCAGGACAACAACATTACTGTAACAGTGTCTAGACTGGGAGTTAGGCCCACTACAAGAGTCAATTTGTTTCGTTGTAATAGAATAAGTGTGTGCTAACCAGTTGATGATGTGACGCGATTCTTTTGATAAATTGACAAAAGGGAAATGCAGATAGGCTAACATGGAAACATGGTGTTACCACAGGCGACGGAAAATGCGGAGAGGACGGAGAAGAAGAGGGCTGTCTGAACAAGCTGCATTTTTTTTACAGTAAGTTTCCGTCGTGAGCCGAGAACAACTTCTGTCTGTGCTGTTTGGCTAAGCTACTGTTCAAATACAGCTGCTAGCTAGCCAGCATGAGCTGTGTGTGGTATGGTACAATGTTACAATTCACTTAGCAGACACTTTTATCCAGAGTAACGTACATCATAGATTAAGTACAACAGTAATCCATTCATACACCTCCACCGAAGCAGCAGGAGCAATGCAGGGTTAAGTGTTACTCAGCTGGGGATTGAACCCTTGACCTACTGGTTGAGCAGCGATGACTCTACCAACTGAGCCACAGCCGCCATATAGTAGCATGAATACTGCTGTTTGTGGTGACTATGATCTGATCAAGATTTTAATGGTTTGTTATGGTAGCTGTATAGCCTGCAACTGATAAACATTTAATATTGTTTTCATTTTAGACTATAACATAATATGTTATAGTGCCTACGGAAATAATTGTGCTGCATTCTACATTAAGACGCCTATAGCTTATTTTTAATTCTGTTGTCAACACAAGATAAACTGAGTATGTTTTGTAGTAATACTTATTGTAATGTTTGATATAGGCCTACTTGTCTGTAAAACAAATTAAATTCCAATCAGTATTTACTGTAGGCATTTACTAACCCGACCTTTTTCTCCTCCACTGCCTAAATACATAAATATAGGCCTATAACCATAACTTCTATGTGGTTTTCTGGCAATCATATTCCCATATGAACAAACAAATTGATTCCTCACAATTCTCCCTGAGATTAATAACCATTTGTGGCAGCGTGACTGAAATGGTTTGCAATAGACTGAGCGCTCACCTCAGACCCTCAACCCAATTCAGTTATTGAGGCCAAGACATACAGGGTTAGGATTATTCCTCTAAAGTGCACAGCTATTTAATCCTCTGAGAGTGGAATGGGAGGTTATGATAGAGCAGATTTACTGAAGATCAAGCTGGTTACATTGGATATGAGGAGGTAATTCACAGTATCCCTGATGGACAGTCTGCTTGGTGAAGACCATTTTAAGATCATCTCTATCCACGCAAAGTGAGATCAGAGGGGGGTTTATGGAAAGATTTGGTCTAATGCAATATTAACATTCAATTTTCTTTTGATAGGGGTAAGAGCAGTATGATTTCAGTGCTGAGATTAAGTCCGTGCAGATCATTTTGGGAGGGCTGCTGGCTTTGGTTGCATGTGAAGTTGAGATAAAACACAAGATGTAGTTAAGAGAACCAAAGCGAGGTGAAATGTGGTGTTGTGCTGCCCTCTGCTGCAAGGAGTGATCAATACAACTGAAGACAACAAAAGCACAATCTTAGTTTGATTTAGTGCTGATTCAGTAATTTGCTGCATCAATACAAACGATGCACATACCTCAGTTTATATCAAACTCAAATCTTGTATCCAAGCCTACTGAAATAAAACCATCACAAACTGAATAAAGGTTCTGGTTTTCTTAATCTGTTAAAATCGTAATCTTAAAATCTGTTATTTTCTCGCCCTTTTGGTCTTCTAATGTGTCTGTGTGAATTGTCATTATCCTTCTTTACTCATAAGCAGGTTGGCAGCATGCTGGTTAAAGAACATTCATAAGGTTGATGTTAAACATGTTTAACACAATAAACAACTATTCTGGAGCTTGTGATCATATATAAATGGATTATTAATTTGCCTTTTATCTCAGAATAGTCTTCCTCTTTTTTGTGCACCTAACTGTATTCATAACTTCTTTCAATGCTCTTTTTTTACAAAAAGATCTGTTCTGAATCCACCGCTCATGGTGAGGCGAAAGCAAAAACTGTACAGGAACTAATAAGAATCAATTCATATTAATCCGTTTGACAGAGACTGTCTATGGTTAGAGATGACAATATTTACATTAATTGAGTTGATTAAAACAAGTTTTTTTTTTTTACCTTCAGTATCATCAATGTTACCTTGTCGTAAACTTGTATTGATTGACAGTTACACAAAGTACCCAGAGCTCAGCTTTTCTTCCTGGGGTCCACATTAAAAAGAGTGTGTGGCCGTGTGTGTGTGTTAAAATAGAGTGCATCTTTATGAATTTGATTTATTATTATTTATTTTATTATCTTCTTTATGTGTCATTCTAGTTATAATAACACATATGATATGCAATAGCGTTGTAACGAAAACTGGCATTGAAAGCTTTATCTTGCTGATTGCATGTAGTTCAGCATTTCTCCACATGGTGGCAGTGTTGAACTTCATTGAAAATCGAACCTTTCTTAAATTGATTTACCATATGTGTGAGTTTTATCACAAGTTCACAATCACATCTTTGATATGATGTAGCCAATACAAAACATCTACTGCTGAAATTATCTTCATTCTTTTGCATTAATCCTTTTCTGTCAGGCGTATGTTGCACTCTCTCTCTCGAGGTGACATGATCTGATATCTTGATCAATATTTGTCATCCCTTGTCGCTCCTCCTCTGCCTCAGTGATGAGGCTGTCTGCGCTGCAGTGAGTTAATGGAAACTGGATTGATACTGCCGCTAAATGATCTGTCCTGGATGGGGGCTGATCTCACCCCCAAAGCTTCATTTTCCCCCACAAACGCCATACTTGGTTGATCACACAGAACAGCTCTGTGTTACCCATCACTGGCTGAGAGTCCTCATCCATATAAACCTCTATGTGGCAAAAGTCAGTATTCACAGTTTGAGGATATTATCACATTATTTGTTCGAACATAATGCTAGAAGTCCCACAAGCCTTTTGAATAAGCTGCTGATTGACTCTGCTCTTGATGTCTGAAGCCTACTAAATATTGCTTTCATTATGTTAGATTAAAGTCTGAAGTTATATAATGGAAATTAAACAGCATGTTATTTCACCTGCCAACTTTTTGGCATTTCCATGAATTTTATAGCTGCAAAATAAGAATTTTAAATTAAATTTTTGTGTCCCTGATTAACCTGTGCAACCTCAGCTTTCCAGACAAAGACTCCTTTCTGTATCTGCTGCCTTAGTGATTATCCATTTTCTCTTGAAGTTGGACTTGTCTGCTTGTCCTGGAAAGATTTATGATGTGTGGCACAACACCAGCAGCCGTCCACTGCAGCCGCCCTCCAGCCTTTCACTGATCTGTTTTTTTCCGACAGGCCATCTGTGGGCAACTTCACATGCCAGCTCCAGTCTTCTGAGCAAACACAAACTGTGTTAGACTTTAATATAATCTCACCAGCAATATTCTTTTCTCCCTGCTTTTATGTCTCACGTTTCAAATAAATGACATCACCCCTCCCTTTGGAAGTGTCAGCCACTCAGGTTGCAATTAAAAAAAAAACCGTCAAATCTCTATTGGACGTCTGCTGGCGCTTTGAGGAATGCTTGTGGCCGAAAAGAAAAAAGGAGTCCAATCTGTACTTATCAGAGGAACATAAACAGATAGACAGTGCTGCCTTGTTGCTGGAGAGTGATAAGTGAAGCCAGAAGACACGGCTGGGAACACTTATCAGGCCAGAGTGTGTCCTGGAAAATGACGGCAACACAGAGAGAGAGAGGCATGTTGCTGTGCGACAAAGGTGTGAGGGCAGATAAGCATGTAAGTGTGAAATGCTGCAAAGATGAGCTTAACACAGATATTAAAGTGGGGGGTTCAAAGGAAAAGAGAGAGAGAGAGAAAGAATAAGAAGGTGAGAGATGGGGGGAAAGAAAAGGAAGGCTGTCTTCTTTTGTGCTTAAGAGATGTCTTCATTTACAAATGCACGCTGAAGCATGCATGGAAAAACTTGTGGGGAATGCACATTAGTGAGGCTAAAGCTATTCAGATCCTTCAGTAAAATACCAACACAATAATGAGAAAATACCTCATGACAAGTAAAGGATATAACCCAGCAACACTTTAACATGAGGGAACAAATAATAAGTAATGATGAAATAATCCACGACTCATTATGATATATTGCATGAATTAATGCAGGATTTATAAGAATTTCTCACCAAGAATGTTGAATATGAATCAATGCAGCTAGATTTATTTTCCATACAGTAAAGGCTCAGTTTAGTCTAATTTATGTATTTATGTCTGTTATATAATATTTGAATTAACAACCTGTTTGACTGAAACCACAGCTCCATATTTAGATTTTAGAGAGTTTAAAGGCTGAGCAAACACAGAGGTCTAAAATGAAGGTTTTTATTATGTATCTGGAGTCAACTTTTTTTTATGCAGAGCAATACATTTACAATGCATTAATGTAATACATGACGTTACAGGGTTTTAATTCTGTAAGTGATGGTCTAGTTAGTGCGACCTTATCAAAGTTCAAGTGATGATTTATTGATAGTGAACAACAGGGATTCAGGAAATTGTCTGCATTTATTCATGAATGTAATCATCAAGAGTGTTACAGTGAAGTATTAGTTAAGTGAATCATTTCTACCCTTAAACTGGGAAGGACTTCCCAAAATCCCTCTCCTCTAAATCTGCATAATAAATGCCCCTTGTCAACAGTATATCATTTTACATGGAATTATTCGATAATCTGACATCCATGGATCAGCACCAGGAAGTGGAGCTATAGTTAGTTTAGTCCTGTGGCTCCTTCAAAGGGTCACAAAATAAATCTAAGGGGTCATTTGATACTTAATGCAAGAGGAGAGAACAACAACATTGGTATTCCCATTTTGCGTTTGCTCTTTCAGTCAAATATTGAGGAGATTCACCTCTTTGAACCCAAACAGTTATGTAAAGGAACAATTTATAGATATAAGGGGCGCAGGGTCAAGAGCTAAGAAGAAAAAAAAGGCATTAGTTCTCTCCAAAATGCTGTCAAGTGGAAGTTTAAAGTGGCAGATAATGGAAGTACTTAAACAAGCACCTGTGCAGTGAAATAGACAAAAAAAACTTCTTGAATAATTATTCATTACATTTCATCACAAAGATTTACCCAAACTAAATCCTTCAAGATTTGGACAAGAGGGATACAAATTGATAAAAAGAGATCTTAATATGATGTCAATATGTTTTGTTCTGAGGATGAAAGATGAACTGAACTTTAGTGGGAGTCTTGTTTTTAAAGGTTTCTATAAAAGCATGAGTGGGCTATTCAGTCTATTGTTCACATACTGAACAATAGACATGGAGTGAAAAAGCCTCTGGACAGACAGACTGTGTTAGAGTATCTGGAACTCGTGGTGTGTAACAGTGCAGAGTTGCTAATATAACATCCTCATTATTTTCATATCTGTTGAAGAACTGATGAAATCTCAAAGGGAACAATACAACAGTTTGGTTCCATCCACTGCCAAAGACGTCACTGGTGCCGCTGTTGACCTAGAAATTGTCCCTGGAATAATCAAATATACATTAAATGTATCCGCCTGCCTGGAAAAAGTTCTCTGGATGAGCTTCAAACAGCATGCAAGTGTCTGTGATCTACCAAATGAACTGTGTGGTTCTTATTAAAGATCTGACGAGAGTGCAGATCCAAGAGGGTTTCCATTTTTACTTGCTAACCATTATTTCCCCCTCTCCTCCTTCTCAACCTCCCATTGTGGTTATTTGAAAATGTGTCTGCTGAATTTCATTCCCCAGTATTTGATTTTCACGCCTTGCTCACGAGGAAAAGATTTTCAAGTTTTACTGTCGGCAAAATGTCAGTAAAACAAAAGGATACAATGTCTACATTGACAGCTTACCATCAAATAAATCCTCGTTTGCAGAGGCACAGCACAGACTGGAGACGCTGTTTGTGCGTCTTTAGCCTGCGAGTAGAGAGTGGTGACAGGTATTAAATCAAAGGATGTGACAAAAATCTGAAAATGCCTTTCAGCCGCATGAACAGTCAAGAGCACCGTGCTCCTTATTAATATAGCACTCGTCTCTAATGTCTTTGTCTTTGCACTGCCTTTCAGTATCTTATCTCTTTAGCTTCAGCCCATTCATCATTTGTTTTTATTGTAGAAATGGGTTTTCTCACATTAGGTCTCTTTGCAACACCTACACATTTTCTTTCTTCTGTCATCTGCTGGATGTGACAGGGATATGACTTTAAGAAAAGCTCTTTGTGTAATATCAGACATTGGGATTACTCAATCCTTTTAAACAACAGATCTGTGTTGCATACTGTTTGCAGACATCAAACTTTTACTCACATATGTAATGAAATATTTGCTGTGGTTCAGATCCAACCTGCTGCTACCTCTTGGAAAGTTTTTATTCATGTGGGGGTGGATGACTAATAAAACCAGTTTGCTTGTGGTGGTCTAAGCTAGCTATGGATGCTGTGAAAGAGTGAGCGAGCGAGCATGGCGTGGGTGAGGCTTCCTATCTATTGAGGGACAGAAAACACAGCAGCATTGCACTCGCTCGCAGAGTGAGCCCACTTCAGCTCCCCATACAGCTCCCATTGATGAGAGCGCCACTTTTCGCCCCCGTCTCCCCCATTGAGCCGCATATCATGCATTAGATGCTGGAAGAGAAGCTGCAAAAAAGAAAACAGACAAATATAGGAGAGGTCACTCTGTGAGCGCTTTCCTGTAAGACTTTTTGTTTTTTCATTTCCATACACTATATTTATCCTGCTGCTGTAAATGATAAGCTGTGCAGGATAATGCCAGGTTGACGAGGATGAGGTGTCCATAATCAGGATTTAATTGACAAAGGTGGAGGTCAGAATGATTGCTTCTGCAAAGTCAAAATCTAATTATGGACAAATCAATGTGCATCATCCTGCATCTATCATGATCACTTGCTTAAGTAGAACTATACAACCTTTATTTATAAGCGCTAGCTGTAACTCCACCCTTTTTCCTAGTGATGCATGAAGGACTGACTAATACCTGAAATCTCATTCCCATCCCATATGTACAATGAAAACAATGTTCATCCTCCAGGATCTAGAATGAGTCTTTGCCAAGACTTGAAAACAGGAGATATTTCTAGTACAACGTAGCTCATGTAGCGCTTGGGATCAACTTTCAAGCAAGATTCAAAGTCAATCATATTGGGTACAGCTGACATAAAGTAAATGTTTGACAGTTGGTTTAACAACAAGACAAGACTAACTAGCTAACTTGTTTCTCCCCACCTCAACATTTTCACAAACTAATAACTGGCCATGTTCACGGTTCAGGCTGGATATCGGATGGAATGAGAATTGATCGTTGGATGTGATCAAAGTATTAAAAAGTTAAGAGGAGTAGTTTATTTCTTTCAGCTTGTGTTACATGCACACAAGCTTGATGAGACGTTGTCCCTGTTGCCATGGTTACTCATTTTTGGTTCTAGCTATTAAAACAACAGCATTTTGATTTAGAGTGGTAAACAGAGACAAGAACATAACATCTTTCATTGGCATCCAATTTTCAAGAGTTAATTGACACCCTGCAGCCAATCAGAATCGGGTATTCACCAAGAATATGGTTGGTAATGGATGTTTCATTCTGTGCTTCTTGATCTCAGTGAGGGATCAATACTGTCTCTAAATTGGACCTTAAGGGCACTCAGTGGTTTAGGATACTGCTGTGGGGGAGACAAATGTTGAGGTTGGTTGGCAGGAAGGGGAAAGAGAACTGGATGTGCATGATGGTTTGTCCAAGTCTTGAGGGGGAAAAAGTGCTGTTCTCATTTTGTTCTGACATCCTGACTTTAGAAAGCGGGCATTGTTCCTGACACTCACAGCTCTTTGGCAGTTAAAGTCACCTCGAGGCAAGACAGTGAGTGATGCCAAAAGACGGTTTAGACCCATGCCAGTTACAGCGGAGGCCTGAGTCTGCAGCAGTGAATAGTCAATATAACGCACAATGATGGACAAATGCTCTGACAGGCCTCTGTTTCCACAAAATCCATGTCTTGTTCAGAGGTTTCCAACCTTTGTTGTCTTATGTGACCTGACAGCCCATCAGATGAGCAATTACTGCCTCATCGACCCTGGCCATAAGTTCCAAATATGCTCTTAAAGTGCTTTTATAAACTGGAAGTAACAGTCCTTTTCTCACCTCTATACCTTCTTATTACGAGCAAGTCGAACTTTCTAATGCTTTGACCTTCTTAGCTTTTTTTTCCATCTCAAATGTTCAATATAATTCTCCCTGGTTGATGTTTTCAAAACATGCTTTTAAAGTCTGCAGGCTACACCGCCATCAAACTGCATTTATTAAAGCTTACAATTTCAACCTTCAATTCCCACTTTAAGCTAACTATTTCAGATGCTAATCCATTACTTTTAGCTAGCTATTTACACTGTTATTCCTTACTAATTGAAAACTGTTCATTCATTTCTTTTAGTAAAATACTTCAACCATTTAGCTCTTACTTTTAGCTAATTATTTCATCAGCTTTTCCATTAGTTTTAAAGAATGAGCTATTTTTACTTTTCATAAATGGCTGTGACAGAAATAGCTACTACAATGTGGGTACACCCTTTTGTGTGCTGTGTGAATATAAGAATTAGTTCACTATTTAGTGGACTCAGAGTATCTATCCCACAATGCTTTGTAAAAAAAGTGAATAACCCGGGGTGCCTGTATTCTAGTGGTTTGTGCCCCCCATGTGCTGAGGCTGTGGTCCTCCAAACAGGTGGCCCTGGTTCGAATCCGACCTGTAGCTCCTTTCCTGCATGTCATTCCCCACTCTCTTTCTTCCTGGTTTCTGACTCTAGCCACTGTGCTATCTTTAATTAAAAACATAAAAAGACCAAAAATGAATGGTGAACCTTTAAAAAACAGTGAATAACCCATGGTCACTAACCAAATCTACTGAAGCATTAGAATCACACCAAGTTGCTATCCTCCATGACTGAATATTTTCACATAAATATCTGAACGTTTTGATACAAAAAGTATATATAAATCCCTTTTTCTTTTGAAAACCAGCTTTATTTGCTTAATGGAGCTTTGATCCACTTGAATCCTCAGATTCACCAATTTGTGTAAAAAAAAAATGTATGTTCAGAATCCCTGCACGAGTCTCCTTTCATAAAACAATAAAGGAATGGATAAGACACATGGCAGAAGATGTCTCATTATTCATGCCAAATGTATTTATTGACTATATTTACAGCACACAATAAACAAAAGTAAACGTCCTGACAATTGATGTGCAACTTCATGTGACGTACAATGTGACAATCACCTTTATACTCTCTATAAAGTGTCCACTTCTCTCTGTTTGCAGTCTGGATGAATTTCTGGTATATTCCTTGGAAAGCAATCACATAAAAACCCACTGGCTGACTGTTTTTCTGTTTTTCCAAGAAATTAATTCACAATAATACACAATATGTTATAGCACTGACAGAGAATACAGCTACTATTAAGGTAAAATAAAACTGCTGTCAACGACTATGGTAAAAGGTAGGTAGTTCTTCAATTTAATGAGCAGAGTTTTTTCATGTAGGTACAGCAGTCTTTGTGGAAGAGCATTCATCTTTCTCTGCACAGTCTACTCTTTTTGTCTTGTTGTTGTGGAATACCTCGGTGGAACTGTTTCAGTCTGATCGATATGCAGTCCAAGTAATGCTCTATCACCTCACCTTGTTTTCTTTGTCTTTTCTTTTTGCAGACAGCCCCCACCTTCAGGGGAGTTGAAGAGATCTATTCAACTCGTTCTTTTTCTTTCCCAACCGTCTTTGCCTTGTCTTTCTCTCTTTCTGACCAGCTTCAGTGTTATACATGTCCAGGTTTGGACAGGTAGGCTATGAGGGCCACCACCACCCCCACATACATCCCAGTCCCGACTGTGATGGAGAGAGCAGCCAGGAACAGGGCTCTTCTTGAGCTCATTCCTGCTCTGGAGAAGTCTCCCTTAGAGATGGCCTTGCCAGTCTGACAAAAAAAAAGAGAAAAAGGGGAGAGAGAGGAATGAGCTGGTGTGTTACTCATCAGCACAGAGTGTATGAGTAGGTGTTCAGCCACAGTTAAAAGAGAGAAAACAAGAAATGCTCTTGGGGAGCCATTAGTAACTATGGCAATTAGGTCATTATACCTCTGCTGACAGTGACAAATGTGTTGTTTGGGTGTTTGGGTTTCCTATCAAAAAATGAGCCTGGCCTTTATTCATTCTTTTGACACAATTTTTTTTAGTTCTGGTATAATTGTCTCTAAAATTAATGTGGAAGATGTTGCAAAAGCACTTGGATATGCTGTGCTTTGAGGTTGTAGGGCAGAATTTGACAAACTAGGTCAAATGAGGTCTTAGGAACAAAGGTAAAAATGATATAAAGTAAGTGCTCTGCTCAGACAGAAACTTACTCAGAATAACGAATGGGGCATAATTTTCGAATATTATAATAATCATTAAAAATCAAAGTGTTCATGCAACTTTAATTATATTTAAAAAATGATGTTTTAGTTATTTTTTGTAGATTTATTTCTGGGCTTTTTCTGCCCTTATTGTAGAGATAGGACAGTGGATAGAGTCTGAAATCAGGTGGAAAAAGAATGGGGAATGACATGTGGAAAAGGAGCCACAGGTTGGATTTGAAGCTGGGCTGCCCACTTGGAGGACTATAGCCTCTGTGCATGGAGCACACACACTCACCACTATGCTACCTGCGCTCCTTTTTCCATTTGTTTTAGCGGCGTAATGCAGTACTGCCACCAGACAGTGGATGTAGTGCATTTAAAAGCTGTTTGCTGACCGCCAATGAATAACAGAAGAAGAAATCATTAGTGTCAGGTAACACAACTGTAACATTACGGACTAGAGATGCTAAGAAACTAGCTTATCATCTTAAAACTAAAGGAATTATCCATTGTACTCAACATTGTTCAGCACAATAGTTTGTTTCTTTTGTTAAAATTACAACAGTTAAGAAACTAAATGTGTTTATTGTCCATAAGGCACCAGCCACACTGGTCTGTATTAATACAGCGAAGTTAGGAAACTAATGTTCCTAACATAGATCTATGTGTACATCACTTTTTCAGTGTTTTTTTTATCATTTCAGTCATAATTATCGTCTCTCCTGTTCCACTTGTGCACATAAGAGTACAGTGTATAGTAGTCTAAACCTGCTGAATTTACGTAGTCAATCATCTAAAACAACTGCAGTGTGGGTCACAGGGTGGAAAATAAGCTGAGGTAGCACTTGTCCGAGTGTCTGCGCTCGCTGACCTTAAATAGAATGCGTTGTAATCAGAGTTAATGACAGGCTCGAGCTCTGTGGGTCTTTACCTTGTGAGAGTAGTAAAAGGCAACGATGCCCAAGGGCCAGAAGCAGCAGAGCATGGAAAAGATGGCGAGGCCCAGGTAGTCCCGAGGGGGCAATACGATGAAGTTGTCCTCGCTTTCACTGTCACTGGAGCTGTCACTCTGGAAGACAGCAGGATGATGAAGAGTAATTAAGAGTCAGAAAAAAGAAGATGATGATATGATGCCTTTTTTATGACTGGATTAAAAAATCAAATTTGACAATTTGTAAGGCAATCCACACATTGAAAACGTTGATAAAAGTTAACTACATTGATATTGAGTTTGCCACTAAAGCAAAAAGGAAAGATGTTGTGTTCAAGAGTCTGACGTATTTTGGTTGTCTTGGCTGGGTATAGCTTCACAACTTGCCCCCCCCCCCCCCCCCCCCGACCAGTGTATCAACCCTTGTTCCTCTGCCACCCAGGAAAGGATGTGCTTAGCCAGCCGGAGAGGATTTGGTGCTTCTGTCAACACCCATGAGCGGCCTGACAGATAACACAGGATTAACGGATTGTCCCATCATTGCACGGTGACAGGGGAAACAGCAAGACGACAGTGTCATTTATGTGCTAGATTGCCTCTACAACAAGCGAGACCACCCGCCATCTCTGCTCAATACACCTGTTGTCTTTCAAGGCTGTGACTGTTCAACAAGCTCTGGCTTCTATGCCATGATGCTGAAACTCATGGGCCACAAGGGTGGAGTGGTCAAATGAATGATAGATTTGCCACATGGGTACATTGACACATGGTGCCTGCAGCAAAGAACGCAATGTGACTGCACGAGTGACCTTTGAGGGGACGCTGCTTTTTTTCTGTCTGCCGTCCCAGACACAGAGTGGATGTCTGTCTGAATAAATAGCCCAAGGAATGAGCAGGTTTCATTTGTTAGTCTTGTTGCCTTTAGGGATCAATCAAAGGGGGGGGAAGAGACGGCACAAAATCGAAATCGATATGTAAGGCAGGAACTGAACCAACCATTTTCGAGGTAATTAAAGTACAGTCGGGGAGGCAGGCAGGCAAAGTAATGAACCATACGTGTTCCCTAATTTAGTTCCTGATCTGCTCTGCATTTACCAAACCATGCAATCTAATATAATTATCTTGAGCTATTTTGGGAGAGTTTCTGAGTAGAAACCTTACAGTATTCTGATGTTAGGGGGAAGTAGAGGACAGCAGTGCTATGCGACTCAATTTCCAAAGTGCTACCGTGGTCAAGGAAAAAACTATGAAGCGACCTGTTATCTGCTTTATGAACACCGTCCACCTGGACAGCCGTGTGTGATGCATCAAAACAGCAGCTGGTCATAACCACATAATCTGACATCATGTGAATAAACCTGTGGGCAACAAACAGCAGTAATCTGCTTTTATCTTTGTAGCAGGACTTGATAACAGATGTGAGTGACGGCTGCATTCAGTCCCTCTGACAGCCGATCTGACACCCAGTCTGGCTGACTGGGAACAGAATCCCAGTCTAGTCTGAAGCAAGCATTACTTGTGATGGTTCTTCCACAGTGCCACAGTGCCTTTAACAACCCTGTCATAGCTTTCTCCGAGGCCTTGTTAGAGTCTAGAGGGGCTTCAGTCGACTCAAAAGCAGGGCACACACAGACTCCTGCACCCTGTTAGTCTGGGCTGTCACTGTGGAATCCTCCACACAGCCTTCTTACTTTGTTACCTGCAATTTATTATTTCTCTGTCACACAGATGTCAAACATTATGCTGACAAAAACTAGCTGTGGAATTACAATTTAAAAGCTACACTTCCCATGGGGGTGTCCAAACTTGTTCGACTGGACTGCATACACTGAAGCCTTGACTTGTACAGGGTTTGCATAAGGTGTGTGCTCAGATAAGTCTGAACAGCAATTCATTGTAATTTCTGTCCCCTCTAATCATAACTCAAATTAAAAACACTCAACATTATAGCATCATTTGTTTTTTAAAGGCTCATAAACAAGACGTATCTCCAAAGGTTATGGTAAGAATACCAACCAAAGAAAATGTATTGCCAACAATGTACCAACAGTCTGTTGCAACATAGGCCAATAAACCGATTTAAGCCAGTCTGACAGAGCATGTAGCCAATCAAAGTTTTAAGAGCGATGTCTGGGTTTGCCAACTAAAATTTCAGGGGCTGATACCATCCCCTAGATGGGCCTCAAGCTACCTTGATTTGTACTGTTGCTGGGTACCATGAAATTGTTGAGGGGTAATATTATTGGAAGTTAGGACCATTGAAAATATCATATCTATAAAATCCAGGGAAATATGTATGTAATTGCCACAGACTTTACTCCTGAACTCAAGGATGTGTACAAAACCTTCACAACTGCTCTTACAACTTCCTTATCTTAAGTCTTGCTTAAAATAAGCACACATACACAGACACCAAAGAATGAAAAGTAAAGAATGCAGATTCTGAGCAGAAGGTCTCGTGTCACAGCTTGGAGAACCTGAGCTCTGTTCACATCAGATTCATTTGTGCTTTTGATTTGACGGGGAATAACTTCATCTCCAAGCTATACCTGCTCCGACAGCACTGCATCAGCAAAGTCCGGCACAGCATCACTTATTGCATTAATGGCAGTTGCTGCCATGTCTCTATCTATCTGCCCAGTGACAAGAACTGGCGCGATAATCAGCCCTGAGAGGTCGCTATACTTCTTTCTCTGCCAGCTCAGAGCCCTCAGTGTTTTGAAAATGTCTCCGGATGAAATTAGATTTTTACCACTTCTGAAAAAGCTATTTTTTTCTGTCATGGTTTCATTTGGAGGGAGAATCATAGCCCTTAAAGAAAATTATAGTCTTAAAAGATCATCTCAGATGTGTCATTTTCTTACAATGCAATTATAAAACAAAAGCGAACAATTACTCCACAATAGATTTAGAAAGACTCCAGTAAATTGACCATTTAGAGAACAGAGTGAGAAGTGAGCGTGAATCATGCTGGCAGTCTATTAGAATGAAATAATAACCTTCACTTTATGCTTCATGACTCACTTTCTGCTGAAAGATGGCTCTTATAGTTACGAGTAAGTGCTGTAATGCCTTTTATATCATAAAGCAACTCAATGTTCTAATTACTCAGTGAAAGACTGTCAAACGTCTCTATCTTTTTTAATCAATTGTCTCTTTAATGTGTTTAGTTGGAGTAATTATTCCCATATAGCATGTAGCAGGAGTGAGAGACTTCATGTATAGCTTCTCCTGAAACCCATAATCTTGCTACAACAGGAATACATATACAGATTGTGGAGACCTATATATTTTCTTTGTTGTGATCTCTGACCTCGTACTCGGGACCCTGCTCCTCCTCCACGTCGTACGACACAGTCTGGATCTTTTCGTCCTTCTCTCCTTGTGTGCTGGCCAGGTTTATCTCCGTGGAAACTCCATCCACCACGATGTCCTTACTCTCTGTGAACGTGGTCTCAAAGCTCTCGCTCTTGGAGTCCTTGCTGTGCAGACTTATGTCGTCCTTGTACAGGATAAAGTTTGGTCTGTAAAAGGCCTCCACAGCCAAATGCAGGGAGGTAGCATCCAGGAACTGTTGAGTCTTCTTGCCATTAGTCTCCGTGTAGTAGTAGCCGATGAGGCTGTCCTGGTAAGGCTGGCTCGGGTAGTCACACTGGTAGCCCTGGTAGTCGTTGTGTCTGGTTTTGTCAAGCAGGGGGTTCTGGAGCTCACTCAGGCTCTCCATGATGGCAGGCTCAAACGTCTAGGGGATCAAAGCGGGAGGTCCAACAATGATTTGGCAGTCTGGAGGCTGGAAATGTAAATACAGTTATAATTACAAACTATAAAATACAGAAATAGCAGGGAGTTCAATCAAACTCAACATATATACATGTTGCTTTTTGTTGTAGTGAATTCAGAGCAGGACATATTTCATCTTGTCTGCATTCCTCTCACAAGCCAGTCTGAGCCATGAAATCACCATCTGCTGTATGTTCAACTGTTGCATCTCAGACCTCCAGATTCCTATAAACACACAGGGGGAAATATCTTCCACACGCCGAGGCTGCCTAAAAAGCAGGAAAAGTGAGGCAGGTGCTGCTGTATTTTGCACTGCATACCAATCATTTTGACACTCTGTGGTGTGGGCTTGCTGAATAAATCCAGACACCGTCAAGTGCAACTGAGAGACTAATAAGAAAAAAAATCTGTTTTTTTAGGGGTGACTAGTATAAAATAACAACAACACTGAGGTCAACAAGTATTCCAACAAGAGGCTGTGTGATCTATTGTGCAGGTCTAGTTGGAGTTAAGCAAATGCACTGTTTTGTTTTGCAAATCCAGGACCTTTTTGCCCTCAATGACCACATTTCTAAAAATATTTTTTCATCCATGTCAAACTATGATGTGTGAATTAGCCTCTTAGGCAGCTGCATCTTTGATGGGAAGAGTAAAGGAGTAATTTCATGCTATTAAGTTATAAGTGCCGTCGTGATAATTTTCCCCCGGGTTGAGTTTATATTTAAAATATGTCAAATATTTGACTAATAAGAATAGAAGTAGTAGGCAGTGGCCTGAATGCGATGCTTTCCAGGGATCTAGAGAAGATTTGTAGATCTACAGCAGAACCTTTAGCCTCTGCGACCCCGAGGGAACAAAAGCTTGTGCAGTGAGTCCCAGAGCTGCTGGAGTAGAGTAGATGAAAAAAGTGGGCCAGGCAGTGCCTCAATCTGAGCCCACTCACACCAAAGACTTAGGCTCATATCTCACACACTGTGTCCTGCAGTCTCCATCCTCACATGCCTCTGAGACTGAACCACTCTCCAGATAACAGGGAATTCCATTACACACCACATTACACAACAAAAACCACATCCCACAACCACAAATAATTAATCTGACAAGAGAAGATGTGCACTCAGCACATGTGAGAGTGTGCTTAGACTCCACAATTATTCATGAACATGAGCACATACAGCACTTATCTCTTCCTCTTGTCTTTCTTTTGCAGTTTATTTCGTACACAAAGGCACACAACTGTCCTTATTGTGATGATATCACCCTTGTTTTTACCCAGCATAACACTGCAATTTTGCCATTTCAATTTCTCTACATCATCATAAGGGAAATCCTTCTGTTTGAACTGTTTTGGTCGTTACTATTAAATCTGATATGGAAGCTAAGACATAAAACAAAAAAAATCAAATGATTGATACGAGCAGCTAAACATCTCCAAAAACATCTCACCTGTGATGCAAAATCCTTCCGCAGCTTTGTTCAGCATCGTTCCTCGGCGAAAACTGACTCGATTGAGACGGACAGACCCTCCTTTCCCATACTTCACGTTATCAGTTTAGGTAAACAACCATGGTAGCACAACATATAACATATGGCATCCGTGAATAAGGAAGTTAGTCCGCGCGTGCGGGAAGAACGGACTTTGTTCGCAGAGCTCTCCCCGCCATGGCACCGCTGCTGCGTCTGACAGGTAGATTTTACGCACAGTGTGGCACCGAGCTCAAGCTCCAAACAACTCCGACAGAGGCTCAGCTTACTTCCTGTAACTGATTGGGTGTGTGCGGCGTGCTGAGAACTCCAACACAGACCACGGATTTGACATTTCCAAACTCTCTCCTCGTGTTGCCTGGGCGCCTTCCTCCAGAATTGTGTCTCACATGCTGGCTGATTTTACGCCCCCCACTCCCCCCCACTGCAAGAGGTGGTACTATTTTGTCTTTGATGCATAAGCAGAGTGTTTGGAAAGAGGTTGGGTGCGTCCTGACAGAGCAACTGTATTGGTTAAGCCAGCATTTTCCCTTTGCAAATTCACTTGGTTCATGAAATAATTACATTGCTTGTTTAACTTGCATAGCTGAGTTTCAGTTTAAGTGTTATGCCTCCCTGCTGAGTACACCTACCACATGAACACAGCGCAGCACAAAAACTTCACAGCTCATCTTTAATAAAGGTCTCCCTCTGCTGCATGTATTTTTGGATTCTCCTTCCTCATATTTTTTTCAAGTTTTTCCTTATAACTGAAAAAATGTGCCAATCTAACTTAATTTCCTTGTCCATGCAGCTATGTGCATGACTCTGATTTAATTCCAAAAATAGCTCAGGTCCACACCACTATCACATTCATTGCGCATTTAAATTTGATGAATATTTCAGGCAAATCCCATGCATTTATCATGAGCCTGCCAATTTGGTTATGCCTTTAACCCCTCTCTGCTAAGCTGCTTATGATTTCCATGCCACAATTTATCATTGTAAACACTGTTTACATAACATTAATATGGATGTGTTTCTCATGCGGGCAAATGGGCAACATAATAGATTCAACACAGGAAAACTAAACCTCATTTATTTTCCTCCCACATGGAGAATAATCATGAATACAGTATTTACAGTGCTGCTGTCTGTGGTGTAGACTCATGTAAAACACTAAAATAAGCACCTATCAGAGGCTGTAATGCAATGCCAAGAAACTAAAAGACTGATATATTGCCTCTGAACACTGGACACATATCTTATTCAGAAGGAGCACTCTGTTCCACAGGCTCATAAAAATGTCTGGAGTTAATAATGTGCAAGCCCAGGCTCTGTCACTTTCACTGGGAGATATGCATTAAGGTGCTGATGGACACTTTATGGGGGAAACATGGGGCTGCATTTATAAAAGCGGACACACATGAGCTGCGTCTCATTCTCTCCCTCAGAGTCACCTTGTGTTCACATGCAAGAGGGGATGTGGCATAACAGCCCCTTCGTCTCCGTGATGGATACCACTCCCTCAGGAGATGAGTATATTACAAGAGGGGGCGAGGAGGGGAGCAGAACCTGCAACCGTTTATCCATTATTCCAGATCTTTCTCTCTCTCTATCCATCAGCCTTCGCAACAGGATGCAGAATACAATTTTCTAACAAAGATCTATGTCATAAAATTGCACTGAAAGACCAAGAGAGTCCAACATATCCAGATTTGAAATGTGTAACTCAGTGGCCTCACATTCAGCATAGTTTATGAGAGAAAAAGATTTCTCCTTGGACCAGGCTCTTTTCTGTAGATGGACTGTGAATATTTATGGTCCTCACTGTGCCCCTTATTATCTGCTCCATTTTCCACTCTATATTTAGACATGGTGTCACTATGAAACAGATGCACTATTTGTCAAGTGTTTCCCCCCTCAGAGTCTTGTAATTTCCAGAAACCAAACAGCTGATTACGGATAAATATGCAGGTACTTGACAAAGAGCAACAACAAAGCAAAAAATGTTCTTACAGTCTGCCGTTTATTATCTCTCTCTCTCCTCCACCCCGTTGGATATCTCGGCCAACTCTTGACACCGTGAACTTTCCTGAGGCCCATTAACCGTCTTTAATCATTCAAACACTTTTGGGAATTCATCAGGCTAATCCGATTGGCAGGAAAAGTATCAAAGCACTTAATTTGATCTGGCCTAGTCGGCTTTTACCAAGAAAAGGGGGGATTTAAGCAGCTTTTCCCACATGGACGTTCTGTACTTTATTTCCTGTTTTATTAAACACTTTAACAAGCATATGCCAACAGGGCTCTTCTAACCACAGACCCGACCCATGGGAGTGATGAAAATGAACAAAAATCCACAATTTAATCAGTTTGGATGGATGGAACACAATAAAGTGAAACAGAATAACATGGAACATTTACATACAAGACTTTTTTTATATTAAAGGATGTGTCAAGACCAGACATAAAACCCAAGACAGATTTAGCAAGTAGATTTCAAACCCTCCCCCAACCCCCTCCCATCTTTCTTGTATCTAAGAAAAGCTGAGCCCCCACAGGACTCACCCAAAAAACAATCCATTGCTGTCAAAAATTAACATAACATTTTCATTGTTTTCAGTGATAAATCCCAAAAGAATAGGCCAACTGTAAAACTTGTTCTTCCCAAAATAACTTTGTACCAACTCTTACAGTGTTCTTTTTTTTCTTTAACTTTATTATTTGTAAAAGATTGAAAAGGGAACATAGCTCATCATAGGAGGTTAGAAGGTCTTTGCTGTAAGCAGGGGCCTGGTGGTCATGTTGAGCCTTAAAAGTAAGCAATTAAGTATTAAAAATCAATACAGAAAACGACAGGAAGCCAAGGAAGGGAGGCTAGAATTTGACATATTATGATCTTGTTTTCTTGAACCAGGGATAATTCTAACTGCAGCAATTTTGACCTATGAAAGGAGGCGGAGGGAACCAGAGTAAAAACCGAGGACAGAACAAAAGCCATAACAACCCTGTGTAATTCCTCAAAGGATACAGTAGAAATTAGCCAAGCTGAAAATCGTTCTAAAGCTGGACATATACTGTATATGATCATCTCTGTTTTAAAATGATTACATTTAAGGACAGTTTGAGAAATAGTTTGAGAATCCTGCTTTTCAACATATTTGAAAAGCAGGCTTGGAAGTTAAATCAGACTGCTGTCTTTGTTGTAGACATGTTATTGTTATTGTTTTTCAGGCACATTTTTTAATCATCTTGTATCAGTTTCACTCACAAGAGCCAACCAATTTTTATATTTGTCTTTTTATTGTATTTTTTTTAAATAGTGCTACTGGTGTTCATTACAGAAATAAAATGCTCTTGCGTTCAGCAACAGAAAACAGTTGGCAGAAAACAGCAGGACTTTATACCTGCAGTGCCAGGTTCAGGTGCAAGATCAGGAGGAGTTTTGGCATATGGGAGGGTTTTGACAGGAGCAGAGGATGGACCGTCTTCCAGTCACGCTGCAAGCCTGCAACTGAAAGCTCACATTTGAAGAGCCAAACACTGCCTCATATTCAGCTCCTGACTCAATGTAAAATGAGCTGGCCAGGAAGCAGATGACGGCGTCATGCACTATTAGGGGCAGAAAAAGAGAGAGAGTATGTAAATTACACTTGGTGATGAATAAGATAGTAGGTAGGTGAGGGAATAAATAACAGATCAAGCTGAACACCTTCAGGCAGTGGGTATTTCTTTCAAAGGAGCAAAAGCTCTTTTGAAAAGCTCAATTTGTTTACCAGGAAACAATGCTGTTATGCTCCCACAGAATTAACTTCAGAAAGCAATATAACCAAACTTCACTTTAGTTATTTGTTGAGGTCTAATAGTAAAGTCTAGCGGTCTGCAGGGCATTAAAAGAAATGGATTTATTGCCTGCTTACATCCTGAGGAAATGAAAATGAGTTTGACTCCTACAGTAGGTTGTCATAATGAAAAACATAATAGTCGGTGAATGCCAACATTATGAGAAGCAATTCCATTAAAGTGTTTGAAAGTTGCACAGTACGTGACTTTTCAAGGTCCTTGGACAAATGTTTAATCAGAATATTAGCAGGGTGTGTTTGGATGTTAGCCCAAGTTGCGGGGCAAACGGGGAGAATGGATGTGCGACGAGTCCCGAGGGACCAGCAGAAGCTTTTGGCTTTGCAGTTCTCTTAACTCACAAATGCGATATGTGTCGAATTAGTTGAGAGAGCTCCATCAGGAGGTGAAAGGTCAGAGTTTGTCATCCACGGTTTCAGACAGAAGTACCACTTTGTAGCTGTACCCTTCACCTGTACCCACATATCCCTTTAGCAGAGCGTAAAAAATGCAAAGTGTGCAACTTGGGAGAGAGCCAGTCTGCGGCGGCTGCAGTTAACGTCAATCATAATTGAACTTCCTCCCACAGAAGGAAAGTGAACGAGGACAGTGGGGAGCTTCTCATCTTCACAGATCGCTGGCACTGGTACAGCAGCAGACCGCTGCACTCCAGAGAAACGCCGTGTTTCAGATTAATGGCATTCTCTGTGGCAAGATTTGAAAACTTCCATTAATGGAACACCAATGATAATTTATTTGGACAGGCGAGCTGCTTCTCTGTGAATAATGAAGTGGGCCTGGGATCATTAAAATGATGGATTTCCTCTAATGTGATGATGCTGTGCCAGCTTGAAAAAAATATAATCGCAATGTACATTGTTTGCATTATTGATCTGTTGACTGAAAACAGCCATGACTTGATACAAGAACCATGCCTCTCTTGTATAAGATTAAAATTTACAAGAAATAATACCTGAGGTTTGCATTTTAATATTAGAAATACGCAATGTGACTGCTGTAGGATTTGAAGATATGGTTTCATCCTGTCTTTATTAGTCCAATCTAAAGAGGCAACAGTTAAATGTGTTTTACCAGAGCTGCTGTACTCTGCTAGGTTTAAGCTCCTGTCTTGGAGACTTCTTTCTTCTTTGAATGGATTAAAGCGTTCATTAAAAAGCAGAGGATTTAACCTCTTCAGTGTGCTTCTATAAGCAAAACAGAGCTCAAACAAAGACAGATTTTCCCGTTCCGTCAGCGGTGCTCGGCTGCTGTGGAATAGCTATAAATAGGTGATGGTATGGAGCTGCTGCAGGTTAAGCAGAGAGGCTCGCTGAGGGCGTGGGTGACTCATTGCCTCGTCTCATTGCATTATGTCAGTTACCTGGTGTCTGCACCTGCCACAACACCTCCTACCTACACCTCAAAAGCACTGACTCACAACATAAACAAGAGCCTGTTACACTGTACTGAACAAATATTCTTCAGATTTTCCAAGCAGCTATGATTTTCTTTTTTTCTAAATTGCAATTGAATAAATTACCACATCTAATGTAAAAGGCTCTTAGTGAATAAATATTCTCTTTAATCCCTCCTCTGCACTACACAGTGTATAAGCATCTTTTAGCTAATTGTTTTGGTTCGTAACCTGCACATTTATTGATTTGGTTCAGCAGCTGATGATCATAAAGAGGCTAAAACCAGTTGATGTAGCCTTTTAAGCAACAACCCTGTGTCAATTCAGTCACTATAGGGAAGCTTTAGAAGCAGGTAAAAGTAGCATACTAGATATTTCCCATGTTATGGAAGTTATTGCACCTAAACAGGGATTAAAAAAAAAAGACCATTGTTTCAAACAGTAGGTAGATATTACACCTGGCTCTAAATAAAGTTTATGATGCTGCAGCATGTGCAGGTAATGAGATATCTGCTAACATGTAAGCTATAGTCACTGTAACAGCAACATAGATTGTTTTGCAGCCTCAAACTTGCTATAAATGATCACAAGTTGCAAAAGTAGAGCATGAGCTCACACAAGAGTTTAAATCCCTGTGGAAACATTTTCTCCATGAACAAAGATGTAGTTTAAGCTAGCGTAGCTAACATTGTAGCAGTCGTTGCAATTGTATGCTCTGATACAGATTGTGTTGAAGTTGTATTGTTTTTGTGCATTACGCAGCACATCCAGGAATTCTTTATCAGTAAATGACAGTTTTTATCATGTACAAAATCCTTTTGTACTTAGTGAAGAATAAAACAAAAGGGCTGATTTAGGCTAATGTTTTTAGCAGATTGCATCTGCAGTGTGATTGAAAACCATATTCTGCAGGAACAAAACATATGAATCTAATTATTTCATTTCATTAAGTATGGGCTCTGGACTCTTCTGTTCCAGATGCTTGTTTTGAATCGACAGCCACACATTCCCTAATGTTCCTCTTTAATGTTCTTCTCCGAGCTGCAATTTCAGGTGGGTTTATTATCAGAGCCTCAGCAGGCAGCCTTTTTTAAAAGGCTGTTTTCAATGTGCACTGTCACCGGCCAGTGTTGTGACCGATAAACAATACAAAACACCCTGTGACTCCTGTTGGTGTCAAAAGGTCAGAAAGGACTACTTGTTTGTGTCCGCCATCCTGCCTCTCATTTTTAAAAGCCTCTAATGGACCCAGAGGGGATGTGAAAGACCAATCGACACATAATTACAACATGCCAGAAAGCTATGATACACTGCAACAGGATTGCATTCTACGTCAACGGCCACTCCACAGGATATGTCGACTTGGACAGGCTTTTAAAGGAATCAATGCTCACATGTGCAACCCCAGGGAGAGGTGTAATCATGTGGATCTGAGACGAATAAAGATGAATTTCTGTAACTGCTCATCCATTCGAGCACTCAGGTCCAAGGCTCGTTAAATGGCCGGTCTGCTCTGCCATATTAGTTTGGTCATCTATCCCTGGACAGCTGTCTGCTGCAATAGAGTGATCCTGTGAAAAGCAATGCAACCTTAGAGACAGCAATTTCACATTTTTCACTGCTAATGTAAAGACATGGCAGTAAGATCAACATGCCATCGACACAAGGATTGAAAAATGGCACCACATGAGAAAAAGTGTCCATTGCGAGATTGATTATGAAACTTGTGCATTGACTATGGATGGTACTAGACAAGACATGTGAACAATAATTTACACACCAATCCTGTGTAAGGCTGAATGTAATTACTCTTCTACCCATGATACATCTCAAAAACAGTTTTTGTAGTTTAAGGTTGGAGTTATCAAAGCCACCGTTCCTGTTTCAATTGTTTGTTGTCGTCATGGCAAGAGGATAGGAGGCTATCTGCAGGATTTAATGAAACAACTGGAGTCATGAGGGGCAATGTGTGTGTGTGTGTGTGTGTGTGTTTGTGTTTGTTTCCTCCTTTTTGTCAGAATCATAATTTGAAAATTCCAGCGTGTAAATAAATATATGCACACACTGTAAGCCTGTGCACCCACTTAACACACTCACATGTTCTATGTCCAACTTAACTGTGTCTCTCTACACATGCTGGACACTTGAAGTGGACTCATTTTAAACACCATGGGGCTGCTGGAAGTATACATATTTTATTGGCATATCCATATTTCATAGGAGTGCTCATTATGTTGAGTGATGGCTCGGATGAGGATTTAATCAGGGCCTTTTTAATCCGCCATTCATTTAATATGACCTATTTCCCATTTGACATTGAGTCAGAGATGGACATGTCACCTTACTGCAGCACTGGAAAGCTTCAGTAAAATAGTTTCATTTGGATTGCATTGCAAGTAAGAAATAGAAAAAAAAAATATGGGATAGTTTTTGTTTTTATTGAAATCTTGATAACCCAAGGACTTCTTCCCCTTCAATTCAAGCTAAATAGAGACTATAGAGCCTAGGTTCAGGATAGCAAGTGGTCTTTGTTAGATTAGGTTTTCCTTAATTGACTGTATCAGTGTAAAATAGTAAAGCTGACAGGTTGACTACTTCCTTCTTGTGTATGCCGTATCACCTGATTTGAGTGAAGTTAAGATCAATTATAAAAAAATAACATTAAGTAACTCTGTGATGCTGCACTTGTGCATAAAATGCTGCAAAATAACATGCATGCGATGCTGCAATGCTAACATGGTGTTTACAGTTTTAACTATCTCAGAAAGTGTTTTAGCATGCTAACATTACTCGTCTGGGTCGTTCTATTCTGTCCAGCTTGACGTGTGCTTGCAGAGGTGCTCCGCCGAAAATAGACTCGCAGCGTAGTGGCGCTGCTGGCACGCTCCAGAGATGGACCACGGCACTCGCTTTGGAAACAGGAGCACTGACTAGAGTGGCAGTGAATGGCGGTGTAGTGTGCGGTGCTGACAGACTGTGGACATTTTGCATTTTGTATGAACTTGTATTATACATTAGGATATAAATTAGGATTTTGACTTAGTGAAGTTTCTACTTTTTACAATTTATTTTGAGGGTGGTAAGAATGTCTTTGTTCCAAATGTGCATGCATGCAGTAGAAAATGAGAAATTTCACTATTGACCACCCGCTTACACCTTAGTGGTGCCGGTCTAGAGGAAAACTGATCACCAGAGTCATCTGCTCATCCTCTGAGAACCATGAATGCTTGATAACATCACAGTAGAAGCTGAGTTAATTCACTGGGTATAGGTGAATACTGTCACCTGCTTGCACCTGTATAACTGTTTGGGGATCTTCCAAGACATTTGGTTTTAATCCTACAGGAACCATAAAAAAATAACAAACAGTTTCTTGAATAATTCAATAAGGATCGAGATGTTTTAGTCTGTACCAAAATGGTGCACTGCCAAGAAGACCAAAACTGCCATCCATAGAACCACACTATTCACATGCCTAGAAACTAACATGGATATATGTCATCTCTCTACAACTGATTTGTCTTCATAAGGGACTAACAAAGAAAACATAACCCAGTGCTTCATTTACACTGACTGTGCTGATTAACATTACATTTCTAAAAGTATTATAATGACAAATAGAAGTGCTTCCTCCTTCGATGTGTGCGTTAACACACTTTGTATAAGGGAAGATAGTTTCTTAAAATAGGTTGACAATGTGACTCTCAAGGTAACCGTGGTTACCAAGTATGAGGTAGAAGAAGGGAAGGAAGGGCAGTGAAGTTAAGCTGCAGAGGAAACATAAAATATGAGTTATCTAAATGCAGCTAATCTAAAGGGATGCTTCCACTAGAATGCATTTTAATGTTTTCTATAACACAGCACAATGTGTTGAAGGTAAAGAGTGCTAGATCAGAGTGCTCATATTAGAATTAAAGCTACTAAATGTATCTGCAATGTAAAGGTTCCTGTTACTGCTCACCAAGTTCAGCTGGCAAGAAAAGGTGTAAGAAATATGAAGTGGAAGACAAACACAATTATTATCTGAAGATTTTTGTTCGCTTTGGTAAAACAAGTGAATAAAATCAATTATTTATTTTAGCAAAATATAAAATCAATTAAAAAAAATGAGACACATACTCTACGTATTCCAATCAGTGTTATAGATGTGACCAGTTTGATATTTGTCTGGATTTTCATAAATAGTTTATATGTCTTTTTGCACCACTACCCAACCTACACGTATGAGTACGACATGACAGATCAATGGATGACAGTTACACAATCAGCAGAAATCTGTTCAATTAACTTACAAAATAATGACGATAAATGAAAGTGAGTCATGGTGTCTTTAAAGTGTAAAAGATTTATTTATGCTGCAAAAAAATGTAACGCAATATATGTCAAGAAAATATTGAAAGTAAACAAGCCATGCTTTCCCCCTTCAGATTACTGGTGCCAATAAAGGTTTATTTTTTATTTTTTTATGTCTTTATTTTGAGACGGGGCAGTGGATAGAGTCAAATATTGAGTGGAGAACAACATGTGGGAAAAGAGCCACAGGTCGGATTCGAACCGGGGCTGTCCACTTGGGGGATTTTAGCCTCTGTACATGGTGCTACTGGCACTGGTGGTGCCAATTTAGTGGTGAAAAAAATGCTTGCTTTATTTTCATGAGAAATGTGTTGCATATAGTTCAAGGTAATACAGAGTTTTTAATTAGTTTATTTACTGCACGTTTTACCTTATCACAATATTTAACCATATTGTTTTCTTCGATGCAGGGATACCATAATGGTTTGTTCTGTCCAATATAATCAAATAATGATAGCATGTTTCAAATTGTAATTGCAATATTTAAGCCTAAACAAACTCCCTGCATGTATGGCAGAATGAACAGATATCGCAAAGCTTTTTCCATTTTTTTCCAGTATCATTTACCCTTATTTAGAAGGTTAATGAAAGCTTGTAAATACTATTTAATATAAAAAGCTTTCTAATGATTCTCTGCAAGTAGTGAGAAAGTGATCGTGCAGCATTGGCTGAAACTGAACTGAATCGTGACCTTGTTTGTGCTCATTATTTCTCTTGTTTGTTCTCCGTCCTAGTCCGCTTCCCACTCCAATTTTATGAAACCCTTGCAAGTTATTGCAACACATTTGATACGGCTTTAGTCCAAAGAAACTCATCCCTTTATACAATTTTGTGTCACAGATTTGTAACATTTCTCCAGGCAACAACAAAAAGCTCCGTTCATTTAAATGTGGAAGTAGGGTGAAGTGTTTTCCTGTCTGTGTGTACCCACATGCTGTATCTTCACTCATCAAAACACCCGACTCTTCAGGAGCGGACACGGCATGTCCCTCAGGTTGAGCAGCATATTGCAACATTCACGATCTCTTCTGGGACGGGAGAGTTTGAGGTTATCTGACATGCCAGGGAAGATGTCTCCCTGCTATGTGATGTATAAATGAAGAGCTGTGGATGTGCAGGTCTGAGCTGTCGATTCGCATTATCTTTGCGCTTCCTCCCTTCGTGTAACCAGCAAGGCAGAGGGAAGGTCAGGAGTCAGTCGTAACTGTTGACCATGTGGGTCGATAGAAAGATTAAACCTTGTGGGCGGCTCCCTGACTCGTAAAGTCGTTACTTGCTGCTGTAATCTCACATCAGTGACTGATGAGCAGTCCAGATATGTCCCTGTTTGTCTGTTGATTAAATGTACTCCAATTTGAAACATCCAAAAACAAAAGAAGACAATCTTTTCTTTCTATTATCCTGTTGAGAAGGAAGTGGCTGCAATGCTAATGGTCACTCTCCAGGGACGCCTGCGAGGAGGAAAGCATCAAATCACATTAATGGGAACAGTTGGCCGCGCTGTGTGGGTTGGCTGTACACAGATGGTCGAGAGTTGAGTGTGATGTGTTTAACTTCTCTCAAGTTGAACCAAATTAACTTGTGCCATTCACACAGCTGACTCCAGGGATCAGCAGGATAAGGCGTAATGATTACTCTGAAATGATGACGGCTGCAGGTACGCCTACAAATAAAACAGGAGCCATGTGGCATTGTTGATTCTTTGCAACACCTATAGGCCGACTGAAAGATGCATGACTAATACAATTAGGGTTTCCACAAATAATTCAAATTAAGCATCCAACCCCAAAAATACTTTAATGCTTTGGGACATAAATGTATCCAATATTTTGGCTGAGAGTTAGATGATAAAACCAATGCATTTCTCAAGTCTGTTTGAACCACTTTCCAGTGACTGTTAGCCAGCTAGACCCATGGCCAGCTTGCCAAAACCTACTGTCTGCATAAAACACTAGGGGGATGGCAGGAGAAACTCTGGAAAAAGTCCAAGTGAAGAATTTGGCTGTTTGCATTCACACATACAACTCAGCCTGAAAACTTCAGGAGTTTTTCAGGAGTTTGTGCTCAGCTGAATAGTTGAAGATTTGTGGTGCTGGATTACAAACCCCTCCCCCATCACGCAGTTACTATACATCTTTTCCTCGATTTTTTTCTCCTGTAGATCTGACCTTCAAAGAGCATATAGAACGGATGACGAAGAGGACTGATAGAACCGTCTCTTCTCCTGACCTTTCAGTGATGTATCGTCTCTGAGCTGTAAGTGATATCAATGGTTTTTCTGCCATTATGATGTTCCGCGTACATATGTCACTGTGTCCTCCAGGCATTTTAGGCAGAGTGTCCTGCACACGAGGACATGTCACGCTCAAAGCAACAGAGAGAGGAGGACCGACAGCGAGCAGCAGACTCTTAAACAGCACTGCTGGCCTTCATTAGAGTCCTGTGGCTATTTCAGCTTACCATGATGGAGAGGTCTGTGTCTGATGGTGTGAGTAAATGGACAATCTCACCCTCTCGGTGTTATTGCAGCAGTGAGCACCTTTCCATTAAACGCTGATCGCCGCAGAGGCCAACTGAAGCTCCGTTGAACACATTTTCTCAACTCTAGGACAGTTGTGTTTCAAAAGCCCTGAGATGTGAGAGTGATTAAGTTTGATTGTAGCGTAAATTTGCCATGCGTTGGTGTAAATGTCACAGGCTCGGAAATTTGAACTGAAAAACCTGGACATATTGGCCCACAAACTAGGCTTTAACTAGAGAATGTATCCATCATGGAGGCAAGACACATGATTCCTGCCAATGGGAAACATTTCTCTAATTTAATAATGTAACATTAAATGTGTGCTTTCACTTATTAAGGGGTCACATTCAGTGGACATGCAGCAGTTATTGCAGATAATCCATTTTATATGTTATCACACAGTACATGAAGTATTCATGTAAAACAAAACAATAACATTGCTCCGGTTATTAAATTTGTCCTCACAGATTTTTATTTTTGGTCTGCTTATATGAAATCCACCATGTATCTACCCCAGCTGTATAGCACATATTGGAGCAAACTATGATTGTTTGGAGATACACTTTGCAAATATAGACTGTCTGCAGGCTGGTTTATGCAAATGAGGCGCAGCAGCTGGGAAGGTCTGGCCTCAAGGAAAAACAATCAAGTCCTGCCAGAGACAGAAGCATAAGGGGAAATAAATGTAAAGTAGATGATTTCTCTTTGTTGTAACTTGTGTGACTTGGCAAAAAGAGCAATAGAAACAGCTTCCTTTATTGGAATGCAAAGTCAACAACTACACATTTCCATGAATAAGCTTAAAGAGATGTTAGCTGCAGGGATGAAATGCCAGTGATTTAGCCCAACATTTTGGCCCTCAGGGGAATATTTCAGCAGCTTTAGATGGATTGGCATGGTTGTTTTTTTTTTAATTCATTTTCCCAACATGATGAATATCACTAACTCAGGTGCACTTACTGACATTGCTTGTGTTGTACTTACTCTCTGATGTACGTTGCTTTGGATGAAAGCGTCTGCTATGTAAATTGTAGAATTAAGGGTGAGGTAGGTCACTGACATCATCAGGTGACAAATTATATGTCAGGATTTATGCTCAAGGTCAACCATCTGCAAAACAAATGATACTCACTGCTGTCATGTGTTTGTTGCACATGTAAGCATGTTAAATGGTCTTGTCTACGATTTTCTAGTCGTCTTGACGACTCAAAGCACTATTACACCACAGGTCCTATTCACACCACTTTCGCTCACTGATGGCAGAGGATGCAAAGTGCCCAACCACTTCACAGTACTCATCCATTCGCAAGCAGTGACACAGCGCTAGCTATTTTGTGTTGAATGTGTTTTCAGGAGCTGAGAATCAAACCTGCCTTCCTGTTGAGAGATGACCGATCATACCACTGAGCCACAGCCACCAATAACATAACATGCTTAAAGGATTTCTGGGCAGAAGATTTCCTCTGTACTTTTAAGAGTAGGTTAAAAACTTTCCCTTTTTCTTAAAGTGTATACTTGTGGCCGGCCCCTTGTCATGCTGCTATAGGCTTAGACTGCTAGGAGTTCTGGCACACTGAGCTCCTCTCTCTCTCTCTCTCTCTCTCTCTCTCTCTCTCTCTCTCTCTCTCTTCTCTCTCTCTCTCTCTCTCTCTCTCTCTCTCTCTCCCTCTCTCTCTATCTGAATGCGTTTTGTTGTACTGATGCATGTAGATGACTTTGGATCTCCATGTCTCATTGTCATTACTTACTTACCATATCTCTTCAGTAGTAGCGCCCTTGTTTAGTAGGTTCCTTTGGAATAGGAGGAGGGGACCTTTCTGACCCTAGCTGCTACAATTACTGTAATACTGCTTAGACCTGCTCGACCCCCACTCATATAGTCAATATTACCAGTCCTCCCACTATCATCATCCCCATGACTGTTAAAAATAGACCTGTTCACTTCAACTATTATAATTATTGTGGTCAACCATGTTTCATTGCTTTGCTTATCCTGCTAACATTAAACATACTTTTACCATTATTATGGGCATCGTATCGACAAATCTGTTTTAGTTGTTGTTGGTGTTGCTCTGTTTCTCTTCCGAGCTCAACACACACGAGTCTGGTCCTGCTCGAGGTCTCTGCCTGTTAAAAGGACGTGTTTTTCTTGCCACTGCAGTGATGAATCCACCAAGACTTATCGACTTAATCTGCAGCAACACTCTGCTTCATAGCGAGATTCAGCTCGTGGCTCTGCACTGTTTTGGTACACTCTCACAGCTCTCGTTAATCCTCTCACTTCTGGTTGCAACAGAAGCAAAGAGCTCTAAAATCTCTCCACTTGACAAGTACCTAAAAGGAGACACAATAAGCGACTAGCTAGTGAACAGAAGCATCAAGTATCCAGAGCCACATGTTTTTGCATAAGAGTTGGTAGAGATCCAAAGCTGAGCTCAAATGGAGTCAATTAGAGAATGACATATTATTGTTTTTATCTTACTACAATATTAATTGTATTTACACAAGTTTAAATTACTCTATCCATGTCATATGAGTCAAATGATTCTTCAAAAAGTCTGCTTGAGCTCCATTTTGTTTTTCTATCTGTTACATAAATGAAGAAATTAATAGAGGTAGGTGTCCTCAAAACTGAAGATTGACAGTTTGATCCTGGGCTCCTCTATGGTACAGGTCAAAGGAAGTACAGTATATCCTTTGGCAAGATACTGAGCACCAAACTGCTCTATAGAAGTTATATAGTGAATTCATATCTACTAAATTAGTTGTCTTGTATGATAATTAGTGTATGAATGCATGTGTATTTGTGTGTTTGTGTGGAAAGCAACTTGAGTGGTCCCAAGACTGCAAAGTCAATTTAACAATTGAGCTGATTCCAAAATCTGCACAGCTCCTTCTATTGCTGTGTTAGTGGAAACAGCAGACCTTGGTTCCTATTAGGGGGATGCAGGAGTCCAATTTTGTCCAACAGCTTGTATGAAACAGAACGCGCTGTCCAGTTTTGAAAGTTCACACTGTCTCATGTGACCGTATGATCTGCTCTGTATTACTCACCTCCACAGGACGCATTCTCAAAGAGGAAACTCTCCTCCTTTCCCTTCTTCTTCTTCTTCTTCTTCTTCTTCTTCTTCTTCTTCTTTCTTCTTCCCCTCCCAGCCCAGTATCTGCTTCTTTGCTGCAATGCTTTGCCTCACTTTCCTTGATCTTGGCAATGTGTTGTTTCAGAAGGTTCTGCTGATTGTTGAAGGCACTCTGCTTGCTCAAGCACTGCAGCATCTGCTCTCCTTTCAATTTTTTTTTTTCCTTTTCTCACCCGCCTGCTTCTGTTTTTCGCCAACAAATGTACTCTCCTGCAGTTTGTCTTTGCAGTATTTCTTCAGTTATTTCAGCATTTCCTTCAGAATACTTTAAGTGGGAAAGTAAATCTTTCATGAATCATCCAGGCAGCCACTGTGTATCGATATATAAATATCATATATATATAGTAACGCAACATTCTTACTCCTGCTGTTTCAGAAACATGCTAACGACTACAGCCAGCACAAATCAACAAAATAAGGGATGGGTTTTTTTTGTCCTGCAAGTAGTGTGCTCTTTGTGTACAGCCAGAGTTGATGCCTGTGCCAAACCAATATGGAAGCTATTTCCTACAGTAAGTCAAGCTGCATTGTCTGGTTTTTCCAGCAAGAGAAACTTGAGAAGCCTCCTCATTGGGAGTAAAATTCTGCACCCAAAGATTGCTTTATGTGTGTACCGAAGCCTTATTCTGCGGAAGTCACAGCCAGAAATGTTAATGGAAGTTTCTTTGTGGGTACTTTCTCCGTCAACAATGTTGCCCACAAATTCATTACCCTTGTATCAGCTTCAGGCGTCTCTTTCTATTCTGCGTTTACCAGGGACTGATAAGTGGAATTACTCTCTATTGTGAAGCTAAAAAACTTCCTGATTGTTAAAGGCCAAAAAGGGACACTGGCAGTTGAGCAATCATGCTTCTCTTGGCAAACTCCTGCTGCAGTGAGTCTCCTGTTACACTCCTCCGCTATCATCAAGGTTAATTAAAAATTTCACCATGGCTTCACACAATTTTCAAACCACCTCCAGAAAGAAGAAAAAAAAATTCTCTCTTTCTATTTTTTCCTTTCACCTCCACTTCAGTTTCTCTCTCTCTGCTCCTGCATGAGGCTCCTTTGGCCATCATTAGAACTTAATGAACTCCATTTAATAATCAGGAGAATTAGTGGAGGCGAGTTCGGCGGTGGCGTTGCTGTATCCTAAAGGCTTTCTGCTGGTGGCTTTTCCTCTTGCGTTTGAAATGAGCATCACCCGTGTGTTAAATGTGTTGTGTTCTCTGTGTAGCACACTCCGCTATCAGGGGGACTTAATGGGATGCTCCACATCTTTACCTAATTAGTTTCGGGAGTGTGTTCATTAGACTTAGCAGATTTAGTTAACTTATGGGTATCTCTCTATGGCCCAGTTCCCCTAAGCACACTGATGTCTGGGTGATAAATCATCTCCGTCTGATGCTGTAATTATGAAGACATTTGAAGTGTCATATTTTGCTCTTAATGTATGGAGAGCTGAATTAGTCACTGTATGAGAAAGCGTGAAATTTCCTCCGGGCTTAAATGCATCACAGTTAATTATTTTCACGCTCTCTTGTTGTTCATTCAGACCAATAAACTCATCTTTATGACTACATTAACATGCAGCTTACATGCATTTCTCATTGCATGGGGTGTTGTCCCTTAAGGTTTAACACATGTTCTCCCTCTATCACTTTCTCCTCAGCCAGCCATGATATTGAAAATTATTCAGCATTAGTGTGTATGGAGCCTGGTGGACTTGGGGTGTAGCTTGGTGTCACATTCAAATAGAAAGTAAATTAGCTGTCACTAAGGCCAGGCTCAGGAGCCGCTGCTATGCCTCAGAGATTACTCTTTTCACTGGGTCTCTGCTCACTGCCAAGCCAGAGCCCAGCAACAAGTCATTATCACTGAGAGAAATAAAAGATCTGCAATATAATTAGGGCCAAATGGCTTTCTTCATCTGAGGATGAAGCACAACTGTTAAAATGTGAACACTGGATCACAGCAATGAGAACGTAGCAGTGCAAACTCACCTGCAGTCTGCAGCGTCGCCTTAAGAAGGCTGGGGGATTAGATTGGTTTGAATGTGTTGCTTATCAAACTGCAGACAGTTGCCCTCTCATTATCTACAGGCCAACTTTAACTCTGGAGCTGGACTCATTACCAGAGGCAGAGCCCAGGGGAGCAGGGAGATTGGCACAGTGTGGAGGCAACAGGGTGAAACAGGTTGTCTTTAAAGGTTGATGTTTTTACAAATCAGTCAAAGAAAATTTTTTCATGGGAGTTTTAGATGGAACAATTAACATTTGATGATGCCAAGAACCATGTATATATCATGTATATATATACACAGTATATTTATCTATTTCTTTTGATAAAAACACTGCTTTCCTTTTACTAAAAAACACACTGTATTTCAACACAAAGATGTCCAAGGAGACTGTAACATTCATGCTGCAGGTCAAGAGTTAAAAAAAAAAGCCATGGTTATTGGCAAGAAGCTGAAGAAAATCATGAGGCTTTAGTGACCCCCGGTGGTCATACTGAATAACAAAAGCAAAGTACTTTACATTGTTTATTATGACAATAACAGAACAATACTGTGAAAAGAGGTTAAACCTTGATCTAATTAAAATGACAATGTGTACACACACATTACATAACATATATTATTAATATATTAAATGGCTCTTGTTCTTGGAACAACACTGCTACGATGAAACGCACAATAATAAACGCTTTAAAATAAAGAGTATCAATATGATGCCAACACAAGCATAAATAGTTCACTGACGGTATCAGTCTACTGTACAAAAAAAGGTCATTCAGGTCACTCTTCTTCTGATTTTTGTAGTGTTTAAGTCACTAAAAGATAACAGAAGAGCTGACAACATGATGTGCATTGATTCAGGGACAGTGATGAAGATTGAAAACCAGTTCTGAGACCTTCAACGTTTGTTCCCCTGTTACAACCTGTGGGCCCTTGTCATTACTTATCATAAATAAAACACAAGTAATGCATCTGTTATATACACGATAAAAAACATAAACCAGTTGCCGAAGATTGTCCTTTTTTATGTTTAGCATAAATATCTATTCTCAGGAATGATCAAGAATTAATCACACACATTATTCTTTACTCCAAAACACTGCACTCCTTCACCCACTCCATTTTTATGTTTATATCACAGGAAAATCACGTCCAACTGCTCTTCATGGTTCACAAAATACAGCTAGTATGCTCCTTGCAATGATTCTGTTTATTCTACACAGCCTTAAACGCCTTGTTAATGTTGTTTTCTGTACTATGGCTGCTTTCAAAATAATCTGAACTTTCAAAGTGATGCATTCACACCTCTTAAAAGTCCTTAACCTCATTACCTGTGACATACTGATTGGCCTTATTTGATTGTCTGTGTATCCTTAGTATGTAAAAGCTGGCTAAGTGCACTGAATCCCACTTTACAAAGAACCTGAAACTGTCTGTTTCTGGTTATCTTGATGAAATACTTTTCTTGACAAACAAGTTGAACAGAGGTTCCAGATATATACATTCTGCCATAGGGGGGCAGCAGCAGCCATCGTGTAGGGGATCCAGAGTATGGACGTGTCTATGAGGAGGAGTCCTCCTCCACAGGATGAAGAACGTGTCTCTTCAGCAGTGTCTTAAGCATCTCCACCTCTCGCTCTGCATCCTTCAGCTTTCTACGTAGTGTCTCGTTGGATTTCTGGAGCCTCTGGTTGTCCTGGGAGTAACGCAGAACAATCGGCATGATGTTCTATTATTACATGCTGCATTTAAATATTATACATTTGTAATGTGGATAAAAAGTAAACTTTGTCCTAACACTCACTGTTTCTATAGACTCATAGGTGGGCTTGCTGTCCTCCTCCAGCTCCTTAGGCACGACAGACGCTCTGTTTTCCCACTTGGCACAGTGTCTCTGTTTTCTCTGAGGCACAGGGCTGGGACAGGAGGTGAGGGTGGGTGCTGCTGGAGCAAGCAGAGACGGTTGGGTTCGGGTGGCCTCTGAGGCCGCAGGGGAAAGATGTGGTTCCTCTGTCTGGGTGCCACTATGGACCCTTAGGGGCCCCAAATGGGAGGTGATGGGGGATTCTGGGCTCCAATCTTTGCTGTCATCAGACTGGTAGGGGAAAATACATTCCTCTGAACCTAGAGAGCAAGGAAAATAATAGTTATTGCTTCAAATGACAACTACAAAAGCAGATTGTGCATTGTAATGATTTTTTACTTAATTTACATTTATCTCAATCCATCCTAAAAGATTTCTTCCCTAGGTTCAAGCCATAAACAACCACTCAACAAGCTGAAATGATTGAGAATGTAATGAGATATGAGCTAAATAAAATAGATGACCAAATAGCCATTAAGATTCGTTGGAAGAGAGTTTGTGTTAATACAGCCCCTGTGTTTTAAAGAAGTGTCGTGGTGTTTAAAGCAGAAGAGCTTCCTCACAGCAGGTGGGAAACTTCAGTATTACTGTAAGTGAAACAGTTCAATATGACAGCAGGAGGGGAATCACCCTCCAGTTACACTCTGTGCTAGATTTAGATTTACATTTCTTTAAACTGCAGCAAAACAAGGTGAAATCCAGTCAATTCTGAGTGGTATCGTTTTCTGTACTGTGTGTCAGGCAGTGATTATTGAACACATCTCTGCCTGATGGGTGCAGATGTGCCTTCAAGAATCTCTGCCAGCAGATGGCTTATAATGTCATCGGGATGTGCTTCCATGTGACATGCTTATAACTGTCCACATGCCTTATTCAAATATGTGTTGTGGCTTAAACTTGCAGAACAAAGACAAACCCACCCTCCAAAGTGCCTGCGGTGACAGGCGTCGAGCTCGGTGTCGGACTGTCAATGGAGTTGGCCATTTTTGCATTCTTCTTGCACTCGAATGCCACCTGATCCTTGCACAGCCTGTGACAGTTCATCCCGCAGTCTGAGCAAGACAAAAGAACACACACATCATATCAGAACAGGAACTAACATCAGTTTACCACCAACAAACTGACTTCTACATACTTTTTTGTTGTTGACACTATCAGTTCTGCAAATGCAATTCAAAGAGCTTTTGCATGCGAACTGTCAAACAACACACTCTCAGATCTTTTGAGAGACGGGGGAGGGGGAAAAACAGTGGTTCTGGCTGCAGTGTTTTTTTTTTTGTTTTGGTTTTTTTTCATGTGTTGCAGGGTTCAGCTAGCTATGTGCACCACGGAAAACCACACTACACCTTCCTTGCAGCTTCACTTTACCTGCTCTCCCCCAGACACTGTGTGTGCCTCTCCCCATTTTCAAGGATAATACTGACTGACAATTGAACTAAGACGGACTAAATGTAGTTAGAGATTTGTACCTCTGCATCTGTAACCTTGCCTGATGACACCCCACAACTGTGACGGAGAAAAAGTGCAAAATATTAACAAGTGAAAGTGAAACTACAAAGTGTCTTTATTTAATCATACAACTGTATCCTCGAGTTTGTGGGCTGACTTACAAATCCTGAGCAGTTGTCACAAAAGGTGGGTTTCATGTAAGTGGTTTCCTGGAAGTTGTGAACAAAACCAAGGCCTAGTTTAGAGCAGATGACACTGGCCCGCATGAAATAGGCAGTGATCTCCTCTCTGCTGATGAGGCCCTCTCTAGAACACAGACACACAAAGCATCATTTAAAAGAGTTCAAAGAGCTGTGAGAGATACAGTATGTATAGGAATAAACATTTTGACACATATTTCATCATTTCAGGCCATATCGTGATTTATTTATAACTTCACCCACTCAGCTACAGTACAGCAATTTGTCATGTTGTCATACTAAAGCAGAAACTGTGTCTAAATGGGAAAAATCACATGCTCTTCTGTGAGTTGTAACAACCGTGGTACATGAGAAATGGATGTTTAGGGGTTGGTGTTGTGGTTAGTTATGTTGCTATTTTATGCTTCCTGTTGCTGCGCTCATCACTACAAATATACCACTATATCTTCCTCTCCTCTGAAGGCACTTCATGAGCTCGAAGCAAGTACGTGACCCGTCAAACACTTACTTCTCTTTGTCCATGACACAGAAGGAAAAAGGAAAGCTAGCAGCAATTTTCTCAAATTCCCCTTGAGAAATGAAGCCGTTCTCGTCGTGATCGTAGTTCTTGAACACAGACTAAAAGACAAAGAAGAAATACACCATTGTTGTGTCACTTTCAGAGCACAATAGCTGCATGAGTAGGCTGTCAAAGTGGGTCCAGAAGAATATAAATGAAAAAGATTTGATCAGAACTAAACAACTATGCTTCAGTAAGGAAACACTTACATCAACCATTCTCTGCACATGTTTGCGGATGGTTCGGGGGTCGGGTTTAGGAGCCACTCCTGATGCCCAGTCCACAACCACTGGAGGTCTAGAGGGGGTGGCTGGCTGATAGAAAATAATTTATCATTTAAAAAACAAGCCTAATAGGGCGGATACAGATGAAGAATATTATTTGAGCAATTCCATGACACAAAATCTTTGCATAACCTGCTTCTTAGTCGTAGAAAGCACTGCATACATCTTTTAATTCAACATGTAAAAACAACTTATTCAGCGTTCTTGCAGAGTGTTACATGAGATGATTGATGCCAGTATCATGTCTGGTAATGTGTTACTTTTAAGCTTTTCTTAAAATTCAGAACTGACAAAATTGGGGTCCACTAGCATCTCTTCAACCTTACAACACACTATTCATTGTGAAGTTTTGAGCAGGACAGTTTGGACACTTAACAAGGTTGCTAGATAGATGAAACAAAGAGATGTAACATTCATTTATTGGTTAAGTTACTTGAGGGGGATTTTGTGTCAATAGAGAGAGCCTAGCAAGCTGGTTATGTAGCTTTTTTTTTACACATTGACTACTGAAAATTTCTAGAACTAGTCAGGACAGGCTGACGGAGAAACAGAGTCTGATGCTATAACAACAGATCTTGCCTTTATGTCTATCCTATGTTTAGTTAGACGTATTCACAACTGAGTAAAGTAAAGAACATATTGGCAAGCAGAAAAGAGTATGACAGCTTCATTACGATCCAAACCATCGTGCCAGTCGCAGACTGGTCGTGTGATATTGATGTTTCCTGAATATTATACCTGCTGCGTTCACACACCGACTCACCCCAACTTCCCGCAGCAATTTTACTAAGGTGAAGATATTGGCTGCGTTCACACATGCAACTAAACTGGAAATTTGGGGGACATTTTCTAGAACTTTTCTGTATATGTGTGAAAATAACATTTGTCACCTGTATGTAGCTTCTTATTTAGTGTAGAGGTTTGAGAGTGGTCCCATTTTTTTTTTAAATATCAAAATAATAGGCTACTTTAAAAGTAACTCCGCTTCTGTTTCACATATTTATTTTTATATAAAGGTAGCATTTTTAAGTTTAAGCTAAGTGGTTGTAGCTTCATAATTAACATACAGACTGGAGAAGTATTAATCTTTTTATCTAGTACTCAACAAAAACAAGTTTTCCTTTGAACATAAGCTCAGCTCAGTTATTCTTTTTTTTTATCTAGCCTGTCTCTTTCATCTAACATTTCCAGCTAGCTGACAGGCTATCCAATCTTTTTTTTCTTTTCTTTTTTAAGATTTATTTTTTGGCTTTTTGTGCCTTTAATGGAGAGATAGGACAGAGGGTAGAGTTGGAAATCAGGGAGCGAGAGAGGGGAATGACATGTGGGAAAAGAGCCACAGGCTGGATTTGAACCTTGAAGGACTACAGCCTCCATACATGGGGTCTAGCGCACTAACCACTGCGCCACCAGCGCCCCATGCTATCCAATCTTGAAGCAATGATAAAATGGCTGCTGAGCTCTAGCTTCAGACCTGATAATGGTATCAACCTTTTACATTTTCAATAGAAATTAAAACATTCGTAAATAAAGCTAAAACAAGCTAGTAAACACTAGAAAGTCTCTGCCTCTATAACTCACGGGTGCTTTACAGTTCTTTGGTTCTCTGGCATAAGACAGCTCGTAGATGTCATCCTCAGTGTAGTAAAGGTCCAAGGACAGCTGTTGGAAAGAAGAAAACACATGTGAGCACACATGGGGAAGGCAAATAGAGAGGGAGAAAAAAAATCTCTTTAAATCTAGATATATCTCCTTGAAACATGTTTTCATGAGCAAAATATGGTCACAGGGTAACTATTATCTCTTCACGGGCATCCTGCCGTTCATATTTGATTAAAGCCCCGCACACAGAGAGCACAACAATACAGCAATCTGAACTCGCTCTCATTCACACTCAGTTCGTCACCCACACACTCATAGATCATAGACTCTCATCACACCCACACAAGCGCGGACAATCCACATGCTGTAACACACTCATTTGCATCTGCTCGTCTTTAATACAATCACATGGAGCTGCATACAAAATGTAAAAAGACTCCTAATGCATGTGTGCACTATACCGTCAAAAGATGGACCAGGTCTTTGTTAGCATCCAGCTTGGGAGGGATCTGCTGGAGCTGGATCAGGTCATTAATGTGGCTGTAGAGTGCCTGGAGTTTTTGGACATTAATCTTGTTGTCCTCCACATAATCCGACATGGCCTCATTGACTGATATCAGGTCTTTGAGGTGGACACCGAGGATAGGGATTTTAAAACCTGTACGCTTGTTGTAAGCTTGCCTGTAGTTGTCATAGTTTCTACAGGAAGACAACAGGTCGGTCATCTCGTTCAATGCCTGGGGAGAGGATATGTGTAATGATTAACTTCAGGATGTTTTGGCTCTTTTATAGGTTGGATCTTACGGGGGATAGTTATTGTTTACCTTGGTGACCTCACAGGATACATGCGATGTGGTGTCTTTCAGTCTGGAGATGGAGCTGTGACAAAGCCCTCCCACTACAGCCATTAGTGTGTTGTAATTGTGCATAAGATGTAGATTCTGGTGGATTTACAAAAAAAAAATATCAATCCATCTATGCACTTGCATATGAACACGCACTATTAAACTTGTTCCAGGTATCTCTGGTTATATAATACACGATACTGCAGTTACATAAACCACTCATATTGTTGCTTTTTCTTACTGAGCTCTGATATCACACTTTTTTTTTTGAAGTGCTTTTCCCTCTCTTTTCAGCTCTAATTCTTGCTGTCACTGGAGCATTATGGTGTGAAATTCATTTCCACGCCTGTGGGTTTTGAGGTTGACAGCAGTAAGCAGCAGCAGACTGGTGCATTAGTGTTACAGTGCAAGAAGTCCTCCAGAGTACAAGTCGCCTACTGGCTCCCTGAGACTATAGCACATCACCTCTCAGCGGGCTTCATGCACCTTCACATCAACATTCAAGTGATCTGATAAGCGACTACTCTCAAGAGTTGTTTCTCTCCTTCCCTCTTCGGCTTTCGCCTCTCTGAGTGTGTTCCTCTTGATGACTCCATTAGCTTGCATTTAGTTAATATTTTTCTATTAGTAAAATCTTTGGATCCGCTAAAAGCCTGCAGCAGAGCTCTTGAGAATCATTAACAGCCCTCTGTGAATATGCATTATGCAACTGCCAATTATGCAATACACATCACGGTTTCGAGTCTGACAATAGACAGTCCTTAGTTAGATAAGGTCTATGAAAAACAGCACGTAAATTCATGCAAAGAGGAAATGTGACAAATATAGTTCATTTTTCTTTGGTTCTAAAACCAAGAACAGAAAAAATAAAAGTGGTAGTGAGATAAAACCACTACCTGAGCCACATGGATAAACTTGGTGAAAACCTCAGCTCTCAGCTGAGCGGTCGGCCTGCTCAGCACCATCAGCTGAACCCACTGGGAAATACCATTACACAGGGTGATGGAACGCTCCATTGCGGGGATGTCTTTCATACAGCAGTTGAGAATATAGTTCTGAAAGTCCATAAACTGGCAGAAATGACAGAAAGATTAGCATAAAATGCTGCAATAATATAGCAAGGTGTTTCCACCAGAGCATTTCTTTTCAATTACACAAAGACATATGCCGAATAAACAAATCATCCACGTGCAAAAGACAAACTCAATTTCTGTTTGGATATTTACTGTTATCCTGCAGAAGGACTTGAACTCCAGAAAGGTGAGGTGCTCAGCTAGCTCACTGGGCTCCAGGTGATCAAAAAGAAGAGAGACCTTCCTCTTTTTACTGCAGTTTGCTTTGATCTTCTGGCTGGCCTTCCACGACCAGTCCCGTTCATTTCTAGAGCAAGCCATGAAACACAACAGAACCACAAATACAATCAGAAAAGGCTAAAACTTTTTTGTCAATCAATTACAATAAAATCAATATGCTGAATTACAAGCATATTTGCATTTATCATTGCAGCTAAAAAATGTACCAATTTAAAGCCTAGATTGTGGCAGGATGGAAATGATTAGTCCACTGCCAAATTATATACCAAATACAGATTATATTTTCAGTCTTCATAATCTACACACTGATATTAAACTGTCTTTTAATAACTTTGAGTTTGTGGGTCAGACAAATGAAGACTTTGGAAGGTGTTTGGATGGACTTTCAGAGATTGTGACTGACATATTATTGACCAAACTAAAAACTAATTCATGTAAAACAATGTGCAGATCACATTACAATGTATAGAATGCTAATCTGCAGCCCCAGATTTTGATATTTCAAGTATCAGCACACGTAATGATGTAATCAGTGTGAAAAAAAGTGTTTTAAAATGAACTTTGAAGCTACATTAATAACGTCAAAGCTATGTCGTTTATCATTCAAGAGTCTTTTTCTGACTGATTACAGTATAGTTTCTTGATGAAACAAACAACCAAGAGTCGTGTAGGCTTCTTTTCTCAGTTGCCAGCTGGTCAGAGATTGACACTTACATCCATTTGGTCTCTAAGAGAGTGCAAAGATGCTCCTGTCCCTGCTCTCTGATCAGCTCGCGGAACTGTTCCAGGCTGTCCGACAAACTGTGCTGCAACCTGAACATCATCCAGTACTCCTGGATCCAATGCCTGCAGTTCAGAGATGATCCCATGTTACAGATATGGAAAATCAGATTGAAGTTAGACTCTTAAATGTGTGTCAGACTTACCTGATGAGGTAGCAAATCCTCTGGCACTCTGCTGGCTGCTCATTTTCCAGAGCTATTTTAAATGTAAGGACTTTGGTTAAGGAGCAGATGTTAGCTAGTTGTAAATATCAGCTTGTGTTTTAAGTGTCTGAGGGTTAGCAGTTTTTAGTTCAGGTGAAAAAAAAAAAAAGCTTATCAGAAAAATCTGCTGATCTTTATAACAGTGTGAAGGACAGGTATGCTCCGGGTAAACAATGAACATGTGGTTGCAGAACCCCGCCCCTGGCAAAAACAACGCATTGATAAAATCTACAACAACTACGCAAAAAAGGCAAACAGAAGTGGCATTTGGTAATGTGGGAGGAAGCAAAACTCTGATGAGCTTCAATGAATCATTCTGGCATACAGGAGAAAGTGAATAACAAAATAAAAAAAAAATAAAAAAAACACAATCAAAGACTCATTTACTGCAGAGCAACTGTTGATTCACGTGCAGTGATTAGAATTAGAGGCAGGACTCCAAAAAAGTTTCAGTCCATATCCTCTACTTATGTATTACTGTGGTCACTCTGCCCTCCTTTTTTCACATATTGACCACAGGAACACAACCCTTTAAAAGTATATAAAGTGCATACAAAAGCCCTTCAAAGCAGCTTCTATAAACAGACTGACACCACAGCTCTCGGTTGGTCTCTTGATAGGAATCAGCTTGAAGGGATGCACATAAAAAGGCTAATTGCGTCATGGGAGCAGAAGAACTGCCCACGCAATCCCAAGGCCAGACTGTGAACAAGGCTGTTAATGGCCCCTGTGCCTCTTCTCCTCGATCCTTATCCAAACATTGAATTTATTTGATGTATCCTTCTGGGTCTTGGGATCAGTAAGAAGGAGTTAAAAATAACAGAGGGGCATTCTGCATTGTTGCTCTCTGACGTGGGTTAGTATGAGCGGTGTGCTCTTTAAGCAATACCGAGTCTGTGTTTATATATAGTTCCAGGGGACTTGTGTGTGAAAAGAGGCAGAGGTAATTAACACCTGAAGCCCCGTCAGGCCAATGGGCTCCTCTGAGAGGCTGTGTGACGCTGCTGCTGTTTCCTGAATGGAAGCCTAGATTACAAGCACTCCACTCGAGTCACGAGACACTAAAAAAAACAAAAAAACAACAACATGCTTTTCTAGGTGTTAAGTGGGGAAAAAAGACAGAGATAGAATCAAAAGTTTTGAAGAGAGGGAACATATGCTCCCTAATACTGAATGCATTTACAAAGATAGAAATGTAAGTCTACAGTAGCTTACAGCGACAGTAAAGACTAACTGCCACTTGCCTATCACATTTTACATTGACAGCTTCAGGCTGCATTGTAAGCCAAGTACAGGCTTGATCGCCTGTTGCTGTTGACAACCACAGTAGAGTGGCACGAAGCAGAGGCAGCAATCTGATGTTACATTTGGTGCCGCTCAGTATTGGCAAACGTACAGTCTGAATAGCCCTGCTGTGTTGTGATAGCGGTTCAAACTTAATATCAGACAGTTGAAGGATATAGAGCGATGAGCTTGTCCAGCAGATCACTGGAGGAGATGAGGAGACGGTGCATGGTCAGGCTGATGTTCAACAGGTGGCTGCTCCCACACACACAACCATCTGAGTCTGCAAGACCACATGCACACATTTTTGTTGAACAGCAATGCTTCACAGTGGAAAGAAAAATAAAAAGACACGTCATATCCTCAAAATAAGATTTGCATTAGTGACACAATTTTTCCCTTGTTAAGGGACTAAAACACTTTGAACTTAATGTAAGCTCAATTTGGACAGACTCTAAATCTGGTAGCATTCTGTACTGCATCTTAAACAAAAGCAAACAATCCCAATGAAAAAAAACAAAAGTGTGTAAATCCATCTCTCAATACTTTCAGTACTCCCTCCCCAAACTCAGTGCCAATCCCAATGGTTGTTAATAAAATATGTCCATCTTTATTATTTTTAAGTTTATGATCAGCTGTTTTTATTCCTCAAACAACTGGACACTACAGTGTAAGGCAAACATTATTTAAATATGAGTAGTTTACGATCTTGTCTCGGATTACTTTTAGAAGCGGATTCATCTTCAATCTCAAGAGAGAGTTTTCAGTGGCAGTCACAAAACACACTACAATGTCTGTTAACAATTTACAATGACGATATGTGAAACATCCAGATCCACTTCTTTTTAAATTATTTTAAGGACAAGAACTAAGATCTTTGATACAGGCGGATAATCTGTCTCATATATTCATTGTGAGTTTCTACACTTTATCATTTCAGTATCCGTTCATGGGATAATTCATTTCTAAAAACGGAAAAGCTTCATAGATTTTTAAAAAATTATTATTTGGAAACAAAACCGATTTTATTCAATAGAATTTCTGCACTAAATTGAGGGGGTGGGGGGGGCGGTGTTCTAAGGATATGACTTCACAGCAACAAATGATCAAGTATTCACGCACTAGTTTTTTTGTTGAAGAGTTCCCTTTTCCTCCAACTGTGTGAACCTCGACAACTTGTTTCTCTCAGTACCTTTTTCACTTCCTTGTTTCCTTGCATATGTATCGTACTTCCTCTCTTTGTCACAGGACCACCTTTGCTTACTGAAGCTACGTTACCTAAAAATTAGACCACATGTGTACAAAATATAACTCAACTCATCACAACACCAGGTATGACCTATGATTACAGACAACACTTATCCCTGCCCACTAAAGTGGAGCAGCACACCACTTATCTTTCGTTTAAACTTCAAATCACTGCTAAATGCACTGCATCAGTGGTTGAGAACATTATTTCATTATTATGGGACATCTTCCACCCACATGCTGTGGAGATGAACACATTTCACTGAAAACATCTGTGATTTCTTAGGCTGGAAAATGTCCCTTTAAGCTTTAGCAGTATCTTGACACCATCAAGGACATCAGGCGTCCATGGACCCAGTCTGAACCATATCGCCTTGGAAATACATCAGATGCCATGGCAACATCTTTTCCAATCTTTGTTATCTGTAAGCAACTCACTGCTCCAGCTGCAGCTGACTAATCCAGCCTTCCTGCATGGGGTGTGTTTCTGTTTGAAACACGCAGCCACCTGCAGCTAAAACCCAGTGAATGTTAATGACCTCACCAGTCCAGTCAATAAGAGAGTTAAATAGACAAGTAAAACAAGGTCGAGTTCTCTAAATGGTAAGGCTAGTAAAGCAACAACTTTATCATACAGTTACAACATACACATACATGTGTTCATTGAATTAAAACAAAAAAATGTATATTAATTTATAATCTACAAACAATCAGGTCAGACCTAAAACAAATCCACAACAGGATGCCATGACTCTCCATCAGGTGAACAATTGCTCCATCCTTTTTTCACAACCTTCAAACCACTAACCCGCCTTGTGCAGGGTTAATTGCGAGAGGAAATCCCTTCTGGACTGTCTGTTCCTGACTGGAGAGTTAGGAAATCTGCCACCCGCTACAATGGAAATGTGTGATACTGTATGGTGATACACAGCGCTGAAAGCACACAGCGCCTGGCCCCACTTTTGAGGTTATCTAAGACGATCATCAGCCCCTCCAACCCTGCATGTCGGTTTTCCTTGTTTTGACAGAGTCTACCACACTGGATGGTCTCTTTGTGTTAGAGGAATCTATGTCAGATACAGGAGGATGGTTATCTCTCTGTATGCTGGACAAACTCCACATGCACTGTAAATTAAAAGACTGTGTTTGAATTTATATTTAAATGATACACGGTAAGATTGTGAAGTAGCTTGTAAGCATTTTTTAAACTTATTTTATTATGTTTAAACTAGTTGGCAGTTAAGAGAAGAGTCTAACAAAAAGCTTAAAGCTGTGGATACAAAAGATAACTATAAATACAGTAAAATGATGACCATGGTGTTGAAGAGTTAGCTAAAAAAAGTTAGCTAAAAGTAATGGATACATGGTTGAAATAGGAGGATATAAATAGATAGCCAGCTTAGCTTGATGAATACAAAGTTAAAATACGTTGCTTTAAGTAATGAATAGGGTGTTAAAAGAGTTAGCTAGTTAGCTGAAAGATATGGACAATAAGTTAATATAGTTAGCTTAAAGTAATCTATAAATGGTTGAAATATAGGAGTGTATAATGTTTAAATAGCTAGCTTAAAGTGATGGATACTAAGTTGAAATACATTGCTGTATGTATTGGACAGAGTGTTTAAAGAGTAGTTAGCTAAAAGATATGGACAGATAAGTACAGTTAGCTTAAATTGAAAAGAAAGGTGAAACAGATAAGCAATTATTTACTTTTAAAGGGTTAAAATAGTTAGTTAGTCCTGGAGAAGTGGTAAACACTAAAAAAAAACATATTTTCTTAAAATGGTAAGCTTAAAGTAATAGATAAAAGATTGAAATAAATTAAATTATGGATGACAGCAGAAATATTAAGTTGAATGTAGAGAATGAAAGGTTAAAATAGTTAGCTTGTGTTGACACATAAATGATTTTAATATAGGCCTATTCATTTAATCAATGACAGCAGCTAAAAGTAACATCAGATACATGGTTGAAAGAGTCAAATCAAAGCAACATTTATGGTTTAGTTTAGTTTAATTTAGTTGTGGAAGAAAAATAAAGACATTTCAGCTGGATTAAAAAATTATAGAAACAAATAATTTTCACCCTTATTTAAACTTAAGTACGACTTTAAATTTTAAAATTCAAAGAAACAATTATTAACATTTTGGGTTGTTGTGCTCACAGTTGAGATACATAACAAACAAAAACTGGAACCACCGATTTAGAGGTTTAGAGGCTGATGGACACTTTTTGTTGAAATTTAAAAAAAAAACATAGTAGGAAATTATGATGTCTGACACATTTAATGAATAATACATAAGGAATAAGCAAAGCTAAAAAAATGGAATAGCTACATATTATTTGGGTAGATGCTGCCAGGCATGTTGAAAGTGTTCAGTGCAGCCAAGTGTGGACTGGACACAGTGATGATGTCAACAGACATTGATCCGCACCTTATAGCTCTCCTCATTTCAAAGGCTGGTCAGCATCTGAGGACCACAGTTAGGGGAACTGACCTTTTGGCTCAGTGAGGCTTGATGCTGCCATCAGTTAATCCTTCAAATAGCTCTTACGTGCGCTCTAATATTTGAAAAGGTTCGGGACCAGCAGACCTTAGGGGTTCGCCTGTGATGTATCCAAAATGGAGCAGGACTGTGCTCTCTTTTTTATTAGGACTGTAGTAGTATAACACAACATTAATCTCTAACTTTGGATCATCTGGTTCCTCTATGAATCTGAGAAAAAGAAGCAGGCTGTGACTTAGTTGTGGTTCCAATCCTCCAATGATAAATGCAGTTATTGGATGTCATTTTATGTGCAGCCTATTGTACCACCTCTCCATTGCTTTTCTCAATTTGTGTAACCAGGCAACAACAATTTGAAAGCTCGTCTCTTCAGAGACACAATCACCATAAATCTGAGAGCACTCCAGACAACTTGATGAAGCCAATATTTGCCTGATTGATCTAACTATGGCCCATTCAATCACTGCTGTTCTCTTTACTCATTTACCAAACCCTCTAAATATTTAGCACAGAGCAAAAAAACTGACAATTACAACAACAAAATCATAAACTGCTACTGAACAAAAAAGAGTTTGGCTCTATTCAGAACACCCTTTCACTTTCTAATGCAGAGCTTCCCAGTAGTGTTTAAAGGCCTGCCCGGACTTGTTTGAAATTTTCAACATAACCGGTAAAACACAGACTTCTGGGAAACCACAACATTGTGTGTTCACACAAACTAAGATGTAGACCTCTTATCTTATTGTCTTTCATAAACAGAGACCAGACTGCTGAAAAACAACCTGAGTCAAATTCAAACATTACCCAAAGAACTCTAGGACTTCAGTGTTACACAATCAAAATAGACCCAAAACTTTACATTTCACTTCTGTATTCCGCTTGCACAAAAACAGTAGGCTGCTAACTGCAGCTCATGCTAGACTCACCAAAACACTGCAGACAGGCCTGGATGATTCCCTCCCAGCTCGCCCCTTTTGTTAGGTGTCCCAGGGACATCATAGATTTACCCGGGGTGGTCTGGGCCCCGCTAGGTTTGTGGAACCTGTGAGGACGGACTGGAGGAGAAACTCTTGACTTGGGGCCACATCCTGGAGTCCCTCTCCTTAAGAAACACAAACACAAAATGGGTGAGGAGGAGGAGGAGGGACATAAGTAATACAAGTGTGCGTTGCGCTATTAGGATGTGTATACATGTGTTTAAACCATAATCACATTAAACCACATACATTTGCATTAGACGATTAGTGACATTGTCATTTAAAAAAATGCAGCAATTGTTTTAACTTAAGACCACCCCCACCCATCCCCAAGCCCGGGATTTTTCTAGTCATTGTTCTCATTTCCTTCCTATAATTTGAGGGGAAATACCGGTTGGTTGATTGCGGACATCCAGTTTGAACTGTTGAGTGACCAGTAAACAAGAAGGCACATTTTATGGAAACACATGCTGTCTGAAAGTAACGACGATTCGTGTTAAAGAACATATTAACCTATATGAACCTATGCGCACAGCATTTTGGAATTGGTTCACTTTTACGCACGCGGTGTGGGCGCAAATGAGGACCCACTTGTTTATTCAGCACTATTAAAGAGTTACTTACAAACTGAAATAACGGGTTAAAACTGAATGATCACAAACATTTTCGCGTCCCCTTTCTTAAAAATAAATAGTAAGTGACTTACGCATCATCCTTTCCCTTTTCATCCGGCGTTATACTTTCGTTTTGGTTGATTTCTTTTGATTGACATCCCATAGCGAGGTACTGGGCGACGAGCGGCTGAACTAGGCTGTCCATCTGTGTCCTCCTCGCTGGGAGCATTTCATTGCATCTGCTTGGCTAAGTGCGCCTCTTCGGTCTCAGCAGCATTGTGCTGACTCGTCAATGAACGTTACACAATTAAGAGTCACCACAGCCTGTCTGAGAGTGGGCGGCCGTGATGCCGGGCTGTCACTCACACGGAGTGGGCTCTCTTCTCCTCCAGTGGCGACTGCTTGCGTCAAAATTTGACGTCTCACAGGATTGTATAGACTTTACAACCTGTACCTAGGAACAAGTTTGTTTTGTTTAGCCTCTGTTAATGGGAAAATGTATTGAGTTAAAAGGTAATCAGTCGGTTTAAACATTAAAAACTTTAATTCAAACATATAATTTGAACTGGGGGGGGGGGGGGGGGGGGGGATCCACACATGACTACATTTAGAAAAACCTGTAGGATGTGATCCCCAATCCCCCATGTATTTAGCAGAAACGTTTTTGTTTATTCAGTCTGAAGAACAGGAAAAGGGTTGGACCTTCCTCAAAAGATAACATGGATGTGTGTTCCATCATGGTGGATACAGTTATCAGACTAGACCACCTTCATAAGTGAGGATGTTTCCTGAAGTATGTCTCTGTTTTTTTTAAGCAAAGTGAGTCTTATCATGTAAATGCAGGTGGAATAGGATAGGATAGGATAGGATAGGATAATACTTTATTGTATACAGAATACAGAGGAGCTCTGTAAAAGATATTGGACCAACGGGTGACAAAGCAGTAAGCTTGTTAGAATATGATTAATAAAGTCACACCTGAAGGCAATAACATAGAAAATACAACTAATCACAGCTCTACAATTTAAGTAAAATGGGAGATATGGTTGTAGTTTTTGCTCTTTTACACTTTACTCTTCCTCCATTATTAACTCTTGAGAAGAACGACACATCGTAAAATAGACAGTCTAAACCTCAGAGCTATGCCCCTGCAGGTGTCCACAAGTGAGTTCATGTGTTTCCAGAGGTGATGAAGTCATGAGAACCTGTGAATACTTCTGATAGTGTATTATCAGAGCAGGTAAGTGATGCCTTAAGGCTGCCTCCTTGTGGCTAAAGCAACATCTTAATCTGATATCATTGGTGTATCATGACATCATGCCCTGTAGTGCTATATTGCACATGATTGGCTTAAATAAAAGTAAATAAGAACTGCCACATTTTGTGTTGCTTTCCAAAGAATGAGTGAGGCAGCATACATTGGTGATTCTTCAACTATGGTATTTATTGTGTTCCTATTGCAGAAAAAAACAAAATAAATTCAACATTTTTATCCCTGCCTGATTTAAAACTAAATGGAAACATAATAATAACTTTAGTACCAAATGGTACACAAACTCCCATGTTAATGAAATATACATTCAGCATAAAATATTACTCTTGAAAAGAACATCTACCCCTTGGGGTCACTGTCATTTCCATCACACTGGACCATAATGTAAGTGTAAGGAGGATTTTTCTTATGATAGTTTACTTAGTGATCACAGTAGTCATGTGACATCGGAGCATTATGGCTCATGTTACCACTGAATGTAGGTTAAAGGAAAGAAACAAGATTTTATATTGATTCACATATATATATATGTATATATATATACATATATTTTTTTTTTTGGGGGGGGGGGGCATTTTAGCCTTTATTCGAGACAGATTAGGACAAGTAAAGAGAGACAGGAAATTTTGGGAGGAGAGAGTGGTAGAGGCCATGCAGCAAGAGGTTGGATTTGAACCCACAGCCGCTGTGATGAGGACTAGAGCAGCTGTACATGAGTGCGCTTGTCATAACCACTATGCTATTGCTCTTTGTAAAATGTCATTTCCAACACATCCAGTCATTTTTGTCACAAACATATTCTAAAGTAAGAATCATAAAAATCTTACAGCCACACTCATCAATTTCACAATTATGAAACTTACAGCTGTTTTAACAACAAAATGGAAAATATAATCTTTAAAATCATGAACATAGCATATATATATACAGGTACATCGGGGCATTTCTACAAATCTGAAATTGTGTTAGATATTTTGAAAACAAAGACATGATCATACTTTTTTAAGTTGTGTTGTGAAAAATTACCGTTTTCTCTATTTTTCGAATAGAAACAAACATAATTTATTTTTTATCTGTATCAGTGCATCCAGTATATCAGTAACGTTTCTAAACAGAATGGAGAAAGAAAACATATTAATGCTGTCCTTCGACTTTGAGTTGGATTTTCCAAAACTTTTCTTGTCCAAATCGTACCACATATGAAATAACTTGTGATCATCACATTCTTATTTCCACCAACACCACAGACCAAGAACATACACATAAAGGGAACTTAAAGACATTTTTAAATATTTATTTATTTTGAGAAAGATAATTTATTTCACTTATTCATTAAAAAAAAAACTTTATCCACAAGAAAGTTAAATCTGCAAACAGGGTTGATTAAAAAAAAAACGAGCAGGCATTTTGCAAGCATTCATCACTTTAGTTTTCAGGAGTGTATGATTTGATCCATCTTATAATAAGTCACATTTCATTTATTTATATGTTATTTATCAGATGTGTTTTATTTGCATTCCTGGGTACTGCTTGTTTAAAGAAAAGCAGCTTACAGTTCAGATAAGACTGGTAGCATGATGATTTATGTCTTTCAGGTGTTAAAAGTAGACTGAAGGACTTCTTGATAAACGATTAAGATCTGATTAAAGTGGGCTACGTTTAAATTATGTGGTGTACTTCTGTATACCAACTCAGGGCATTTACACACTGCATATTGACAAATGATTATTGTCAAATACACACCGTTCTGGGGTAAAGTGTCTGCTCAGATTTTAGGAACAAAGTGAAGTCAAAGAAGAGACAAACATGGGTCTAACACAGACTGTAAAAAGGTCCAACAGCAATTAACTAAATACTTGCTTTGACCGCCCCCTGGTGGATACTTTGAGAAGTCTTCTGACTGCATGATCATACATATACCTGCTGTTTAACAGATAGGCCTAATAAAAATATAAAAGTTAAGAGTTAAAGTGTCTCATGCGCATTGTGTATGGATCCGTCCGCTTCTGGTGTCAATGATCACAGACTCCACACTGGGAATACCACAATAAGGATAGGAGCACAGCTTACCTTAAGGAAAAAAGAGTGATCAGTAAATAAATGTTATTTTAACTCCATGTGCAACTTAATTTTAACAGGCTTACATTTGGTTCATTTTTGCTGAACACATCCAGTTCAAAGCAATGTGAAACACAAAATCCTCGTTTGTGATTCTGCTCTGTGATTCTACTGTATTTCTTTTTATTTAACCGCTGACACCTGCCATCTACTAGCCTATATACCACTAGGGGGCACTACAGGCTGAAACTGTAGGCTATGCAAATTACAAAATATCTTTAATGCACATAAAACTAAAGTATGCAATGTAGGCTATGTACCTAAATGAATAAAATGCTGTACACAATACACCTTAAGGCCCGATATTATTTAAGATTATGCATTGTAAAATTTATAACCCCCTTCCCAGATTTTTAAATGTAGCCTAACATTTAAATGAGGGGGCGGGAGGCTTAGAGATAATATTAACGAGGAGCCTTTAAACGCATCACTTACTCTTGTTCCCCGCGTCTTGTCACGACGCTCGTTTGATAACCTGTGGGGACTTAGCGACTGATTTCTTTTGGCAAACAGCACGGACACGTAAACAGCCTGTCATTTAAAGCCAGCTGCTGTCACTGTTAATTGTTTGAAACAACTCGTACATGACTTCAGGATGGTTGTGGACGACGTTCAGTTTCTGAGCATACTGAAGGGAAAACGCGTGAAACTGACCCTGAAGACTTCGTCTTACCTCGGCGTCGTTCAACGAATCAACCCCAACAAAACATTGATTTTGGCAGACGGTTAGAAAATAATATATATATCCATGGTGTATTCAATAAGTTAACATACCATTTATGATGAGTTAACTTCTTAAAAATTAAAAATTACTAAATTAATCACTGTCTGCAATATAAAGCTACCTTAATGTGTGTGTATTGTTTTAGTGAGTGGAAGTAATGGCTGCAAGTTTCCTGGCTCTAAAATGTTCTTCGGGCATGAGATCTTGAACGGCAAGTCCTCACAAGTCCAAGTCTCAAGTCCTTTTTTTTTTTAAATAAATAGAGGCTGAGTTAAAAATGAAAATACATAACTACACTTTGAAATGTTTCTATCACATTTAACTTGCAGTGGAATTTACCAATGAAGGTAAAACTAACCATGGGTAAGTGATTCAACAACAATCTGCAACACACTGTGCTGACCCTGTGATCTCTTAACTGTAATAAAACCAAGTACAATGTGCTGCACAGAAATATCCAAGAGCACAGACTGCAGGAGCACTTGGAAGTGGAAAAGTTTCAGCCATACAGGAAGAAAATGGCATCTGGTAAGTGTAGCAAAGGCAAAATTAAAGCTAAATTAATACTAGAAAGTGTTTTTTTTTTTGTGTTTTTTTTTGTTTGTTTTTTTAAGATGAAGTAATCCTTATTCACACTTGGGGGGGGGGGGGGATTCCTTGTTGTAGTATATGATGATGAAGACGAGGAGGAGTATATCAACTTTGAAGTGATTGATCAGTTTCATGAGAAATTTGGACCAGCTGTAAGTTGATTTTAAATTCATTTTCAGTTGCATGAATGGTGAAAAGTTACTGCAAGGAACTTTTTTTTGTTGATCTTACCGAGCACTGTGGATCAAAATAAAGCTCATCTTATCTCCTTGCTCACTTTGTCCTCCTCATTTGTTTTGTCTGTCCAATAAATCTCCTCCTGCTTCATTTTAAAAGTCAGACATATCACTCACTTTGAGTCTTTACTGTAGAAGATGTTAATCAGCTCGTGTCTGTATTCTCTTGGCCTATTTATTACACATTATGGGAAACTGAGCTCTATAAAGACCTTGTTGTGTTTGAAAATCTCTAATATGTTGCGTTCCCATCCTTAAGGTGATGCATATCAAGAAGCAGCGTGTGATTGGTGTGGGTGCTGATGGCGTTGAGGTGTTTCAGCATGGGAGGCTGTGCTGGCTGCAGGTCAGTAGTTCTTAGTTCCCTCTTTTTTGAGCCCTCTTCTCTGTTCATTGCTTCTTTCATGCATTTCCCTCGTGTCCCTTTGGTCTTCATTCTAGATTTCCACTAAAAACAAAGTCTACCTGTTTGATATCCTGGTTCTTGGAGCGCGGGCCTTTAAGAATGGTCTTTCCATGATCCTGGAAAATAAGCACATACTGAAGGTAAGCATTGTTAAAACTAGAGATACTATTCATTCAGTCATAGTGATGATTATGATCATGAACTTTTTGTTGAATTTGAACAGGTCATTCATGACTGCAGGGCTGTTGCTGGATGTCTGGTTTCTCAGTTTGGAGTAAAGCTTACCAATGTCTTTGACACACAGGTATATAAATATATTTATATACTGTCCTACTTTAGAACAACATTCAACAATGTGGGCCTCACTTACGTGTTTAGTTTTCATGTTACACATTTCCTTCTTTGCTCACTTCATGTTTTCAGGTGGCAGATGTCATGAGCTTCTTGTCAGAGACGGGCGGTTTCCTCCCAGACAGAGTCAGTACTCTGCAGGAGGTGGTGAGTCTCCATCTAAAAGTGCCCTCGTCCCAGCTTCTATCACTTCAGATGAAGTCACAGCTCACCAAGGTACAGCACACGCAATCTAATCTGAGATGGTTTTCTTTCCTGAATACTTGTTTCTAGGTGTGATGGAGGTAATGCTGTGCGTTTTTACAGGAAGAAAGGGAGATGTGGCAGAAGCGTCCCTGTCCTGTTCCCTTGCTGAAGGTGATGGCTCTGTCGGTGATCCATCTTCAGCCTCTCAGACTGGTTCTGCTGGATGCTCTCATGACAGACTACGTGACCCTGGTGGATTCATACCTGAACAGCAGCCACTTCCAACCTGATGAATTAGAGCATGTCAGCATGGTGGGTTATCACAAATGAACTTTTTAAGATTTTATGTTAATCCCAAAACAATTCAGATACATCTACAGTTTTGTAGTAATGACGCAAATGAGCACTTAAGTTGTTTTCAAGCAATCACTTGGCTCATGTCAAAGTATGAAACATTCAAATTATTATTATTGTTTTTGCCTCAGTTTTTTCGTTGATGCAGTCC